>NW_020536999.1:58255790-58346286 GCF_003426905.1 Ctenocephalides felis
ATACAATATATAGAAACTTAATTTTCTGAATTTAACTCATATTTTTTAATTCATTTTAGAATATTTTAAAATGTATATCTAGTTGTGTATTTAATTAACATAAAGAAGACGTTTGTTTCGACAAAAAATCTGATTTGCTTGTATCGTTGACATCAAATGTAGCATTAAAATACTATTCGAAAGACATGAGTTAGAAAAAACTATGTAGTTAATGACCATACATATTATTGTAAATACATTTACTAGCATTCATTTAATATAATATAATTTAAGTTCCACAGAATTATTTGCAATAATTTAACATTATTAGTGTTCAAATATAATTTTTGATTTAAAAAAACTAAATGCTATTTTATATGCATTTTTAATTTGTCATATCACATTTATACTAACAATAAGACTATATTAAGTTCATATCGAAACTTAAAACTTTTTTGCAAAAACCATCTTTGAAATATGTACATTACATTGTTTTTCTAATTGATGCTTGATTTGGATATACAGGGTGTCTCAAAAATCAACGTCATGTCGAAACAGGGTGATATAACGGATGTATGTGTGTGTGATATAGATAATAGTATTGATCATAACTCTCATAAAACAAATTAGAAAAAATATGTCATATAGTTTGAATGTTGTGAGCTTTTAAGTGCAACCTAAAGCTCTGGTGACAAGTTGACTATTTTTCGGTTCTTGCGATTAATTTTTAATTTAACTTAATTTTTAATTCATTTTTTGTTCATTTTAGTTTTGGATCCGTAATCAACAATAAAATTTCTCTAATTACAGTATTAAAAACAGTGATACAATTGCCCATACTTCGCCATTCGCCCAAAGTTTTCAGAATTAACATCGTTTCTTAAACTAGGAATTTAAAATTTCCAAATTTGATCAACTTTAATTAATAAGTTCAGGTTTAGTCCAACTTTAAGTTTTCAATTTTTACTCGAATTTTTTTTATTATTGAAGTATCAAGTTATTTACCATATTTCAATGGTTAAGACTTAACAAACAAACAGTCTTATTCTTGAAAACGTTGGGCAATTGTATCACTACTTTTGACATAATATAAAATAAACAAATAAAAAAATAATTTAAAGTAGTTTTATTTTTGATGACGGATCCAAAGCTAAGTTGAACAAAATTATAGAAAATTAATCACAATAACAGAAAAATAGTCACATTTTCGCCAGAATACTAGGCTACACTTAAAATATCACAACTTTGAAACTATATGGGATTTTTTTTCTAATCAAGTTTCTAGTTAAACTAATTTCTAGTTGAGCTCATACGGACTCGTGAGAACGAAGTCGTAAGTTGTAATAGGACAACCTGACATCGTGCAGTAGTGATGTCCATTTTTTCATGCAAATATAGATATAAATATGTTTCCATTATAAATAGCTCATTTCGGGCACTGCGGTTTGAAATGACAATAGAAAAATCTCTTGCACTACAGCTTACAGACCTGTCCTAGCGCAGTACTACTACCACATTAATATAAACATCGCAACTTCCGTACTTTGAGAAAAAATTAATACAAAAACTTTTATTCGCAGCCGTGCTTGTATCCGTTAAAATATTGCAAAAATTGACATCTCTGTACGTCGATGTTTTTTATTCTTGTCGTCCGCGAAATTCGCGCCCGCAAACATGCAATATATATGCGAAACGTCAAAACTAATGCAAAGTAAACCGAGAAATAGCGGCTCAAAGTATTTCGCATTCATAACGAAAATGTCAACATGAGAATAATAGAACCGGAATAAAAAGACAAACATGAAAGCCCGGCAAACCTCAACGATGACATTTGACACATTAATTTAAAAAAGAATCATGAGCGCGGTGCATGGGATGGTTCTCTTAGACGGGAACATTATTGTTGCATTTTGTACGGTATTACGGTTTCTAGGTAAAGCAAACTTTACATGGTCTTATCAAACTGTGAAAAAATTCACACGATAATCAGATTCTGATACAAGACTGATTTTTTTATTTTCATAAAGTTATACAGAGTTTTCAGCCCTTTTGCACAAGTACGGTAATTAAGCATTTGACACCTGACATACGGGTGCAAAAGGTTAATAACAAAACAAAATTTGTTTTATAATTTAATATTTTTAGACAATTGAAAAAAATACATATTTTGAATCATATATCGAGAACGACTACAAGTGTATTCCAATTACCAGGAAGAAATGCTATCATCAAATATCAGCGTACTATTCAGAGAAAAAAAATCTAAGATTTTTTTACAAAAACTTATCCTCAGTCAGAACATCTCTGTTAGTTTCAAGTACTTTCTAAATTCACCCTTCACACAATTTTGCTTCATACTAGGTGTATAATCCAATAGATAATGAAAAAATTACTGACTTAATTTTAGATAATTCAATACAATTAAATAGGGTAGAGAGGGGTACAAAGGTCCAAATTAACTTTCAGTAATTATATGTACTGTCTATAATAAATGGATTACATCACAATATATAACACATATCATACAACCAACTATATTGAGTAAAACTCATTAATCAGTTAGTTCCTAATTATAGAAATATTTTGTTTAATATTTTTCAAGAATTAATCATCTGTTTTTTTTTACCCTACAAGAGGTGTAATAAGAGACAGCAAGAAAGCAAACAGTTCGAATGCTTTATTTTGAATATTAAAGGAATATTACGAAAAAATAGCTACATTATTCAACTAATACAAAAAATAAATTTCCCAGGCACATTTTTGACAAAGATATCACTGTATATAACCTTGACGATCTGGTATTTCGTTAGAAATATTCATCGACAGACTTGGAATAACTAAAAATTTAATTCATAATTTATAAAATTGCTTTTTTTAACTTAATTTTTATTTTTATTTATGATTTTATTCTTGTTTACACCTTTGCCAGTGTAAGTTTTACTTATTTCTTTTTACCCCAATTTTAAGTATAATAAAAACATTTTACAAAGTAAAAAATGGAAACTATAAAAAACAAATTTATTAAAAAAATATATTCTTTATAAAACATGCATTTTCTATATTTCACACAATATTTATATATTGTTAAATTATAAGATGTAACTCGAACTAGTTTCTCAATAGTGTCGTTTAGCATCTTTACCAAAAACTAATCAGCACGATTCCCAACCAATATCTTTCGAACGGTTTTTGAATTTTCAAAATCGATTCAGAATTGCGGACTAAAACGTGGACGAATAATTTTTCACTTTTCTGCGATTTACAAAGAAACGGATCGGCGATCGTCGCACAAAATTGAGAAACGCTAGTCCTCATCGAGATACATCGATAAGCTTTTAAATTTTTGAAATTGGTCCAGCCATTTTTAAGAAAACGTCGATTTATGGCAAAAAATCTGTTCACATACACACACACACATACTTTTTCCAAATTTGGTCTCATTCGATTCAGAATGGCTTGAAACAAACTTCTTTTTCAGAAAGAAAATGAAATATGTTTTATAAAAACTATATTTATAAAGCCTGCAAAAATTGTAGAAATGATAATTGGGTGAAATGCAAAAAGAAGTCCATGTGATTAAAACATGTAATTTTAAGTAAAGCGACAAAATGACTCCTTATCCCTCTCAGCTCATATCATTCCCTTAACTGCTCCAATTCCATGTCATTTTTTTTATCAATATGTATTTTTTGGAAGCATCCAGTTGCCGACCGCTGGTGCATTCACCTCGTTCGTCCAGGTTGTTCATCCTTACTATTGTTAGATGAGCAAATAATGATACGATGCCATAAATACGATAAAATCTTTGATATAAAATATTCTCTGATACCCTTTTGTGATACTCAGAATGTACACTGTATATACTATAAACGTGAATTTGCATATGCTATCTTTCTTTGCAATCTCTGTCTATTGTACAGTGGCATAACTATGCTGGCCGACCTAATTAAGATATTTTTATTTGAATAGACGATATTCTGCAGAAATAATAACACATTTGTATTTCTATGATAAAAAATAGAGCAATTAATAGAAGCGATGTTATTATAATGAGAATTTATGTTTACTACGTGCGTTAAGTTAAAATCACTGTTGGCGATGATGATCCAAAGAAATTTTCCATAAAGGTAAATTTTTAAAAGCGCCAAGTGGCATCCTAAATATCAAATTTCACCTAATATAGTTTGCGGTATAAAATAAAAATATTTAAAATTCAATAGTTGAGAAATGCATTACATACAGGTCAGCCATTAGTTTAAAAAATAACTTTAATAAATAGTAGGGCCAACTACTTTATACTTACATATTTATCTATGTGTAGTGCGGGGTACAAGATACAATTTAACTTAGCAATTATATTGTAAAAACCAAGTCAATTATATCACAACAAATAATACATATCGAACAAACAACTATCTGACTATGTTTAGTAAAACTCCCAGCCAATAAATCATCGTAAAAATGAGTTATTTGCTGTTTTTCAAAAATTTGTCAACTGGTCTTTTTACCCCAAAGGCAGGATAAAACTGGACGGCCAGGGGGCAAACAGGTTCAATGTTTTATTTATAATTTTAGAGGAATTTTAGGTAATAATAGCTACATTATGAAACCTTGATCTTGTATTTCATCAAAAATATTGATCAGCAAACTTGGAATAATTATTTATCTCTTGTAAAATTGTTTAATTTTCAACTTAATTTATTTATTTATTTATTATTTTTTATTGTTTACACCTTTGCCAGAGTAAAGGTTCAGTTGGTTCTTTTTAAACCACTCATATATTAAAAAAACTGTTGAAAATAACTTAAAATGAACAATGTAATTCATGAAACAATTAAATAACGAATACTTAAAAATTATATTAAGGTTTGGTAAACTATACAACAGTGCTCATAAGGGCGGAGTACAAAGGTTCAATTTGACTACATTGTGAAAACCAAGCTTATTACAACAAATAATACATCTCCTACAATTATCTGACTATGTTTAATAAAACTTCCAGTTAATTCATCATTATAAAAATGTGTTTTTTGCGATTAAAAATTTGTCACCTGGTCCTTTTTACCCCATAGGCAGGGTAAAATGGGACGGTGAAAGGGCAAACAAGTCCGAAGTTTTATTTTTAATTTTAGAGGGATTTTAGGTAATAATAGCTACAGTATGAAACCAAATATAAAATTTATGAGTACGTGTTTAAGATATACTATATTTAACCTTGAACTGGTATTTTGCTAGAAATATTCATCAGCAGACTTAAAATAATTTTTTATTTAATGTATCACTTTTTTTAAATTGCTCATTTTTTACTCAGTTTTCTTTATATTTACTATTTTTCATTGTTTACACCCTTGACAAAGTAGAGGTTTAGTTAGTTCTTCATAAATCATCCTTATGTAAGCTTTTATAGAGGCAATATAGAAAAAATCCGTTGAATGCAACTTGACATTAACGTAGGAAATCCCGTTAAACGGCGGACGGCACCTAGCGCCGGAAATCATATTTTTGTTACCAAAGTTTGATTGATTGTATTAATTATTTTCTAGCAAAGGTTGCGTTTTTGTTAATTTAGTTTGATTTATAACTTTGTTATCTAACATGTCATAATTTAATAAACATTTCGTAAAATATTTTTTGATTTATTTATAAATAACCTTAGGTGTCCGGCACTCGGAGACTTCCCCCTGTATTTAAAAATTATATTAAGGTCTGGTAAATTAAACAACAGTGCTCATAATCAAAACAATTAACAACAAGTCACTTTCGCAGATAATTTAATAGCCAATTTTTTGGCATTAAAATGGGACAATGTTAAATTTATAACATAGATGGCTATGAGAAATAGTATGGTTGATATATATTTATATCCATATACCTTTAATTTTACAGAAGTATTTTTACAAATTTTGGTCATAGAATCATAATAAATCTACGTTTTTGTGTAAAGCTGTATTATAATTGTTATCTTTTCTCTGAAAAAATCAGAACTGTTAAAAATTGATGATTTTCGAGTGGTTCCAGTTACTGTTGATATTTATTGAACTTGTATATTGATTTAAAATATATATTTATACCACCCATATGTAAGCCTTTTATATAAGCAATATAAGAAAATCCATTGAATTCAACTTAAAATTAACGTGTACTTAAAAATTATATTAAGGTCTTGTAAACTAAACCACAGTGTTCACAATCAAAACAAATAACAAAAAAAAATTTTTCAAAGATCCCCTGATAGCGAAGTAATGAGAAATAATTCATCTGGTTATTTGGCTGGTTATACCTCTTTTGCCCTCTACTTGAAAATATTTTTGATGAAAAATTCTCAACTTCGTTTTTAAGATATTGGGCCTTTTTATACGATATATATATATATATATATATATATATCCACATATATATATCTACATATATATATATATATCTACATATATATATATATATCTACATATATATGACAGTACATTTTTGAAATGCAAATGAAGTCACAGCGCTCATCATTATGCAAAGATTTATTCCAGAATTCTCTAGAGGAGCACTTTTAATTATTAAAAGAATCCTTTAACGATCCTGTGTATAATTTTAAAAAGAGTACCAAGACGAGGAAAAGCATTGTGAGCTAAGTTTTTCCAAGGAGGACGTCGAGACACTCAAACAATATCGAGCAGAAAATGTTTTAATGCTCCAAAGTGGGTGCACACTAATTGCTCGCGTGATTTGAATATTGATAGGAGTCTCTCAGGGAAAAAGTGACTATATTCTATGTTAAAGGTATATATTTTATAAAGTTTATATTGCATATTCAAAAGACACGGTTGAACATAATCACGCATGTTAATTATGAAAAGTACTACATAATTAGTTTATTCAATAGGTGATGGAAATACTTAAAAGCATGCTTATAAGGTGGCAAATTAGATTGTAAAAATATGCAATTTGAGCTTCAAAATTGGTAAAATCACTATGTACATTTGAAAAAATAGGTATTTATCAATAGAATATATTAGCAATTTAGTTTAATGATATTTGTTCGTAAAATAATTTCGATATTAGGTAACTACTTAAAAAATTTCTATATAAAACAAAACTCATATTTAAAAGAAACGATAGAACATAATGATGCATATTAATTATGAAAAGTACTACATAATTACTTTAATAAATAGGTGATAAAAATACATAAGAGCAGGCTTATAAGTTGGCAAATTAGATTGTAAAAATATGCAAAATTATGCTTCAAAATTGGTAAAATCATTATGTAATTAAATATATATATATATATATATATAATATATATATATTATATGTATATATATATATATATATATATATATATATATATAATTATCGATAAAATATATCAGCAATTTAATGGTAGTTGTTCGTAAAATGATTTCGATACTAGGTAACTACTTAAAAAATTTCTATATAAAACAAAACTCATTGCGAAAATTTATAAATAACTGTTTTTGTATGGAATTTTATATTTGTATTACAGCTAACTAGTAGTAAGTACATATTTTCCCTAAGGCAAGTTGCATTAACTTCACGATATATACATAATCAAATTAATCTATAAGATATAAAATAAAATATGCAAAATTAAGCTTAAAAGTTGGTAAAATCATGATGTATTTTTTAAAAAAATATTATCAGAACCTCTAATAAAATGAATATATCAGCAATTTATTTTAATAGTAGTTGTTCAGAAAATCGTTTAGATACTACTTAAAAAAATTTGATATAAAACAAAAATTATTGTAAATGTTTATAAATAACTGTTCTTATATGGAATTTATATTTAAATTACAACTAACTAGTTGTACGTACAATTTTGCCCTAAAGCAGTTGCATTAATTTCACGATTTATGCATAATCAAATTAATCCACAAAACATAAAATTCAACTATTTAGACGAAGTGTTAGACTGTACAATTACGTTCAACTAATTATTTCAAAAACAAAATTTTCGCTTTCACTAAAAATGAATCAATGCACTTTCCAATTGACATTTTTCAAACAAATTTATAATCGCTGTAATCGTGTAAATTATATTAATGTTTACAATTTTACATAGTTTACTACATTTTATTTCATCCATTCTAGGTTCCGAAAATAAATTTTTTTTACCTCGCACAAAACAGATCAATCTTATCGAGATACATCGAATGGCTTTCAAATTCTTGATGTAGATTCAGCCGTTTTTGAGAAAACGTCGATGAAAGGTCTAATTTTAACAAACTCAAAAAAAAACTGACCATTTTTTCAAACTTTGATGATTATTTAAAATCAAGCAACTTGTCGTAGGGTCGTTATATTTTAGCACGTTCTATAAGACCATGATATCCATCCTCAAAAAATGTTTCATGAAAATCATCGATTTTTTTTTCAGGTAATTACAACCGGCTGATCTTCACCAAAAATTGAACAGAACCAATTTTTTTCATACGGTTTTTTGAATTTTTAAGAATCAAGTCAGGATTGTAGGTAAAACGTAGATAATATTTCACTTTTCAGCTAATTACAAAGAAACGGCTCGGCTGATCGTCGCAAAAAACTGAGAAACTATAGTTGTCATTGAGATACATCAAATACCCTTTAAATTATCAAAATCGATCTAGCCGTTTTTTGAAAAAACGTCGACAAAATGTAAAAAATCGACTCACATACCTGCAAACACACACAAACATTTTTTCCAAATTGGATCTCATTAGATTCATAATCACTTCAAACGTCGAGAAAACAAAATCGTTTTTTTTGAGAAAACAAACCTATCTTTCGGAAGTTTGTAAGCAGTTGTAAGTGGCATTTTACTTTATAGTCCAGTCATTATAGTAAGTTTACCTCAAAATCCGAGATACCCAGCTGTAAGACTGACACCCTAAAGTTGTCTCAATACCTACATATGGTATTGACATCCTACCTTATGTAAATTTGAGATAACTTTAAGGCGTCAATATACAAGTATTTACAGACTTACAGCTGGGTATCTAGAATTCCGAGATTATTACCTGATATAAGGTTAAATTACTGGACTATTCGGGCAAGTTGCAAAAACTTCCCCAAATATGTTAATAATACACTTCAGATTTAGCATAGTTAACTGGGATTATATATTTGTTTCCTTAATTTTTAATGGTTTTTATCTAACGAGAAGCTATATAAGAGTACATTGATTGTAAAATAAAATACAAGGCCAATAATGTTTTAAAATTATATATTCAAAATATCCCATTTATTTTTTCTATTTCATTTTGACATTTCATTACCGCACGTTATATTAATCAAAAACCCAACATGCATCATATTCCACAAAACTTTACACATTTCGAAATGCTTATTAGCAAAATCGCTTTCGGCGTAAATATTCATATTTTTACCTCGGCATAAAAAATATCCTTGATATATCATAATTTCCATGACTGGCTGTTTATTGCTCGATCGATGGAACAATTTTTTAGTCGAAATCACAGAGAGAACTATTTATTGTACAACAAGTAACGTCGTGATTGACGTTTTTATCCAGCTTTGATCGAAGTATTTAGCATGTTAGTTCCGAGCAAACGAGCTCATTGACACGAGCGATGTTTCGTTTCGATTTACAAATCATGCAGCCGGCGGTGGTAGTACCGGAGCACTGGGCGCCCGAGGCGATTTAATCGCAGGTAGGTACACCACAGGTAGGTGATTCGCACAATTTACACGTATATGTGGATGTGGAAATAAAAATTATTTACGTCGCAATTTGTTATTCAAATTGCATAAAATCTGTAGTAAAGTTGCTTCAAATCAAAGTAAATTTCAATAGAATGGAACAGGGCAGATAGGTACCTAGTAGAAACTACTATGATACGCACTATAGATATGTGGATAAAAAAATAAAAATTAATTACGAACTAATTTGTTATTCAAATTGCATGAAATCTGCTGTACAGCTATTTCAAATCATTTGAAATTTCAATAGAATGGAACAGGACAAATAGGTACCGTGTAGAAACTACTAGATACTCTATGGTACCATGACTATAGATATGTGGATGTAAAAACAAAAATTATTTATATAACAATTTGTTATTCAAATTGCATGAAATCTGTAGTAAATTTGCTTAGTAAATCTATGTAAATGTCAATATAATGGTACAGGACAAATAGGTGCCTTGTAGGAACTACTATGGTGCCTATTGCAGATACGTGGGTGTAAAAATATAAATTAATTACGTACCAATTTGTTATTCAAATTGCATAAAATCTGTAGTCAAGTTGCTTTAAATCCAGTTTATTTTTGATGGAATACTACACAAGTATCCACAGAATTGCACAAATTATACAGCATTCTAGCACCCGCTAGAACTCTAGGTATATTAATTTAAATCGTGCTATTTTTTATATAAAAATATATTCTTACCGTTGCTCATATGTATGTTTAAGTTGAAGAGGATTAAATACTGACAACTTCTACTTATAATCAATATTTGACAAATTTCCACAGTATGGCAGATGACGGCGGCATCCGAGTGGAAAGGGTTAAATTAATTTAGAGAAAAGCATAATATTTTCATTGTGCAGATATTACATCTAGAATTTCCTTTTTGATTTCAAATATACGCCAGATGACAAACCCTGCAAAAGGATTTACAAAATGTAACAAATAATGAAGAATTTAGAATGAAGAAATATGTAACAAATAATGAAATTATTATGCAAGCAAGGGCTTAGTTTTGACTATCAAAATGTATTTCATGAACATAGATGTGGTAAAAAATAGTAACAAAAAACGTGTGTGTAGGTTGACTAGAAATTACATGATATTTTTATACTATAGATCTTTTAATTATCATTTTAGATTTTAAATATCCGTATATTTAAAGTCTAAAATGATAATAACAGAAAGACCACACAAAATATTCACAAATATGAAAGTATAATACTATGTAAAGGGGTTTTACTTATAAAACAAATCAAACATAAGTAACAAAAAATATAAGATGGTTAAAATTAACAACGATAAAGTCTTATAAACTCAATCTACAATTTGCATTTATACTTTTATTTTCAATTACATAATTTACTTTTAACTTTAATCATATTTTTTTATTCTGCAAATATATAAGAACTTGCCTAATCTATGAAAAAACTTCCAAAATTAAAGAATAATTGAAAAAGCAGTTTACAGATCTGTTGGAATATGAAAGAAGTAATTACTTCTTGTTTATTAAAACTACTATTAAAATTTCTCATATACGAGACAACGACTGTTTTTTATCAAATAATTGTTTATCGAATAGAATAAAGAATACATATTTTATTCAACGTCTTGAGTCCAGTGATTCTAAGTAAAATAAATTTAATTTAATAAATGATTTTTATAAAAAAAAATTAAACGAGGATAAAAAGATCCATCACCAATATCTCAAACAAGTACAGTTAGGAGATTTTTTTTACAACTATATTTGAAAGTAGAGAGCAAAAAATGAATAACCAGCCTTCACCTTAATACCTACGATGTTGCAATGTTTGAAACTCCATAACAAAAGTATTTTCTCTCGTTAGTTTTTTTGGTTGTGAGCACTGTTGTCTAGTTTAAGAGATCTTAATATAATTTTTAAGTAATTTAATTATTTTATAAGATGTATTGCTAATTTTGAGATAGATTCAACGTATGTTTGGATAACTCGGCTTAAATGTGGATGGGGTAAAAAGAACAAACTGAACCAGTCAAAAATGCAAGCAATAAATACGATAAATAATAATGTAAATTCAGTCAAAAGAAATAATTTTACAAGAAATAAATCAGATTAAATTAATAGTTATTTAAACTCTGCTGACGATATACCAGACCAAGGTTATATACAGTGTTATCTTTGTAAAAAAAACTGCCCTTGAAATTTATGTTTCACATTGGTTGAATAAGGTGGCAATTATTTCGTAAAATCCGTTTAACGTTAAAATAAAACATTGGATACCCAGCCTATGGTGTAAAAAAACACTGATGACAAATTTTAGAAAAAAAAATTTAAAAAGAAACATATGTATATAATTGAACATAGTTTGGTAGTTGTTTGGCACGAGTTATTTATTGTGATGTAGTTCATATAATTTAGTTTAGACAGTATAATTACTCATAGTTGAATTAGACCTTTGTGCCCCGTCCTGCCTCGAATTTGATGTTGATATACTATATTTTATTTGAGTTTAAAAGTCGGGCGTTACATCGATAAAAAATAGTATGAGAGTTTCTAGAAAATTATTTAAAATTAATACATTTCGGGTACCATCTCAGCTTTCATTCAGTGGCAATCTATGTGACTATAGAAATTAAAACTAAATAGATAATACATAAGAAATTTCATAGAAAAACCATAATTTATAACATAACAACACTTATAATTTTGATAAAAAAACACTTATAATTTTGAATTCTAATTAAACAGATGCAAACGTTATAAACCTGCTTTCAGGCAGACTACTATTTATTATATTAAAATCATTTGCTTATTAAATTAAAATCATGTATTTAGATTCTAATATACCGTGAAGTATTTTACAGTCATATATTCTTTATAACATATTTAACCAACAAAATTTAATAATTTCAAACCCACCTTTGAATAATAACTAATAATTTGCATACCGCGCTACTAACAAGAAATAATATCTTGAGAAATGATTAAATTATACGAACTAAATTATCGCTATCTTACGGCAATAATGAATTCCATGTAGCTTTTTAATATGAAAGTTTACTATAAATTTCTGCCAGTGCAAACTGATCTACATAATTAATATAGAAATAGAAACAAGCCGAGGAATAATTGCATGTGCTTGTGAGCAATTTAACAAAAGAAAATTGCACAGTCTTCTTGGTGGTCTTTTACAGATTGCGAACATATCGTGAGGACAAAATAGTTCTGTCAAGTAACTCTAAAGTTATAAAACGGAACCGCTATATGAAAGAATTTTATTGCCGCCCATTTATAAAGTTTCCTGTTTATTATACTTTGTCCATGGGTAAGAATTCACTTTCTTAATATGCTCTTTCGAATGCAGCAATTTCGAATGAAATTTATGTCGTTTAATTTAACTCTTTCTATAAGTTACTTGGGTACTTATATGTGAGACTATGAATTAAGTTCTGAGATGTAACATACTGTTGGAAAAATGCAATCAAATAGTATGATAGAGCGGGGCTTAAAGGTCCGCCGCCACCAAAATATGTAAAACTAGGAATTTTTTAACAACGGTATTTGAAAGTAGAGGAAAAAAGCTGTATAACCAGCCACCACCTTCATTCTTACAAAACACAATTTTTTTTCGTTATTTTTTTTATGTGATTTGGATGTTTGCACTTTTGTTTAGTATAATTTTTAAGTATACGTTATTGATAATTCAAGTGAGATTCAACAGCTTTTACTATGTAACCTCCATTAAGGGGCACAACTAGTGTGAAATTTTCAAAAAATCGAATTTTCAATTTTTCCATATTTCGATAGGTTATAGGGTAGGGCGGGGCTAGTTGAGCAAATTTTTACTTTAACGAATGTAGCTCTTCAATGAAAAATCTCAATAAATTGGTAAATCTCAATAAACGGCTTAATCGATTTGTTGTTTATCGCTTAACAAAAGTGTTAATACTATTTTTTGGTAATAATTAACGTTTAAAAACTGCAGCTGTTTAAATGCAAAAAGTCAAGTATGCTCAATGTACACCATAGGTGGGGCAAGTTGAGCACTAAGAAAGTATAATGCAATCATAGGTTCAATGTCAATTAGTGATGGAATAAAATAATTTTTTAATAACCAGTTCTATATTTATAGTCTTTATTGACAGAGAAAACAATACTTAGAGTAATTTGCTTTGAATAATTAACGAAAAGTAGGATCAACAAAACAATATCGTATCTTAGAAATTTTTATACCATTATATTCAGTATTTTTGTTTAAAATCATTATTTCTTTATATTATTACTCATAGACTTAGCTTAAATCTTAAAAATAATAATTAATTTCTTGGAGTTAATGGTAACTGCCTTAGTGACAGAACAAGTTTAGCAACTATGCTCAACTAACCCCAACTCGGAATTTCAAAATAAAAGCAAGTTTATAAAAAAACCGTGAGAATTATACCCAGAATCTCTGTGCATATTAAAAGTACTATAATTATATGGAGAAATAACATTTACCTGATTAGAAATAAATAACATTTGACTAAACCAGACGAAAACTCGTGATGAATCACTTTTTACTTTTTGGTCTCAAAATAAAGAAAACGCCCGTGAGCCTCACTCATTTGTCCAGCTTCCACTAGCGATCGCAAGATGTTTATTTCTCCCAAACCTCTATCTTTCCGCCATATAATGCCTAAACGGACGGTGAATAGTTTTCGAGATATTTCGATTGCTCAACTTGCCCCTATGCTCAACTAGCCCCGCTCTACCCTACCTTTAAAAATAACATACCAAAATTTTAAATCGATATCTTAAACAGTTTTTGAGTCACAGCCATTTAAAGAGTATACATATAGTATATAGTATAACGATCATTTTATCTTTAAACGCGTTTTTCTCGATACGCGATTACTCAAAAACAAATGATCCGATCACTATCAAGTTTTTTTTTACATGTTCTATACATAGTTCTCCGTAAAATAAACTATCGATTTTTGGATCGGATCAAAAATCGAATTTTGGCAGTCCCAAAACGACCAAAATTTGAGGTAAAATTCGTTTTTTTAAAAAAACGCCGCCATTTTGTCAATTTTTGATTTTTTTTATCATAGTTCATTTTACAATCAATATTATCTAGTTTAACGAGAATTTTTCTTTTTAAATTTCATCCACGTAGAAGGCCGGAATCACTGCAGCAGTGAAGGGCCTTTTTTTGTCGCCCCGTTGGAGGTCGACAATAACTTGAAAAATATTTAATTTTTTTCTTCAAAAATTTCACTTTGTATTCTTGAAACATGTATGAATATATTCCTAAAATTTTGAAATGATTGATAAAGTAGTTTTTTTAATATGAATTACCAAAAAATCACCTTTTTTAGGCGGTTACACAAGTTGTGCCCCTTAAAGCCAACATGTGGGTGGGGTAAAATGGACCAACTGAACCTTTACTTATGGCAAAGATGTAAACAATAAAAAAGTAAATGAAAAATAAAATTAAGGCAAAAAAAGCAATTTTATAAAAGATAAATTAATAGTTATTCCAAATAGTTATTCACATTCTGCTAATAGATATTCCTGACGAAATACAACGGTTATTATATACAGAATTATTTCTATAAATAATGTATCAATGGAATTTATATTTTGCATTCGTTAATAATGTAGCTATTATTTCGTAAAATTCCTTTGAAATTAAAAATAAAACATTGGACTTGCTTGTCCTGCCTAAAAACAGCAAATAAAAAATATTTTCACAACGATGAATTAACTGGTATTTTTACTAAACATAGTTAGACAGTTGTTTGTTTGTTATGTGTTATTTGTTGTGATGTAACTGGTTTAGTTTTCGCATTATAATTGTTCAAAGACAATTTCGATCTTTGTGCCCCAAACTACCCTAATGCGTGTTTTTACGGAATTCATTAAAATAACTCGTTTATTAAGTTAAATATATTATAATTGACATGCGTTTTCTTAATGACAAAAGGTTTATAACATAATTTAAACAATAAAATCATTACCATCTCATATTATCAAGTTTATGATCACAGAGTACGTTTTAGGAACAATACTTAAAAATAAAACTCGTGCTCACAGGGTATTCCAGAGCTCAACCTCAAGCTGTAACAGGTTGATAGTATTGATGGTAACTATGGAAAGAAAAAGAAAAATTGTTCGGTGTAGTTTAAAATTAATGAGCTTTTAAGTTCAACCTAGAGCTTTGGCCAAACTGTGACCATTTTTTGGTTATTGTGGTTAATTTTTAACTGTTTTTTCATTGAAGCTTTGAATCCGTAAGCGCAAATAACTTTTCTAGGACCACAAAAAAATGACAATTGCTGTAAGTTTTTTAGAATTGAGGGTATTTGTCGAACTATAAATTTAACATTTTCAAAATTGAAAAGCTCCTTAAAAATGTACTGAATTGCGTTGGCCAGTTTCATCAAAAATTGATTTTAATCAGGATTATCAAATTGTAATATACTTAATAGTTTCGTAATAAAAAAAACCTTAATAGTATCACCCTGTATTGGGGCTTGACGTGGAGTTCTGGGACACCATGTATATACATAAATTTTTTTTTTTTAAAATAGTTGTCAATCAGTTTTGCTAGTAAATCCTATAATATATATACAAGTCATTTTTTAATTTGTTTTGTCTCTTCATTATTGTTGTAGTGTCCACCAATTTTATCATGCAATTTTTTGTAACTTCGTAAAAGAAAAGTTTGCTTTCGTCAGCAACCGACACTAATGGTTTTCTCAGCATTTTATGATTGGTCAAGCCGTTTCTTAATAATTAGGCAAAAAAAAAAATAGAATGGGAAGACCGCGATGCGAAAAAGGTTGGAAACCACTGGGTTAATACAAAATATATGTTGACGATATGACAAATTTGTTGGCTCATTTTCTAGATTTAACGACCTAATCCTGTAAGAATAATTTAATTTTGCAATGTTAGAATTACCAAACACAGTTAAATTGAATCCCTTCACTTGTATAAGGGCATTAAATTCATTTATATTTAAATCCCTTGCGTAGCCAGAAATCATTTAATTTAAGATAATAACATCATAAATCAGCGAAACTCCATTTGTTCTCAATAATTGCGATTTAATACTCTCTAACGAAAATTATTCCCTGAAGGGGTTGCTCGGGCTTCTGCAGACAATACACCGCAATCTGTCTTCGAGATTTAACTGTTACATTCAGCTAAATTTAACTGGCTTTATGAATAAATTAATAAATATTTTAATGATCAGCCATTTTGATTCATGTGCTTTTCAATTATATTAATCAGGACGTTTTGCTCACTGCCGTTTTAATCCAATTATGTCTCTGCTCTGGGAGGATTATAATAAAAAATATGTGCAAATGTATGTCATACATAAATCAACTCGCGCTGGATTCGGCATGGATTTATTCAAAAAGGGATAATTGGAAATTTGAATGGTGTTTAACAAACAGCAGGACAAGAAAAAAATAATATGCATAAGCAAACGGCAAATTGAATTAACTTTTTTGAAAACTGGTGAAATAAAATCAAGTTGATTAATAATAATTGACTTAGGAGTCGATCCCGCCGTAAAATTGGCCAATGTTATGGCAAGGCTATGTTACGTAGCGCCTCTCATACTGGAGTTCGACACATAAAATGTGATTTCGCTCGTGTTATTATGCCACATCACAAAGATGCAGTTATGATAAGTTTTTTTTTTTAACATTTGTTCGTTTTCTAGGATAGGATTTATATCTAAAAAGCCTGACTGCACAGGGATAAAATGCATTTTGACAGCACTTAGTACAATTTTGTATGAGAAGCGCTACGTAACAGCCTTGCCGTATCATTGATTTATTTTACGGTAGAATAGACCCTTAATTTTCAACAAATAAGATTTAGCTGTTTAGATACAATTTTCAAGTATCCTCTACGAAGATACGAAAAAGAAAGTGCAAAAAATGGGTACTCGATTTTTGCAAGATCCAGCCGGGCATCCGATTAGAATGATTCAAAAAATATTCGGTTCGTATTGATGTAATTGCTGATTATATTCGCCAGATCTTTTTTGCAAAGGCAGTTCCAACCGTTTTGGAGATACGGAGCAAAAAGTGCAAAGAATAGCAGCTATTAAAAGAAAGGACCATCTAGTTCAAAAAACATTTTGCTTGTACAGATATAGTGAATAGTTTTTCGGAAAGGTAAAAAAAATCATTTCAAAATTAACAAAAAAAAACGAAAAAATCGATTTTTTTAAAGATCTAAAATTATTCGGATTTCAATTTTAATTCAGACAAAAACATTTAAAATTTATAGAATATATCATTACTGTGAGGGCAGTACCAGCAATTTGCTCTAAAGCACGATGCCATGTACCACTAGTCCAACATTTAATTACAGTAAACAACAGTATAAAGTATAAGTTATTAACAAAAATCATTCTGCACATTGCAAATTTTTTTTTTTTTTTATAATTTGATATAGGAACGAATCTTGGTACAAATATCTATTGCAAAATACAACAAAATCCATTCGATATGAATTTTAATGTTTATCTTTGATCAAATAAATTATCACTAAAAGCTTTTAAATGATACCAAAATATATTATCATTAAGCATGTACAAATAGTTATTTTTGGTATGATTAATGAAAAATAAATAAATCTCTGAAACAAAATTCATGATGGGTGTTTTGCATAATGAATGTGAATTCGCGAGGGACTAACACGAGACTCCTCTCATTATTTGGAGCAAATATTTTCGACACATGTAATTACAACGTTCTATAGTTTGTAAACATTTAGTTACATCAATGGACATTACATGTACCTGATTAATTTACTTTTAAATAATGTTGACAAATAGATAAATCAAAAGCAAAACTAGTGGGGTGGGTGGCATCGTGCCTTAAGGCAAATTGCTGGAACTTCCCGTACCGTAACGAAATGTTCCAGGGTTACTGAATGTTTTCAAATAGATTATTATAAATATTGTAACATCGTCTAATATTTATAAATATTATATAAACTGAATTGCATAGTTGAAATTATTTGTAAAGTATATTAGAACTATAGTCAGAACTAAAACTAAAAAAAAAAAAAAATGGGACGAATTTTTTTTTCCAAAATCGATTATTTTGTTAAGACAAGCAGAAAGTTTTTTGAATCATTTAAATCGGACGCTTAGTTCTCTCAAAAACTGCCATTTTTTACATATTTAGCTCCGTATCTTCAAAATGGCTGGGCCTGCCTTTGCCAAAAACTAAAAAACACTTCTCCCAATCATTACTAATTGAATGTTTTTTAGATCATCCAAATCGGATACTCCGTTCTCTCAAAAATACGATTTCTATTTTCTGCACTCTTTGCTCCGTATCTCCGAAACGGCTGGACCTGCCTTTGCCAAAAACTAATCAGCTCTTCTCCCTATCAATAGGAATCGGATGTTTTTTGAACCATTCAAATCGGTTGATCCGTGCGCTCTAAAACGTGACTGGAAATTTGTATCCACACATACATACACACACACACATCCATTTTTTCTGAAGTATGCCAAAACGTTCAGAAACCTTCAAAACGTCGAGAAATGTAAAAATTTTCAATTCCGATTTTCGGCCCATTACAATAACTTACCCTACGGGAAGTTAATAAAACGTAGAATAATTATTTAATAAACTAGTGGGGTGGGTGGCATCGTGCCTTAAGGCAAATTGCTCGAACTTCCCGTACCGTAACGAAATGTTCGAGGAATACTGAATGTTTTCAAATAGATTATTATAAATATTGTAACATTGTCTAATATTTATAAGAATTATATAAACTGAATTGCAAAGTTGAAATTATTTGTTTCAACAAAAAACTAAAAAAAACTAGTGGGGTGGGTGGCATCGTGCCTTAAGGCAAATTGCTCGAACTTCCCGTACCGTAACGAAATGTTCGAGGAATACTGAATGTTTTCAAATAGATTATTATAAATATTGTAACATTGTCTAATATTTATAAGAATTATATAAACTGAATTGCAAAGTTGAAATTATTTGTTTCAACAAAAAACTAAAAAAAAAAAAAAAAATCGAACAAAAATTTTTTTTTTCCAAAATCAATTATTTTGTTAAGACAAGCAGAAAATTTTTTGAATCATTTAAATCGGACGCTTAGTTCTCTCAAAAACTGCCATTTTTTACATATTTAGCTCCGTATCTTCGAAATGGCTGGGCCTGCCTTTGCCAAAAACTAATAAACACTTCTCCCAATCATTACTAATTGAATGTTTTTTAGATCATTCAAATCGGATACTCCGTTCTCTCAAAAATTCGATTTCTATTTTCCGCACTCTTTGCTCCGTATCTCCGAAACGGCTGAACCTGCCTTTGCCAAAAACTAATCAGCTCTTTTCCCTATCAATAGGAATCGAATGTTTTTTGAATCATTCAAATCGGTTGATCCGTGCGCCCTAAAACGTGACTGGAAATTTGTATCCACACATACATACACACACACACACACATACACACACACACACACACACACACACATCCATTTTTTCTGAGGTATGCCAAAATGTTCAGAAACCTTCAAAACGTCGAGAAATGTAAAAATTTTCAATTCCGATTTTCGGCCCATTACAATAACTTACCCTACGGGAAGTTAAAAACACTAAATTTTAAATAAAATGACCTATATAAATTAATACTTCAAAGCCGGTGAAACATGATGTTCAATACGTAGTTTTTTTTCAATTTATCAATAATGATTTGCATTATTATCACTAGTTTTATATTTGTGTGAAAAATAATGTAATTCGTGTTAAAAAAAAGGTTTTTGAAGCAAACTAAAATTTTTGAAGTTTTAAAGGGTTATATAGGGCGGAGTATAAAAATCCGTGAGTTAAAAAGTTACGCCACCTCAAAAACAGGTAACTAAGAATTTTTGAGCAATAATATTTGAAAATAGAGGAGAAAGATGTGTAACCAACCATCACCTTGTTATCTTCCGGTAGGGTAAGTTATAGTAATCGCAAAAAAACGATCAAAAATGAATATTTTTGTATATTTTTACGTTTCAGATGTTCCTGAACATTTTGGCATACATTAGAAAAAATTGATGATGTGTGTGTGGGCGGATACAAATTTTTGTCGACGATTTTGCTAGCGCAAATCAACCAATTTGAACAATTAAAAAAACATTCGATTTCTATTGATAAGGTGATGTGCTGATTAGTTTTTGGCAACGACAGGTCCAGCCGTTTCCGAGATACTGAGCAAATGTGAAAAAATGGTATTCAGTTTTGAGATAACAGAGCGTTCGATTTAAATCATACTTGTATTGACGAAATGAACAACTGGTAAACTATTTGTAAAGACAGGTTCAGCGTCTACGGCGATAGAATAAAAAAGTAAAATACAATGCCATTTGGCGGTCAAAAATGGACATTAGACATATGCACATCGTATTTTCAGATATTTTATAAAGATTATAATAATAAGTAAAAATTGTGTGTACATTTATATAGCTTCCGTAAAGTTTACACGTTAGACGACTACGCGGCGCCTACGCGTTTTGATATTTGTCTTCAATTTAGCTATGCAGCGCGATTGTTTAAAAAAATGTTCAAAATTCGCAAAAAAAATCAAAATACAAAAAAATCTAATTAAAAAAAAATCAAGTCATTTTCTTTTTAATTTCAAAATTTCTCAAAAATCTAATTTTCTTTAAGTTTTGCAAAGTTTTTTTTTAACAATTTAGTTTTTGGTACAAAAAGTTCCAGCAATTTGCCTTAGGGTACGATGCCATGCACCACTAGTTTCTTACGACGTTGCTGTCGAGATATAAAGGGCAAAGTTCAAAATCCATAACAAAAGTAGTTTCTTTCGTTGTTGTTTTTGATTGCATTGTTGATTAGTTTACCGTTTATAGGATATATTGATTTTAAAACTACAAAAGCGTGAGGTAGAAAGAACCTGAAACAAATACACTGGTAAAGATGTAAACAATAAAAAATAGTAATTGAAAAAAATTAATTGAGTTAAAAAATTCCAACTCTGCTGATGACTGTTTCTGACAAAATACTAGATTAAGGTTATATACTGTGTTATCTCTGTAAAAATGTACCCGTTAAATTTATATTTGCATTGGTTGAATAATGTAGCTACTACCGTAAAATTCCTTTAAAATTAAAAATAAGACATTACAATTCTTAAATGAGACAAGCTCCAGCAATTAGCCTTGAGGCACGATGCCATACACTACTAGTTTAAACAGGTAAATTCTAATGTATCACTTTTGCAGTAATATACAACTATATACACTTTGCAGCTATATGTAGATAATACACACATTCATATATCGTAATAATTAATGACTATAATCGTTCACTTACGATTTTATTTGCAAATGATTTTGCTGAAATCACACTCGACAAACGGCACGCAACACACGACATATAACAATATCAAATAAAATATTTTTAAAAAATATTTCAGAACTTATAATAACGTGTCCTATGGCATGTTAAAAATGGCTGCACAATTTTGTAATCTATAGGAAAATGAATAACCCGACACGATTGATATTTGTCTTTGTCCACATCATCACCTACGCCTACAACAGCACTGAATCCAGTATTAAAACTATGATTTTTTGCAGCAAAATACATTACACTATAATGTTCAATAATAACTAACGTCCATAATCGTTCACTTATCATTTTATTTGCAAATGTTTTTGATAAAATCACACGCGACACACGACCGGATAAAAATGCACTCGGCAAAACCGAAACATACCAAAATACCGACGACCAAAGACGCGCCTGCACGCTTCGAGTGCCACCCGATAACTGACCTTGCAATAATTTCAATTATTTATTCACCCTAGAAAGGTGTTGCCGTATTTGACAACAAAGTACGGAATCATAGAAAGTGCAATTTGAATATTTGGCGCAAAGATATGAATTTCTTCTATTGACCTCAGAAATGTCAGCTACTTAGAACATTTTACATTTTTATACCATATACACTTTTACGTAGCATTTTATTCTTAATGTTATTCTTATATTAATTTTACAATATGCAATTTATGTTTATTTTCGTAAAACAATCCGATTTGCTAATTTTAAATTTTCTTGACGTTTCAGGTCATTCTGAATCGAATAAAACCAAATTTGTAAAAAGTATGTGTATATGTAGGCCTATTTTTACTCTTCATCGACGTTTTCTCAAAAACGGCTATACCAATTTCAAAAATTTAAAAGCCAACCGATGTACCTCAATAACTACTGGGAGATGTGCTGATTAGTTTTTGTCAAATCATTAACGTCTAATCGTTTGTCAGTTTTGTGCGACGATCGGCCAAGCCGTTTCTTTGTAGTGGCCAGAAAAGTCTAAATTGTTTTGTCCACGATTCAGGTCCACATTCGTGAATAAAATTGGAACTAAATATTCCAAAACTGTTCAAAGGATATTGGTTGGGAATCGCGTGGATTAGTTTCTGGTAAAGATCCGCCAGTCCGTTTCTACGTAATAAAATGTAATTTTATTTTGACGATTTTGATGAAGTATAAACCATAGATTTTGTAGTTTGAAGTAACACTTAAATAATATAGGCCTGAAATAAGCGTTTGAATCATACTAGTGGTGTATGGCATCGTGCCTCCAGGCAAATTGCTGGAACTTCCCGTACCGTAACAAAATGTTCGAGGAATATTTTTTCAAATAGATTATTATAAATACTGTAACATTGTCTAATATTTATAACAATTATATAAACTGAATCACAAAGTCAAAAATATTTATTTAACCGGACCTGTCTTTGCCAAAAACTAATAACGACTTCTCCCGATCATTACTATGTTTTTAGATCATTCAAATCGGATTATCCGTTCTCTCAAAAACTCAATTTCTATTTTCTGCACTCTTTGCTTTTTATCTCCGTAACGGCTGGACCTGCATTTGCCAAAAACTAATCAGCACATCTCCCTATCAATAGGAATCGAATGTTTTTTGAACCATTCAAAGCGGTTGATCCGTGCCCAAAAACGTGAACAAAAAAATGCGGACACACAAAACACACGCACACACATCCATTTTTCTGAGGTATGCCAAAATGTTCAGAAACCTTCAAAACATGGAGAAATGCCAAAATTCTCATTTTCGATTTTCAGTCTATTACTATAACTACGGGAAGTTAAAAATGCATCAAAGTCTGAAATTTCGCCGCGCGTTTTAGCGATTCTAATTAAAATCTATTCCAAAGCATATGCACGTTCTGTGGTGTTTCGTAGGTAGCTACTGACTACAGTTGACGTTCACACTTATATAAAATACATACAGATATAAGTATGTTTCAAAGACATCAATTGGGAAATAGTATTTCTTATTTTTAGTATAAGTGAGATTGCTATTTTTGAAATCTCAACTGTTGTTGTTTAGGATGAGTATGTAGATGTACCGGAAAATTCATACAACTTGCCTCAAGATAAAATGCTATTATAACTAGTTTTTATTGTTTACATCTTTGCCAGGTTTAGTTGGTCGAATTTAACCCCTCCCCACATGTAAGCTCGTAGAAAAAATATATAAAAAAAGTTAAATTTAACTTAAAAATAACACTACATCATAAACAACAGTTAAATAACGTATCCTCAACAATTATAGTTAGGTATCGAAAACTAAATAACAGTGCTCACAACCGAAAAAAAACTTATGGATTTTCAAACACTGCAACATTGTAGGAATCAAGGTGATGGCTGGTTGTACATCTATTTCTCTATACTTTCGAATATTGTTGTTAAAAAATTATTGACCTCCACTTTATTCTATAGGTGAGAATATAATTCAGTAGTGTATTTTACGTTTATTTTGCAATTGAAAACTAGAGAGTAATCTCTAATATATCACGATCAACAAATCATACAGCAGTATTCCCGTTAATTTCCAATAAAGCATAAACCAGTATTAAAAATTAATCAACGTACAGCACAAATTAGCGCAAACATTAGTATGAATTACGAATAAAACACCGGTGCAAATAATTCATTTCTATTAATCTTTAATTACTCGCAAATCCTCTTACAATGCGATGAACACATATATGTTTTCTATCTTTCATCATGTTTTACAATAGTACAGCATTATTATTAACATGAAAGCCTTGTTAGATAAATCATGCATTCAGCGTGGTTTTCCCTGATAATTCGTAATTTATACAAACGACCTGGTCTGTACATAATTAAAGTACATCGCGATATTTGCTGCCTATGATTTATGTTTAGTTTCAAACGTTATTTACGCTTTGTATGCGATGTTTTATTATAAATTTGTTACCTATATTGGGAAATTAAAAATTTTAATTCATTATTAGGTCTATAAGCTTATAATTAATTCATGGTATTATGAAATGTTACGCATTTAAATTCAAAATTAGCGTAAAACAAACAAATCATTGGTTACGCCAATAAAAAAATGGATGTGTGCCCTGCAAAGTATTAATGACGAATATAGTTTACATACAAAATCATCATTAACGACGAATATAGTTAATAAATATGAAATCATCGTAATGGTATTCAAAATTCAAGAATGAAAAGAGTAAATAGTTCTTACAATTAGTTAATCTTAGTGTTAAATTAGAAGATTTTAATAATGCATGGTATCAAGAATAAATTGTAAAAAATATTTTTACCAAGATTCTACACATGTGTAGAACGAATTGCGAATCCTTTGCGCGACGTTTTTATTGTTTTGTGAGAAATTTGGAAATGCTATCTAAATAAAAGAGATTTGTGCCGCACAGCGTGTTAAGTTCATTCCGTTTATTTATTATTTTATTGTTATAAATAGTTAAAAAAGATCCTTCTATAATTCTTCGTTTGAATAAATTTTGTTCGAATTGTAGTACAGACGGGTTAGAAAAGTCCATATTGTGCTTTAAAGTATAAATATGCTCCGCAATCATAGTTTTAAATTGTCTCGGATTTTTTTAATTGTTTTTATGATGTTGTAAACGTTTAAGTTCTGGCATGTTTCTCATATGTAAATTAAATTACAATCTAGATAATTTATTTGATAGACGAGATTTCTAAGTCGTTCGATATTAAAAGGGGTTTTTGTTTTGGTAAAAATAGTACTAGTCATTGTACTAAAATTGTTTACAAGTCGGAGTCCAGATTTATGAAAAAGTTTTTTTTCAATGAACATACAATTCTTCAATGTATGGCAAACATATTACACCAGAATGAGTTTCTGAGTCAGGTAAATCGTTATGTACTGTGGAATTGACCATTTTATTCAAAATGGTATGTTCGATTGTAACTAAACCGTAACCAGTAACAGACGTTTGTGATGATCTTCAACCAGTCTACAAACAACACACTATCTATTGTGATTTTTTAAATTAGTATTTTGTGAAAATATTGTGTAATTAGAAGTTTAATGTTTATTATACATAGTGTAGTGCATTACCATATCCTGATATAATAGATTATTAAAACCTTCCAATTTAACACTAAGAATAACTAATTGTATGTACTATTTACTCTTTTTATTTTTTCTTTTCACTCCAATTCAATTATTTTAGTTTTTAATTTTATTTTTAGTTTCCACTGAGTGAAGGCTAGGATTATAGCCGAAACGTATGGTTTTAAAATAAATTTTTGAAAGAAATTCATGTTTTTATTGATGTTATGCCCGATTACTAGACTTATATATATATATATATATATATATATATATATATATATATATGTATATATGTATGTGTGTGTGTGTGTGTGTGCGTCTGTGTGTATATGTGTGTGCTCATGTGTGTATAATTACTTAATTACGATCTCAGTTTCTATATCAATAGAAATCTTAATTAGTTGAGTATCAAACAGTAATTAGCCAATAATAATCTGTAATAAATTAAAGTATTTTTCCATTTTAATAATTTCTCATACGCTTCCTTCCATTCCATGTTATTACTTCATTGCGGGGCAATATATTAGCTTTAACCATATTCCCTTTTAATAAGAAGCGTTTCCTCTAACATATATTTTTATTACACGTTTTAATTAACTTTCTGCCTACTTTATCATGATAAATGGTAATGATGTGTCGTTTCATTATGAGTTATTATTTTTAATTTATAATGTGCAGCTTTTCTCAATTAACAAGCTTTTAGCATTCAGCTATTGTAATTATAATAGAAATGCGATATGTATATAGGTGAATTCACATTAATTTTAATAAGAGAATTATTAGAAACTGTAATACGTCCTGAATACCTTATTGTTTGTTTTTTGCATTTTGCTTTTCGAAGTAGAAGTTCATGTTTGAATTTACTAGCATCCTAAAATATTATAGTCCTACGGCAAAATTCGTTATGGTTTTTAATAAAGCATACACTAGTATTGGAAATTAATCTATGTACAGCACAAATTAGCGTAAACATAGTAAACTTTACGAATAAAATATCATATAAAGCAGGACATAATTTGACTTTGAGCAAATATATTGTGGAAGCTATTATTTAGTTAATGTTTCACCATACAAGGTATGTTATATATGTAGTGTATACGTGTGTATTATATTTTATTAATTTTTGTAAAATAAGGTGAAATTTAGATTAGAATGTAGTACAAAAATATAAGTCAAACCATTGGGTTTTCTTTTTAGAAAATGCCATTGTACATTTCCCAAAAAATTACTTAATGTCTATTGACAGACAGATTGTAATATATATATATATGTAAATAATAAAAATATTGTTGAAACGGAACCAATTATATTACAACAAATAACACATATCAAACAAACAACTATCTGACTACGTTCAGTGAAACTCCCAGCTAATTCGTCATTGTAAAAATATGTTTCTTTGATGTTTTTCAAAAATTTATAACCTGGACCTTTTTACCCCATAGGTGGGATAAATTTGAACGGCCAATAGGCAAATAAGTCCAACGTCATAGTTGAATTTTAATTGAATGAACTTTACGAAATAATAGCTATATTTTTCAATCAATACAAAATCAATTTCTATGGTACATTTTTACAGAGATAACACTGTATATAACCTTGATCTATTTTGCAAAAAATAGATATTAGCAGAGTTGGAATAGATATTTATTTAAGATATATCTTGTGAATTTTTTTTTTAACTTGATTACACTTCAGGGTAAAGGTTTATTTGGTCTAGTTCATTTTTAACTTCATAAAGATGATATTTGTTTACTTGCCAAAAAAATTGTAATGCTTATTTTATGTTTTCAATGGCTCAAGTCATTCTGTGTTGTTTAATAACCAAATTGAAAAAAAAAATTGTCTGTGTGTTCATGAGAGCGATTAATACTTTGTTAAAAAAAACTTTAAATAAATAAATGAAAATCTTCAAAAATGCGATATACCTAATATCAAATATTTATAACTAATCTAACTAATATAAAATATTTCAAAACATCTTGAATTTTTCATAAAAAATTTACATCTGCGTTATGAGAGACTACTGTTTTGTATCTGTGCATACTTTGAATTGAAATAAAAACAAAATATTTTGTCTATTTCAAAAGCATTGTTCGAGTTTGATGTAAAACCTATACCTGACAGAGTCAGAATTCAGAATATTAACTAAAAAGTCAATAACAAACAAATATTTCGGACCGATACATAAAATTTTGTGATAATAACTGAGCAGTGAAGATGAACTTTTGAAACGAAAATATAATATAAAAGTAAATTATTTTAATAAAAAATAGAAATAAATAGACATTAAAAATTTTGAAGTTTGTGATATGTATTAAAGCACAATAATATATGTACGCATAATATTTTTAGGACAGCTAATATTTACTTTTGTTTCGGGTTTCAATAGTAGTTTTCAGACAAAGGCTGTCAAAAATCAAAACATGGTGCAAAACTGACAATGTAGAAAAATCAATATTTCAATCAGTAAAACTTTTAGAAATCTTAATTTTGAAGAGTGTATGAACATTTTTACTCCAACCATCTCAGTATTCTAGACAATGTTCTGACCATCACCCTGATGATTAACTAATATTTGTCCTTTAATACATTATAAAGACACAAAAAATACTTTCTCGAAAATTATAATCAATCAAATGACCTCTTTGAATAATCTTTTAATTTAGACCGAATTGATATATGAGAACTTCCATATGTCTACGTAAAACTGGTTGCTACACAATATGTAATTTGCTGAGAGCATCAAATTGCACACATGGAAAGTTAAATGATTTAATAATTTTGCATATTGCATTTTTATGTTTTTAATAATGCGGAATTTAATTAGCAAAGCATTAAATTAGGTAATAAAAAGTTCCACTATGATGTACAAACTGTGTGTGATGTAAGCGAATTTTATTAAGTAAATTATGGGAAAGATATGCGTAATAATTAGATAACTAATAATTATATAATTTTTTTTTATTTACTTAAAACTCATGCTTATTTTGGATAAGTAACAAAATCATACATGATAAAAAAATTAACAGTCGTCATTGGATTTGCACTTAATTTAGAGATCCACAACAATACACAAAGAGTCTTACTAACTGATGAAATTAAAAGCAACAGGACATAAATGATTATAAATTTATTACTGTGCTAAATCATTAAATTCATAACTAGATTTTTTTAGCATTTCTTATTGAATTCTTAATTATTCTATAAGGCATAATGTTTCGTACCAATGTTTCTATTTCATCAAAATAAGTTGATAAGAAGTTTCAAAAAAAAAAATTAATAGGTTAATTTATAAAAAATATAGATGTTTTCAAATGCAATGAATATATTGCGGGTGTATTTATCAAACTACTCAAACTGTTTAAATCCGTCGGACTATAGTTAATTACCTTTAAGATATTAAAACTAATGTGTTTTATCTTCTTAGTTTTTTCAATAAAAAGTCCTGAGATGTAGACGCCTATCAAAAACTTTCAGAACATTAATTTCTCTGTAGGAAAAATGAATTTGTAAACGCTTTTCTTTGAAGATGAATATTAAAGATAAATATTTGCCTTAAAAACAATAAAAGAAAGAAGACACACAAGCTCAGAATTTTTTCTCGTGAGTTAATGTCAGAGTGATATTGAGAGTTTTAAAAAATATTTGTATACACATTTAAGAGAGTATCATTGCTATTTGGATTATAAAACAATTTCGTTAGGAAGATAAAATCAGTACTCTAATATTAGTTCTATTGCTGACATCAAAATCTAAGTCTTATAAATAGACTAGTTAGACTTAGAAATTCTGTAGCACAATCGGATTTCTTAATTATTACATTATTACCAATAAAAATTAAAATATCTTTGCTCACCTTGTTAAACCAAGTAGAACGAATAATGATTATGGACCCATCAAACTCTTAAATTACCCAACTTGTCTAAAAAATTTTAAGTAGAATTTAATTTTTTTTAAACACGACACTACATGACTATTATTTTCACAAACTAAAGCTTACATTATTTTCATTTCAAGAAACCGATAGTCCGAAGAAAATCACCAATAATCAAGTCTGTCAAACAATTTCCGATATGAGACTGATTTACAATTGCTATAAAATAAAAACGTTACCTGCACTATTCATAAATTAATTGTACAATTGCAAAGTATTGCAATAAATAATTAGATCGATGGGCGATTGGAAATTTTGCATGTAAGCAAGATAAGGTCAGGGAAATAAACGCACAGCGTTACCAAAATCATTGTCAATGATAAAATTATTTTTTATTTAAATAATTACAATTGTTACTACAAAATAGTATTAATTTTGTTAACTGGACAGTTGTAAATAAAAAAAATGTATGTTCTAGTTTGAAAATTAAGTAATTGCGGTTTTTAGCTTAGATGGTTTCAAATGAACTTTTAGGTTTGTTGGCGTAATCCAAATGTAAAATATTTGATGTTTTTGGATAGTAGGTACTTTAGATGTCCATCAGATAAATTTTTTTTGGTCCATTGCGTAGTTTTCATTTGTCGTTCATTGAAAAATAAAAAATGAAATCAAACATTCGTCATCTTTTGCTTAAAACTTCTGCTAAGGAAAAGGAGCATTGTTGAGAGTTGTTTATGGTGATGAAATCTTAAAAACAGTGTCAAAATTGCCAAATTTCTTTTGATGATTTTACTCAAAGATGAAAAACTCTCTGGTCGTCCAGTTGAAGTCGATTAAAAAGGAATTGTCTACTTTGAATACATTGTTTTATTTCATTATTGATATCAAATACCCTTGGAAAATAATATTGGGATATTTTGCTACTATACAGTCCTGACCTTGCACATTCTGATTACTTTTTGTCCCAATCTTTATAAAACTCCTTGAATAGTGAGCAAATCAATAATAATGATAGTGTCAAATTGTATCTGAATCAGCTTTTTGCTAATAAAAGAGTGAGATGATGATGCTGGTTGAAAGATGGCAAAAAGTTATTGATCAAAATGGACAATACATTACAAAATAAACCCATTTTTCATTCAAAGATCAAAAACGTTCTGGTCCCCCAGTAGAAGTCCAGTAGAAAGGTTACAAGGAATTGTCTACTTTGAGTTGATGTTTTAATATCATTATTAAATAAAAAAAAATTGAGTATTGCACGGTGTGGCCTACAGTCGAGTAGCAGTCGTTAAATTCAAGAAAAACCGAAAAATCTTGAAAAAATTATATAAACACAACGATATATATACAATTTTATTCGTAATTTTATTCTGCATTTTTCGTCCGAATAAAGTTTTTTCAATAATCAATAAATACATATTGTAATACAAAAACATTTGAACTAGTGGTGTATGGCATCGTGCTTTAAGGCAAATTGCTGGAGCTTCCCGTATCGTAACGAAATGCTCGAGGAATATTGAATGTTTTCAAACAGATTGTTGTAAATTCTGTAATATCGTTTAATATTTATAAGAATTATATAAACTGAATTACAAAGTTAAAATTATTCACTTAAAGTATATAAGTGAGCTTTAGAACTTTAAGCAGAATTAAAATTGAAATCTCAATTATTTTCTATATTCAAAAAAAAGAAAAAATTGAAATGAAAAATTTGTTTTTCCAAAAGCAATTATTTCGTCAACACAAGCAGAAAGTTTTTTGAATCATTTAAATCGGATGCTTATTTCTCTCAAAAACTGCCATTTTTGTAGATTTAGCTCTGTATCTTCTAAATGGCTGGACCTGCCTTTGCCAAAAACTAATCACCACTTCTCCCAATTATTACAAATTGAATGTTTTAGATGATTCAAATCGGATGCTCCGTTCTATCAAAAACTCGATTTCTATTTTCTGCGCTCATTGTTCCATTTTTTTACTATGTCCAAGAGGTCGTAAAACGTGAAGATACTAAAACCTTCTATATGCATTTTTATCAAAATAATGATACGTCTAAATGAAGTACAAGTGAAGTTTGTTACATAAAACACCATTACTCAAACAGTTCAAAACTCTTTATGAAAGCACCTGTATACTACCATCTTATAACATACACATTTCTCATACATTTGCAGGTTTCAAGATATGAAATAATGATTCAAAAATATGAACTCTTAACCATTACACAGCCGGTCGTCGACATTGTTACATAAATGCGATCTCAATTTAGCGACATACTTTATATTCTTTCCGTTCAGTTTTTTTTTGCCTGCTACAACTCTCTGACGATGTTCTACAAAGGTATTCGCCAGCAGACAAAGGAGGACGAACAAGCCCGCGAAAGATAGCGCCGCCAGCTCCAGAAAATTATTGCACGTTTATTCTCGGATGTGTGTATGTACCAGACAGGGTTGCCAGAGATTAGACACTGGTTTTATGTTTAAAAGAAAATTGTTAAGAATATGGTTACCGAGGAGTGTATGCAATTATTCCTGAATGTTAAAGTAAATATAAATATGTGAAAGTTTAATTAGTTATTATAATGAATTGGTTCTGAGAGTAGACTTATAGATTATATAGCACAATCAATTTTCATAATCCCATCCAATTACCTTATTACCAATAAAAATTCAAATATCTTTGCTCACATTGTTTAACCAAGAAAAACAAAATAATACCTAAATCTTCTTAAATAATTTTAAGTGTGTGGTAACTTTACTTTTTTCAAACACACCACTGCTCGTCAATAATTTTCAAAATTGAAACTTACTTTATTAATACTTTTACTTACACCAATTAATTATTATAATGAATTGGTTCTAAGAATGAGAGAAATCTGATGTACTGATTTGAATCTATAATCTATCCACCTGTATATCCTAGCTTTCTTTTGAAAAATTTAGAGCCATTCGATGTAACTGGATAAGGACTTACATTAGTAACGAGTAGAAAAGTAAAAAAAAATTGACCACGTGTTAGCCCGCAATTATACATTGATTTTAAAAATTTGAAATGTATTGGTTGTGAATCGAATTGATTAGTTTTTAGTAAAGATTGGCTGGCACAAGCTTGTAATTAACTATTGAAATAAAAATTTGAGACGATTTTTATGATTTTTTTCTGACGATAGATATCATGGTCTTTTAGATCATACTAAAACTTTACGTCCCTATGACACGTTGTTTAATTTATAAAATTAGTTAAATTTTGCAAAAGATAGCAGTTTTTTGGTGTTTGTCAAATTTAGAAGACCTTTCATCGACGTTTGCTCAAAAACGCCTGAACCGATTTCAAACATTTAAAAGCAATTCGATGTATCTTATTGGGGATATGAGGATCATAGTTTCTCAGTTTTGTGCGACGATCGGTCGAGCAAATTATCATAGTCTTTGTGTCAAAAGTTTTTGTCATTCATTAAAATGTAGAATAATGAACTACAATTTTAGGTTATATAAGTACGTGTCTGTGCAATATAATTATTACAATTATAGATAATTTAAAAGTATTTGAGAAAATTGAAATGGAAATAGCATTGTTCAAAATTTTATCCAAATATCTTATTCCTAATTTCGATAAATTATGTCAATTAATACACTCATCAAGAAGTTCATGCAACTTGCCTTAAGAAAAAATGCCACTTCCAACTAATTCAAATTTTATCTATCATAGTGTATTATATTGGTTATTTAAGATTAATCTATAATTTAGATTTTAAACTTAAATCGTTTAATACATTATACGTCCTAGGATTTTGATTAATAACTTACCGAAAGAGAATTTTTTGCCAATTTTATGTTTTCTCGAGGTTTCAAGTCATTCTGGATATAAAATTTGGAAAAAGTATTGCGTTTGTGTGTGTGTTTATATATGTATGTATTCTTGTATGATGCATGCATGCATGTATGTATATGTGACTATTTGTTGACATTTTCGCAAAAAGGCATGAACAAATTCGAAAATTTAGAAGCCATTCGATGAAACGTGACTATCACTCGCCTTGTTTGAGATTTGATACAATATATATTATAATTCGACCGTTCAATGATATTTACTGAATAGTAAGATAAATAGCTATTTTGTTCTTGAAAATAATTTTTTTATCTTACCTCAACATGAATACCATACGAATATATATTGATGATGCCGATGTTCTACTCACCTGAAACAAAATATAACTCATTAATAAAAAGAATTAATTAAAATATAATTGCAGAACAACGCGTACAATACTTAATTGTACTACAATTCTAAACTAGGAGAAGCAATTAAATTGAAGAATAGTATATTACCAGAATTAATAATTTGATTATTTGTATTTCAGCTTTATTTATAAATAAATTTGTTTCATTGATAATATCCAACGCAAATAATAATATGTGTATTTTTACTTTAAATTGATATATTGAATTTATCTATGTGGCCTATAATATATAATCGAACTTTTCTAAGGGACATCTGGTTTCTTGAACACTAAATGGTAAGTTTGAAACAGCCATTCTATATTCATTCAATGATGATACCAAAAAAATAATATTTGAAGGAAACTATAATTCTCAACATCAACATATTGGGTTACAGGAAGTGTTGGAAATCATAGTGGACCATACCACAAATTGAGGCAAACTAATAATATTGTCAAACTGGTGTAAACAATATTTATATTTATCTTTAAATGGCAGTACAAAGACTGTTTTGCTCTAAAGTTGTTTCACGTTTTACCTAGAGTAAAGCCGTAAGTGGAGCTTTTAGATAAGTGAATAGTAATAAGTGAACTAATTGGAGATGGTATGAAAAGAAAGAAAAATAACATGTTTCAGGTATATTTTGGGATAGTTCGCTCTTGTTATCAGCTCCTCAATTAGAAAATTATAATCAGTAAAATATTACTTGAGGTCTTCAAAGATTGACACTGCCTAACGATGTTAGCTAATATATAAAGACATTACTACATTTTTTAACAATAATTAAACAGCAATCAGAAAAATTCTAGAAGCTATTGTGTGATTATTAGAACACCAGTAACAGTACTGGAATTCTATATATATGACATGACGGAGATCACTCCAGTAGGTTACTCCATTTTAATGCATTAGATCGAAGGGATGCTTCTTCTTCAATCTTTTAATATGTGATGCTTGTAATATGGAAATTAATGTGGGGTTATTGTGGTTGATGATCTTGTCTTGATGAATTCCACTTCTGTTTTTCACTACCTCCTGGACAGTATCGATTTTTAGATCGTTATGTAGTATTCGGTTGCCTTGTTACCAAGGTGCATTTGCAAAATTTTAGATTGTTTCCTTTGGATAGATGAGATTCTTGATTTACTGGCGCAGCCCCACAACTCTACGCCATAAGTCCAAATCGGTTTTATTGAAAGATATTACTTATATAAAGAAATCAGTTAAACAAGTAACATGTTGCCAGCATCCATCACTTTGTAGTAAGTGTTGAAACGTTCTTATGTAATAATAACTTTATCAAAACACTATTTTTTTAACTGAAAAATTCCTTAACCCTGAATTTTTTCCCACCCATCCATATGCATCTCTCCGTATGATACATTTAATCTCCATCTTTGAATTTTTAAATGTTCCCACACCCCGCTCGCACATTTACTCGACCTGAATCATTCATACTTTGCCTGGGGGTCATGCGCGCAATAGTCGTCTTTCGCCCGTTGCTGGCGGCGCGAATGTCTCCAACAAATCACTGGGTTAGCCGGTAGACGTGGCTTTAGAAGTTCAATTGTTTTACGAATCCTCTTGCACATTCAAGGTAAAGTGGTTAGAACGTGCTAGGTTAAATGGTAGAATCGTGATGGTCTATAAAGTCGAATCAGCGGAACAAATTTTTAGTTATTGGAGTATCGGAAAATGGAGAAGGAAATTGGAGCGCTAAGACGGTATTTGGACTTAAAATTGGATATAAATTATGGCATGGAGTAGAATACCTTGTATAATAAATAATCTGTTTACATTAATCACAATTCTAAATATGTAAGTTGCTAAAACGATTGGACCGAATCAGAGTCCCTGGGATCGATACTACTTTGACCAGCCTGTTGTCAAGCAGTAGTGACAACGGTTTCCACTAGACAATATAGATGGCAATATGTTTCAAAGTCATAATCATAGTAGCTGCTTGAATTTCACTTCTTCTCGAATCTTGTTGAAGTGCCCTTTAGAGTTCAATGAAAATTTTAATCTTAAAGCTAACTGTTTTTGTTTCAAAATAAATCAATCAATCAACCACCAAAATAAATTCAAATGAATCAATCAACCACCAAAATAAATTCAAATGATTCAAACTTGAAGTTCGACTTCTAATAGAATAATTGTTTGCATTTTTGCAATAATGTGAAAATGAATTATCATAATGAGGTTTTTGCTCACGTATATACAGACATACATTTCATTTAATTTTGTTTAATTTGTATTAAAAGAGTTTTATTTTATCTATTATTACTCATTGTTGCGAAGAAATTTAACACAAAAAACTAAAAAAAAATTGTAAATATAGAAGATCATAATAGAATTTCCCATTTATAAAAAATCATTCGAATCACAACAAATATTTTAGTCAATTCATTTTAATAAGCAAAGGTAATGTATCAATGTTATTTCAAATATTATAGAGTTAAAAAAAAAAAAAAAATATTATAGAAATTATGTAATTATAGCTCCCTGTGGCTTTACAGGTGTGAAAATATGTAAATGCAATTCATTACGCAGTAATAATTTCAAATATAAATTATAATACAATAAATAATTTTGAAACAGTTTGACGCATTTATAAATTAACTCACAAACCAAAAATTATTTAATAACAGATTATTATGTAATATACTCAATGCTATTGCGTATAATTTCATATATATGTATATGCGGATTAATAACCTTTTGTCATAAATAAAAATCAATGAACCTATCATGAAATATAATTTTTATCAAATGAAAATTTATATTTGTGAAATAAAGCTACTACACTCTTAGCCTACATTTGGACTTGAATAGCTTTCATTTCAGTAATCATAGCAGAATAGATTATAGAATTATATGTTGTGAATTATTAATAATAAAAAAAATCATTAATAATTAATCGTAGAAAATTGAATATGCAAAGAAACGTGGAAATTTGATTGCAGACAATTGGTATAAATATAATTGCAATCAATCAAGCTCATATATATTTTATTATAAAGTCTGAAATGCATATACTTGGTGGCAATATGATAGATGGCGTCAAAATGGCGTCAACAAACATATTTCTTAATATATAATGAAAAAAAAGTTCATATACTTACATTGAACTCACAAGTAGCCGGGGTCATTAGGATTTCAGAGCACTTGATTTCATTTACACACAAAATTAGATACAACTCTTTTAAAATAATTACTCAACCTTTTGGCATTAGGAGGTTGAAACGACAATGGCCCTTAGACTTAGTCTTAGAATAGGTCTAATATAATATTATATTAATTGTAAAACTGAGAAGTTCTCATTGGAGTTCTTTTTAGGCATCACTCATAAATATTGTCACTTTAGCTCATAGGAATCTTCATATATTTCTGATTGCTAAATAAAACTGAGTTAAAAAAAAAATATTTGCAAAACCAAAATGGCGTCACCTATCATATTTTTGATTATATTATCGTTGTTATATACTTAAAGTGAACTCACAAATAATCGCGGTCATCAGTATAGCACTGCACTTGGTTCTATTTTTATACAAAATTAGATGCACCTCACTTTTTACAACACAACATTGATAAGCACTACAAACATCCGCCATTTTATCTGCCAACTAACTGCACTACCGCAAAACCGTTAACAAGCACGACGCTCTAACCAACTGAACTAACACGCCATAAACTGCACTACCATACAACCACGTGTACCAACTAAACAAAAAAAAATCGATATTCGATAACTTGAAATTGGATTTCAGAAATATATCGTTTGTATCTGGTTTTTGTGTTGGTAAATATGGTTGGTACCATTGTTGTACAGATGAACGGAGGTGCAAATGGTTGATTCATGACAGATAAAATGGCGGGTATAAATTATGGTGCTTATAAATTTTATATTATTGTAAAAAGTGAGTTGCATCAAATTTTGTGAAAAAATGGAATCAAGTGCACTAAAATGCTGATGACTACTTGTGATCCAATATATGTAAACGAAATCGATTTTTGTTATATGTTGACAAATATGATAGTGACGCCATTTTGGTTTTCCAATCATGGCATCAATTCTATTTTTAAAAAATTAAGGATGTTTATAATAGATAAAATAGCAGGCATAATTAACAGAACTTCCTAATTTTCTATCGCTTTAAAAATTGAGTTGTATCAAGTGCAGTGGAACACTGATTACTGCGGATACATTTGAGTTCATTTTGAATTCATGGAAACGATTTTTATTAAATAATAATAAATATGATAATAGATGCCATTGTGGTTATCCAATCTTAGCTTATTCAAGCCACTAATTAATCATTTAATTTTAATGAAAAATATTATATGAAAAACTAGTTCTAACGATACTAATTTCGTAGTCCTGAAATGTGCAGAAATTCGATAAATTAAATGTGAAGTGTTCTTAAGAGCAAATAAAAATTAATGGCTAATAAATGATATAGGTCATAGAAAATGTAATATTTTTATGAGTAATAAATTTGAGCACGTCATTTTTACATTATTGTTAGTTGTAATATTGCATTATAATTTGTAATCGATTCTATAAAAACATTGTAGCATGCATCTGTAATAAATTTATTATTGAAGTTCGATTACGGAGACTACAAAAAATTATAACAGTATAATGGAATAGAGCGGGACACAAAGACCCAATTTGACTTTGAGCACTTATATTAAAAACCAAATCAATTATATCGCAACAAATAACACATATTAAACTAACAACTATCTAGTTATGTTCAGTAAAACTCAAAGATAATTTATCATTAATAAAGTGTGTTTTTTGCTATTTTTCAAACATTTCCCACCTAGTCTTTTTTACGCCCATGGGCGAGGTAAAATGGGACGGCTAGGCGCCAAACAAGTCCAATAACTTATTTTTAATTCTAAAGGGATTTTGCAAATTAGTAGCTACATGATTCACCCAATGCAAAATATAAATATTGTTGGTATACTTTTTAACATTGTATATAACCTTGATCTGGCATTTCGTCAAAAATATTCATCAGCAAAGTAGGAATAACTATTTATTTATCTCTATAAAAGATTTTTAACAAAATTTAAATATTAAATATTAAATATTAATTTTTTATTTACTATTTTTCATTGCTTACACTTTTGCCAAGGTAAAAATTCAGTTGGTCCTTGTTACCCCACTCACGTGTAAGCCTTTAAACGAGTCATTTAGAAAAACTATTGAATCTAATCTAAAATCACTAATACATCTTAAAAAACAATTACATAACTGTATATTTAAAATTTATATCAAGATCTCGTGAACTAAACAACAGTGCACACAAACCTTTAAGTGAACTTTAAGTGAACATTTGTTTTTTTTTAAATTATATTTCATTTAATATAGTATGTATTATTATCTATTAATTTAAGTAATGTACCATTAATATCTATAATTGTAGAATTGTATTATGTAAATATAAATAGAAATACATAAATAAAAAAAGAAAAGAAGCAACTAACAACCGAAGAAAATTCTTTTGTTATGGATTTTCAAACATTTCCATTTTTCTCTCGAAAGCAACATCGTAAAGATCAAGGTGATAGCTGGTTATACACCTTTGCTCTCTACTTTCAAGTATTGGAAAAAAATGATAAATTTACTTGTTTTTGAGATATCAGTGGTGGATCATTCTATCCACGGATCTAAGCCCAGCTCTGTCCTATGCCAATTAGATACAAATTTATATTTGAATTTATTTTATTGTAAACCAGTTTTATCAATTATAAATTCGGAGTAATTTTAAGAGTAGTATGCGTATAATGAACATAGCGAAAAAAATCTCGAACAGCAGTGTACAGAAATCCATATATGGCAAATAGTAGTGTTGGTGTTTTAAGTCTTTTTGTATTGCAGACACTGTAAAAATTACAGTATTATTTTCTCCATGGTATCATCATTTTATGATGATAAAAGCATATAGGACTATGGTCTTAAGTATTAGGTAACCATGAATTATAGTTCATACTTAAGACCATAGTCATATATGCTTTGATCATCATGCCATGGTGATACCACGGGAAGAATGAAACTGTAATTTTTACAATAAGACTTCGAACACCAGCACTACTAGTTGCCACAAAGCAACAATGTACTTTGTCATCCAATGCAGGAAAAACTCTAAAACATTCTGTCATTCATCTTTTCCCGTCTAATATCATATTTATTGACATCCGCTGAAGGTGATGCCGTATTGGGTTACAATAAACGCGTTACGCGGTTCGAAGGTTCACTCCGACATCACAAGAGCCAAAGCGAGTTAGCTGTAATCATATTACTCCGGCGAGATACACCGGATCTACGATGCCTTGCCTCGCACCTATAATACACACCTGGAAAATGTAGAGCTGGGAGAAAATTATTCATGTAAGTCTTAACACGTTTGCCGATGCCAATGCTATTGTATTTATGTATTAAACATTTATTTGTTTTGTATTTTTTTTATTTATTTTTCATAGCAAGCTATACAAAGTACATTCAGCTACATTTGTTACAGTTATATATTATTTGTCTGCGTGAGAAGGATCGCTATCCTGCGATAGCGCCTTCATAGATGTTATGTTATATTTTGTAGTAAATCATTGCAGATTCTTTTTTTGAGACGCTTTGGTGGTAAAGGCTTGAGCAGATCTGACGCTAATACGTTTGGATGACGACTTAGGCGAGCTTTGTATCTTCTATATGTATCAACCAATTGGGAACGTATTTTGGAGCGTTCACAATTTCTTTCAAAATTTTGTTTTGGAACTTTTGTAGAATAGTTATGTTCGATTTACTGGCCGCACCTAATAGTTGTAGGCCATTTGTATGTATTTGTTGCAGTTTTTATTACAATCACTGATTTGTAACTAAGTTATAATGAAAGAAGATATATTTATTGGATATTTATTATACATGTTGTTTTGCGGACTTTACTTTTAGAAATGAACCTATTTTAGTCCTATTAAAACTGTCCGCTACCGCCTCTACCAGGAGTAGCAACCTTCCCATATGAAAGCTCAATGCCATGAAGATTGTCACATTCCTGGCCAATATAATAAAACGAAAATATGCCCTAACAGCTACAGCATTCATTTTTATCGTAATACATGAATAATATAGCGTAGTCAATTAATTTGAATTTAATTTTTTAAAACCTTATAAAAGCGTAATACTTGATGTGGATGCTATAGCATTTATCCTAAATAACGGTTAAAATATTATAATCTGACTATTCTTAAAAGTAGTGTTTAATCAAATTTCAGATATCATAACCAATTTTTGACTGTCAATTTTTGTACCCTGCTAAAATTTTACTGTCCTCAAAGTGTGCTAAAAATGAAAGCAATTGTCCGAAGCAATATTATCTAACTATTGATAATAATTATGAACATAATAAAAAAACGTATCGAATTAGGAAAACACTAGGTATTTATGACATTGTCCCTTCAGACAATGAACGAATTAACATTGTAATGTGGTTTTTGTGATTTGTTTCCATAATTTATTTAATATGTATTATCAATAATGTTTCAAATGATTGTTTAATAATCAATTATATTATTATCAGAAGATAGATATACACAATTCTGATTACTCACATTTCGTTTAATGTAATATATTATGGAAAAACAAATGAATTAAAAATTTTTAACTTTTAAAATTGTGATGATAAAATTTCAAATTTTGACAAGATTTATTATTTCAAACATTTATGATTTTTCTTAATTATTTTTTATAATTATGTAATTAATTTTTATAGAGTTGGGATGTATTTTATAATTAGGTCACTTTCACCATATAGTAGTAGTAAAAGAGCGCGACTTCCACGCGGAGGTTCAGGGTTCAATTCACCTTATATACAATTGATAGATTATAAATATAGCATAATACAAATGTGTATGATTATATGTACATATATATGTATGTATATATCTATATGTATATATTAACAGATGTAATTTTAAAAATCTACTCATCATTCAAAACTTTAATAAATAAACCACTTGTCGTAGGCTTATAATACTATGTGTGTTCCTCAAAACTATTACTATTAATGCACTATATTAATGTGCAAAAATGATGAAACTACAATTTTTTAACAATTAAATACGAAAAACTAATCAGTCATATTCCCAACTCAGAAAACATAAAATTGGCAAGCAGAATTTTCTGGATAAAGCAAACTTCTTCGAATAGTTAAAAAAGTAATATAGTAATATTACTTCTGGATATTTAAAACAAGTTATACTAATAAATGTAAGTATGAAATCTAAAAATACATATTTTAAAGTATATACATAATCCCTTCTTATAAAATCGACTGACAATTGCATTTGTGAAACTTGCAATATATTGTTTTGTAAATAATAATTAAGTTTGGATACCATTTTTCGTTCACAATATCAGGAGCACAAATCAATCGATTTCAATAATTGAAGAAACCTTTTGGCAATGGCAGGTCCAGCCGTTTTGGAGAATCGAAGAAAAAGTGCAAAATACTGGCACTGGCAAAAAGCATATTGATTTTCATTTATTATGCTAATTGCTATTTTTGTATTGTTCTTGTTCATAAACATAGTAATAATAGTACTTATAATAATTTATAAAGTACGACAATGAAATTTACAGTGGCTATAACAATCTATTTGAAAATATTTAAAACAATTATTATTAATCATTAATAAATTTCCATTAGTTATTAGTAATAAATAAAAAAAATACTATTAACCAAAACACCTTTTAAAATATAAAAGATTTATTAGCTGGATGTAGTTTGTTTCAAATACAACATGAAACAGATCGTACATAGTAACACAACAAAACCTAGTCGTATAGTTGAATACTTTGTATTCCAAAAATAAAGACCCTGTAATTTGACATATTACATTTGTCTATTTATTGATTTTTATTTCTGTTTAATTTACTGTGCGGGAAGCTCCAGCAAATTGCCTTAAGGCACAATGCCATGTACCAATATTTTACGATATTAATTGTATTTTATACTTTCAATTTATTCCATTAACTACATATTATAAAATTTTCTATAGCATTATGGCAATATAATAAAACCAAATACCGTACATCAAAAAAATGTTTATAGCTAAACAGATATGGGAGTATCGTATCCTCTCGATAGTCTAAACGATATTACGAAGATTGTTTACGTAACCGTGTCGTTTCGTATATGACAGCACGTATAGAAACCACCACCCACCACCCACCAGAAACCCACCAGGAACCCACCAGGTTGGGAGGCAGCCCATGGCCCATGTATCTGTTGTAATGCCGCGCCGCTACGTCTGAGCTTAACGTGCCCCATTGTGCCTTCAAGTCACGTGCGAGAGCGACTCACGCCTGGCTAAGCGCGCAACAAAGAAAATCTCAGAAGAAAATTCCTCGCTGTACCGGGAAAAACTTGCGGAAAACCGTCAACGGCAACCCTTTCGTGAGATACAAGCAAACTGAGTGATTATACTAAACAAGCAATGAAGGAATTTCACTTCAGAAAGAAAGAATGAAGAAGTAGATGGAGCGAATGTTGTCCGAGGATTCAGTGCAGAAATCTAATTTTATCTAGATTAAAGAAATTGGAATGAGATACAAAAATGTAGAAGGTACCTAATTGTTACTACTTACGTAAAGTTGCTTTAAATCAATAAACAAGTATGTGAAACTTTAGAACTTTTTATTCGAAAAATTATTTTAATCAATTTATTCCCATTTTACTTATTATGTATATGTATAATGTTTATCTTATAGAAATTATCTACACTAAATCCAAAATTATTGTTTTTTGTGTCCAACAGCAATTTCATCAAATAGCAACACTTTTGAAAGTTTTCTTTATATCTATAGATAGTTAAATTTAGATAATTTCATACATAAAGTTGTTGATACGATTGACTTTATTAGAAGCTCTGAACTTTTGATTATATCCAGATAAATCGCTAAAATTAAAATTGATTTGTTTGCTATTTTAACTCTTTTAAAAAGTTTTCTTTTCTATTTTATGAATAGTTTATATAATTAGATAATTTAATAATAAAATATTTGTATAATGTGCCAAATATGGTAACTCAGTTTTAAAAAGCACGGAGCGTCAGATTTTAATAATTCAAAAAACGTTTTACTTGTATGAACGAAATGTACAACTAGTAACATTTTTGGGAAGGCAGGTCTAGCGGTTATGAACTCTCAATAAAAATAAAATAAATAAAAATAAAATGTCATTTGGCGGTCAAAAATGTTTATTGGACTTATGCACATCAAATTATCAGATATTTTATTTTGTGTAATTTTTGTGGGGTTCCGTACCAAGATTTTTAGTTACGGTACGGGAAGTTCCAGCAATTCGCCTTAAGGAACGATGCCTTGTTTTAATTACGTTTAGAATATTAATGATTAGGATCTTGCAGTCATAAATTATGCAAAAATTTGAGACATTGAATAGGGAGTCCTTTTAAAAAAGATAATGGTTAATAAGTGATAAAAAACACAGAAAAAGCGACATTTTTACGAGTAATAATATCAATTTAACATATTATAAATTTATACTCTAAATCTAAAAATCTTGGCATTTTCATTCAAAAAGTATTTTCATCTGGTAAGCTTTTTCGAAATATTTTTTATGTAAGTAGTTAGTTAAGTTGAGATAGGTACACACATACAATTGTTTGTACGATTCAATAATTTACATGCACTAAACTTTTGGTTATATCCATATGAATTTCTAAAATTCAACTTACAATGATTGTTATATTAATGTTTTTGAAAATAATTTTTAAACAGTTTTTTTGCATCAGTTGATAGAAATAATATTTGTAATTATTGTTCCAGTGCCTCAATTTCTCATTTATTTATAAACTTGTCAACAGCTCAATTTTATATTCGATCCAGCATTTTTATTGATGTTGATATAAATATATCGAGTAACGTTAAATAACATTTTAAATTTATATGGCCATTTGAAAAAAAGAGTTTATATTTTAACGCAGTTATCGGACAAGCACGAATATAAATTTATTACTCAGAACCAGCAACATACCATAACTCAATTATAATTTGTAAATGAACTAAAATTTATTTTGGCAATAAAGATTTCGATTTGTGATAGAAAATATATGATACAAATCATGTTTGATATATTTAAAAATATAATGTAATATTTTTGTTTCACGATAAGAAGTAAGAAATAAGTATGATCTAGCTAAAATATTAAATCAATATAATATCACTACTGTTTGATATCGGGTTGTGCGAGACGAGAATTGCAAAACCCCTTATAACTGAATCTTGTGGATACATAAACTCATAATATTAAAGTTGGTGTTCGGTTAAACGTACGGACTGAATTCGAACCCCTCTCGATAGCCTGAGATCGTGCTGCAGCGATGTCCATTTTCACTTGAAAATATAGATAAAAATTATGTTTTCAATTGAAAATGGCCCATTTAGGGTACTGTGGTGTGAAATGACAATAAGATATCTCTCACACTACTCTTTCTAGAATCGAGTAGGAATTTAACTCAGCTCACGGACTTACTGCAGGACATTACTACGCGTTAATATTTAAGCTGAGTTCATATAAAAGCAGTAGTTTATTATAATTGAGTTTGTCATGTGGCGAACCGAGCAAAGGTAATTACAATTACATAAATTACTTCAAGCTCAATCAACCGTAAAATAGCAATATGATTGCAAAAAATAAAAATAAGCAAACGATTATCCGAACGCAAAACAATTTCTTTAATCGAATCATTCGAAAAGATTACGCATGAAGATTAAAATCTGGAATGATTTTTTTTCGAATTACCCGGCAACAAATTCGATCACAGCATGATACTAATCTTAATAACAGTTCCTTTATTTCTCTCTTACAGCCTCTTTATATATCCGAGGTATCATTATTCCTTGGTTGTTATGATAGTTACCATTGGGATTGCCTATATAAAAGAAAATTAAACATAAAAACTTACTGCTATCTTTTCGATTTGATTCGGACTGATAATGTCTAGTGTGTACATGCCATTAATGCTCATAACAAATCGAAGGCGATCGAATAAAATTCGAAACGATTTCATTTTTTATGTAGGAATCGACTGAATTTAATTGGATTGGATTGAGAAGTCAAATATTGGATTATACGCCGGAACAGATATTATATTTTCGGTCGACAAACGTTTCATGTCCATACGATCGTGAATTTTATGGATTACTTTTTATTCGATGAGGGAGAAGCTTATCGAATTCCAACTTTATACTTCATGTCAAGACAAAGTTTTAAATTTTACAATCAAGATAAATAATAAAAATCGATAGGTATGCAGGATTGATAGAATAATAAAACATTTTACAGTCACAATAAACAAACAGTCATAACAAATAATAAAACTGGCAATTTTTATTCCATGTTGATATAGGAATAAAATGTTTCACAGTTTTATTAAATAAATAAAGAAAGGACAGAATATTAAAATAGAGATAGAATATATATATTTATATATATATATATATATATATATATGAGTGGTCCTTAATGTGGATATTTTCGAATTTCATTGCTCCCACGGGCTCAAATGCTTCCAAATTGATAAAAAACAATTCTCTAAAAGTTTTAGCGCTTAATATTATTTATAAGATAGTACGCACTCGAACCAAAGTTTCTTGGTTCTTCTTCCTAATTAAATACCTAAATCTATGAAATATATCAAATTTTGATTGTAAATTTTTTATTTATGATCAAAATAAGCAAATACAATGTTATTGTCAAAATTTTGATTCACTTATTGTTGCTAAGTTATAAATCTCTAAAAAATAAGTGGAATTTTACCCATGTTATTTTCATAAGAAACTTTTGATTCGAGTGCGGACTATCTTATTAGTTAATATTAACTTTGAATTATTATATTATCAAGTTAAATTGGAAAACATCCATATTAAGAACCACTCTAATATATATCAAGTCAAGCCGAAAGATCAACTAGTCAAGAAAAAAATCAACTCACTTGTTTTGAAAATTATGAGCTTCAAAGTACAACTTACAGCTTTGGTAAAATTATGATTTTCTGTGATTAAAACTAAGGAGCAATGCAGTGATTGCCCAATCCACATTATTTATTATTAGTTACCCTCTAATATTGTATAATATTGATTTATTTTTAGTTTAATGCAGCAATGACGGGCAAAGGAGTGAAAATGAGTATCACTACTGCTAGACATCGGGCTATCCGAGGTATAGTTATCGAACTTAGATCAGTAAAAACTTGGGTTGCAAGATCAAAGCTATAACACCACTAAACCACAGAAAAGCCCTATGTAAATATATAAGCATATTATATTTTATTAGGTCAGAAATCCATCAGATTGTTCAGAAACTAAAACTTCCAAAATTACATTTTTTCATGAAAAATTAGGAATACTGTGTAAGGAGTTTAAAAACAGACTGACTGAATATCTTAATAATCTAGCAAAGAAGTTGTTTTGGCAAATTCGTAACAAAAAATAGTTTTTTTAAAAAAAACTATTGGTCTATAATTAAGTTCACCAGTAAGTCACACCAAGGCACCAATCTCTAATATATTCATTTTTATATTCAGCATTGTAAAGAACTATTGTTCATTAATTATATATACATGAAACTATTTCTTGTACTTTTCTATATAATAATAATGAACTTATGTAGACATAAAACAAAGCAAATAAAAGAAATAAAAAAAAATAAAAAATATACTTATTGTCACACGAATCATGCACAGGCAAATCTTCAACACTGACAAACACTTTTTTGTAATATTCAAATGATGTAAAATACTTATTCTTTACCATATCTTTCATATATTATAGAAGCTTGCGTGCGTAAACAGTTGGATTTTTACAATAATTATACTGATTATGCGTCTTATGAAGTAAAGGACATTTTTTTTTTCCAAATCTGAAATTCTAAAGCAAATTACCTATCTCAGGACATAACCATAACACCCTTGAGTATAAAGGTCTAGACATTAACCCTGAAGCAAACATAGATCACAACTCATGTGATAAAATTTGTCAAACACATTCTATCCGAGAACATTTTCTTCTTTTATCAAAGTCTCATATTCCATAAATAACATATGAATAATCCTAAATAATACCACTGTGACTATATATCTACAAGATAGGGTTAACATCTGCTTTTATGCTCATAATAAATTTGAAATATAAATATAGTTATGGCGTACCTTTCTTATAAATGTGATTCTACGGCGATTTTCTAGTAGATTTGACCTCTGGTCCTTTATTTTTGAGTTATAAATATTTTTATGCTATATATGTTCATAGAGAATATGCAGCGAATTGCAAATTTATGGTTTAAAAAGAGAATAAAGGACCAGAGGTCAAATATACTAGAAAGAACTTTATGTGAACTAGTGCAGTAAACGGAGCGTTTTAGGTCTGAATTTTTTTACTGTGCTCCGAATTGAATGAAATTTTGGAATTAGGTTCATCTAACCCTCAAGTTCAAAAGTGAAAACAATTCGGATTGCGCCATTACCCCCCGGGGGGATGACACCCCCTCTCAATTGTGTAATTACATTTTTTTTAAATAATGTCGGAAATCGATAGAAGAACTAATTATAAGAAAAAAATGTCTTTTATAGTTTTTCAAAAAACTAATACTTTTCAAGTTACTGGCCACTAAAGATTCATATATTTTTGGCGTTTTTCTTCGTTTTTTTGCAAATATCTCCTAAAGTATACATTTTAACAAAAATCATGTAATGAACAAAATAATGTCAATAAAAAACTTAATAAATCGGTATTAGATAAAGTGTTCTAGGAAAAATATTAAGCAAGATTTGAAAGAGCAAAGTCGTTTTTTATTTCGTTCAAGATTTAATTGTTGTATTTAAAGCCATCTAGTGTCGAGGTTTTACATTTTATGAATTTCGGTAAAATTGGGTTTTATAGTGCTCAACATAAGCTTTAAAATGAGTGCTGTTACAAGTTTTTTGCGTGTAAAATGAGTGAGCTATCATGCAAATAAGAAGCATATACGAAGTTTTTTTCTTTTAAATCATATGGTTTAATGAGCGCCATTTCCACCAGAAATAAAGTAATTCACATTACATCTAGAATTCACTTCATTATAGACATCTTGATGGATTCTAGCAGATTCACTACTTTAGTACAAACTATTTTCAGAAAATTCACGATTTTATAAAAACTTTTTTTCCATTTTTTTTAAAAATCGAAATTATTTTCAATATATCTCAAAAAGAATAAAAGATACGTATAAAAGCATATAGATAAAAATCAAAGGGATCTTTCTGGCTTATTTTTGTTTTTTATTATTATTCTTTCACACAAAAATTGACAGAGTTATGAATGTTTAAAGACTGCGCGGCCGCGCAAATTGGAAAAAAAAGTTTTATAAAATCGTGAGTTTTCTGAAAATAGTTTGTACCAAAGAAGTGAATCTGCTAGAATCCATCAAGATGTCTATAATGAAGTGATTTCTAGATGGAATGTGAATTACTTTAATTCTGGTGGAAATGGCGCTCATTAAACCATATGATTTAACAGAAAAAAACTTCGTATATGCTTCTTATTTGCATGATAGTTCACTCATTTTACACGCAAAAAAACTTGTAACAGCACTCATTTTAAAGCTTATGTTGAGCACTATAAAACCCAATTTCATCGAAATTCATAAAATGTGAAACCTCGACACTACATGGCTTTAAATACAATAATTAAATCTTGAACGAAATAAAAAACGAATTTGCTCTTTCAAATCTTGCTTAATATTTTTTCTAGAACACTTTATGTAATATCGATTTATTAAGATTTTTATTGACATTATTTTGTTCATTACATGATTTTCGTTAAAATGTATATTTTAGGAGATATTTGCAAAAAAACGAAGAAAAACGCCAAAATATATGAATCTTTAGTGGACAGTAACTTGAAAAGTATTAGTTTTTTTGAAAAACTATAGAAGACATTTTTTTCTTATAATTAGTTCTTCTATCGATTTCCGACCTTATTTTGAAAAAATGTAATTACACAATTGAGAGGGGGTGTCATCCCCCCGGGGGGTGATGGCGCAACCCGAATTGTTTTCACTTTTAAACTTGAGGGTAAGATGAACCTAATTCCAAAATTTCATTCAATTCAGAGCACAGTAAAAAAATTCAGAGGTTATACCCTTTTTTCCTCTCCGTTTACTGCACTAAACATATTTATGATGCAATGGTCATGTTCAGGTGAACTAGCATTTAATTTTTTTTTATACTCTGAACAAAACTTTTAAACGTATCAGCAAGCATGATATTAACATTTTTTTAGAATAACATAATGTCTAAGGCCAGTTCATAAGGATAATTCATAAATTATAAAATATCAATCACCTTCCATTAATTCTACAACAATTTTAGCTAACACAATTATATATTAGAGCTGGTTCTAGATTTTAAAAATTTAAAAATATTTGAAAATGCTAACAAATGTGACAAAAGTGAGAATATTTTATTCTTTTGTTAATAAAGTTGCTCTGTAATTGTTTATCAGCTAAAAGTGTATTAGTGAACTTCATACTTCATTTTGAAAATTTTATACTTAATTTTGAATCGTATGAAAATTTATAGTAAATTCAAAATCGTTCAATATTTTCGGATATTTCATGATTTCAAAAATGATTGAATAACGCTTCAAACGAGGAGCAACACATTTCATAAAAATTAATGGCCATTACTAATAAATAAAATGGTTCTCGTACATTCTTCGATGTACGAAAACTTGAAAGACTTAAAAAATTTATAATCCAAGAAAGTGCTCCATATTTGCCTCTAATATGCTCTTATAAATCTCTAAAAATCTTTGAATAGTAACGAATTTTGAGCACTCTAAGAAAACAGCTTGGCAAAAATAAAATGCAATACTACAGTCCCTATATTTCCATCAACTTCTCGAAACACAATTTCTTCTTATTGGTCTTTAATAATATCAATATTATTTTGTCAATTTGTAAAAGTAAATTTAAATTGTTATAACAAACTAACATAATATAATTATAAATCATCTACTATGTACACATTCTATACTAATTAATAAACTAACAAAAGGTCTCAAATTCCGGAATAAAAAGCTATAGTCACTATCATGCTATATTACTCTGATCCATAGAGATCAGAGACAAGAACACGAAGGAAGATCGACAAAACCAAAATCTGGTTGTAGATAAGAATTGAAAAGTTAAAATGGATCATCCCTTAATAAGTGAAGTATTGTGGAAGGTGAAGAAAGAAAAACTTCAGTTATTCGGACCCACATTTAAAAAATAAAGTCTTCTGCACTACGTCGGCGAAGATCAAATAGGAGAACCAAAACCAACCAAAAATTTCTATAATTAAGGACTTATGGTAAAAGAATATAAATAAAATTAAAAACCAAAGCATTTGGAAGTAAAATGTATAAAGGTGAGGTATTAAATATCACGTATCTAAAACTGTGTAACACGATAGTGAATATTGGTAGAAGAAGTGATGCTCTCATTCCATTGACATTTTTTCGTGCACAACATAACTAATAATAATATAATTTTTTTATACATTTTAAAAAGCATTCGCTAAGGCATAGAATTTTATCATAGAATCTTTATTACTAAATAAATAAAATAGTTGGAAGTCACATTTTTCCTTAAGGCAAGTTGCAAAAACTTTTCAATAGGTCTAAATAGGTTCAAATTGACTTAATCAATCGAAATTGGGATTTAGATATTTAGATACAATGTTTAACTATCTATTCAATCAAATCTAAGCGCCAATTAAATTTAAGCATTAAGATATCCAATTAAATTCAAACACATTTGAACTATCGGTAATTATTTACTTTTTTGCTAATTCCAAAGACATTTTTAATTGACTTGATTCCTTTATCACATCACGAAAGCGACTTTTGACACAAATTTTTTAAATCATATTTTTTCAAAATTGTCGTAGGGCCGTAATATTTTAGTATGATCTATAAGACCATGATATCTATCTTAAAAAAAAATTGTCGAAAAAAATGTTTCAATAGTTAATTATAAACAATTGTGCCAGCGAATCTTTACCAAAAACTGATCAGCACAATTCCCAACCAATATCTTTCAAGTGGTTTTTAAATTTTCTAAATAGATTCAGGATTGTGAGCTAAAACGTGGACAAACAAACTTTCACTTTTCTGCTATTTACGAAGAAACGACTTGGCCGATCATCGTGGAAACTGACAAACGATTATCCTCATCGAGACACATCGAATGGCTTTTAAACTTTTGAAATCGGTCCAGTCGTTTTTTGAGAAAACGTCGATATAAGGTAAAGAATCTGTTCACACACACACACACACACACACACACATACTTTTTCCAAATTTGGTTTCATTCAATTCATCGTGGCTTGAAACGTCGAGAAAACATGAAATGAGCAAATCGGATTTTTTTATGAAAACATGAACTTCTCCTTCAGGAAGTTAATAAATTACTAAATACTAAAACTCTGGTTTATACCACAACTTGTACTGGATATTTGAAGTCACGTTCCCCATGATTAATAATTCCTGCATTAATAATTAGTACAACATTAATCGTGCCGATTAATCATGTTAAGTTGACTTGTGTTTTCAAGAAACTGGTATAATTATTAAAGCATCTCTCATCTGCTGAAGCCGAAACGTTCCCGGGAGAATTCAAGGAGCAACTGTCCGACAAAGCTGCGACCTTGTCCGCTATCTTGCGGTAGCCAACCTTTCAACGCACAAGATTATACATCGAGATAATGCCAACAAGACGAGAACGAGCAGTGGTGGACTTTCGGAAATATATTAAAATTATATGAAACAGGTGATTAAGTAATTAATTCCATAATTAGACTCATGAACTTCTGATCCAATAACACTTCTGGTAGATTTCTGATTCGGAAACTTCATAGTTGTTGCAAAGCTTCAATTTAAACAGTAAATTTTTACTCGATTATACATCGAGATACTGCAAACAAGACGAACGAGCAGTGATGGACTTTCGGAAATTTTAAAATTATATGGAACAGGCGATTAAGTAATTAACTCTATAATTAGACTTATGAACTTATGATCGAATAACACTTCTGGTGGATTTCTGATTCAATAACACTTCTGGTAAAATCTTCATGGTTGTTTTCCTACTTGAGTAAGACAGTAAATTTGTATATAATTGATCCTTTTCATTAATTTTTTTTTATTGAATTCAAGAATTTTCCTGTGATATCGTCTAACATGATAAAGTGTTATATCTGTAACATAGCTCTGTACGGATCAGAGACATGGATTCTGATAAAAGCCGACAAGAACTATCTGGAGACTTTTGAGATGTGGTGCTGGCGGCGAATGGAGAAGATAAAGTGGACTGACAAGATAACATATGAAGAAGTCCTAAGAAGAGTGGGCGAAGAAAGAACTCAACTGAGCACAATCTTGAAAAGAAAAGGAAGCTGGATTGGATCCACTCTGCAAAAATAGTGCCTCCGGCACGACGTCGTCGAGGCCAGAATAGAAGGACTAAAAGGATTGGGAAGAAGAAGAATGCAGATGGTTGATGACTTACGCGAGAAGAGGAAATTCAGAGAACTGAAAGCCGAAGCACAGGGCCAGGAAGCATAGAAGCAGAAGTTTGGAAAGAAAAATTTATAAAAACCAAAATAAAGTGATTAATGATCATTAATTAATAGTAATAAAACGATAATGAGAATAATAAACAAAGGGAGGAGAAATTCATTGATTATGTGGTGCTCTCATACCATGGACCTGCCTTCGGGCAGACTACTATTGAGTATTATTATTATTATTACATCGAACAATAAGTAAGTTGTTCATCATGGAACATTTATCAAATGTTAGTTGGAAAATAGGAAGTCTAGGAAGTCATTTAGTAACTTTAGTGATCAATCTGCAGTGATCCTATTTTTTGTTAATAATATACTAAATGGTAGATATATTAGATTTGAAATAAAGGATAAGATAAAAATAAAAAACTGATTATATAAATTAAATGTTAATTAATTATGAACTAGCTAAGTCTAACTGACAAAGATTCTATCTATAATCTAACTACAATACTGATCTAAAAATTTTGAATCATTCACAAACAGATTCAGAAGTATTCCAGAAAATATGCGAAATTTAATATAAATATTAAGTAAATTTATTTTGGAAATGGTAACTAGGCTTTTGAAAAAAAAAATAAAACATGCTAAAGAAAAGATTTTATAACCAAAGTCACTTCACCTTTCTCAGGGATATAATCAATGTCTAAAATAGAATCACTTCTTTTTAATTATGATTATTGTTTCAAGTATAATAATAAATTTTAGAACAATAATTGAATAATAATTGATTTTAAAGTATCTTTTCGTATTATTGATGAATTCGATCAATGGATTAATTAAGTATCAAATTCAAAAAAAAAACTTATATAACTTTTTTAAAAACTTATTTTGGAAATGCATGCTTAATACATTTAATCAAATGGTGAAATGCTAGATGTATAAATTAGTTATAAAAAATAGCAATAAAATTTAAAAAAATGTTATAATTAAAAAATAACAAATTAAATGACAATACAAAGGTGTGTAAAAAAATTTGATTGTATTATATTTTTAACTTTTCTCCTAAATGACGATATTTTAGCATAAACAAAGTTTCACATTTTATGAAAGTTTCAATCGTTTAATTTATCAATGACATACGTATATAAATTTTTAGACTTATTTTCTAGAATTCGTTGTTTTCTATGGATCTATATTAACTACTTTACAAAACATTAAAAGCTTACTACAATAAGTGTATTTGCATTCTTTAAAGAATTACAAAATGAGCATATTGCAAACAAGATTGACCATAATGATTGCTTGATTGCTTCTCATTATGGTCAAAATGAACGATCGTTCATTTTGAACGATTTCGACTCTTATTTGGTCCATTTTATATTATGTAATGGACAATGATGAGCTAAAGATTAGCCAATATAAATTCTTATCAATCATTTAAAAATTTGATCAAATCTATTACGATTCTATCAAGATAAATCAGAGTCATGTAAATGAGCATCATTAACTTTTTATTTCACACCTCACGTTTTATATTGTTGAATCAACATGGGGTCAAGTACATGACTCTGTTACCTTGATATGTCTCATATTTCTTGTTAAACACCTAAATACTCGTTAAAGGTCACCTTTGAGTAAGATTTACGATAAGTTTGACATAGAACTTAACATATAATTTGAAGTTTTGCGTATACTTCACATTATATAGGAACAAAAACGGCTCATTTATTATGGTAATTTGAAATTAAGTGATAAAATAGATAGATTCTCATGGAGTTAAAGTGTTAAGTGCGCTTCATAATTTGAATATTATATCATTTGAAGCACAATTAATTCCAATTAAAATTCAACCACAATAATATACAGTTCACAATAAAATTTATGTGTGCAGCTTGTAACCAAATTCATCAATTAAATAAGAAATCTTATTCTCTAATTCATAGCAAAAGTATTTTTTTCGCTGTTAGTTTTTTGTTTGCGAGTGCTGTTGTTTAGTGTACAAGATATTAAATAAATTAGTTCCTGAATTTTTTAATATTTTCTTAACTACATATATACCTATCTATTCATATTTTTGCCACTTTCACCAATGACTACATATGTCATTTATATTGTGCCGGTCAACGTATCGTTTATTATACATCTTATCAGAGGATGTCTTTTTTTGAACAATCCGGGAACCCGATGACAATATAACACCGTCAGTTTTATAGCTTTTCCATATCAGGTCCCACCCGTTATCCGATATTGTTTTCCCAGCTCTGATAGCGACATCGCCCTCATACGACCCTAAGGAAGGGTTTGTCGCGGCTAAAAGATGTTTGGTAGACGGTGAGCTGGGAATGCTTATCTTAATAGGCAAAGTATTGCAAATATGAGCAACAAAAAATATGTGTTTTTTTATCTATTTAAAAAATGCATAAGACTACAAGATTAGAATTTTAAAACAAAGTATATATGTCGAGTATCATCTTTTTGGATTCTCATTGGATTTCATGTTTGCAAGAGTATGAGCCATTAATAATTGCCACATTTTACGTCAATATGGTTTTGCTATAGCTTTAAAAATATTTAATCTTTCTCTTAAAATATAGTTGCAACACGTGACAAAGTGATCTAAAATTTCAAATGCGAACGTTTTACAAGATAAAATTCAATCATAGATAAGGCAATGCTTTCAATCTTCATTTATAAGGCAAAAAAAATCTAACATTTTCCACATTCTGAGTCAATAATCTTCAGACAATATACTAGATGTTAATAAAATATCTATAAATATATCATTGATAATAATATTATTGGATCATATAAATCTTCCATATTTTGGATATTTATAAATTCGATCATTCAACATTTAAGTGATCCTTTGAAGTTTTTCATATATGCATTTATCTATAACTTTTCAGTAAATAGAATTTATTCACTAAAATATACTTAAAAGTATTCAAAGAAGAGTTTTCAATAAAAAATTCAGGGTTATTAAGGTTGTTTGTATAATTATTAATATCAAGTATGAAAACTGCTTTCAAATACCTTTAGTATTGATTGCTTCTACATGATGTACTTGGATATTACTACAACTTAAATAATAATTACATTCCCAAATATTAAACAATTCAATTATATACATACGTTACATACATAATTACATTAAATGTCTTAGATACAGCAGAATTAAAAAGTAAATATAAATAAAAAAAATATCATAAATATAGGGTAGAGCGAGGCTTAAAGGTCCACGGGTAAAAAGATCAACTTTAATTTACGATACCTATTTATAAGTATAAGTTATTCAATTTTTTTGTGATTTGCATTGTTATTTTTATCATATTCAACATATTTTTTTAAACAATCTCTACAAAACCTCACATATGGTTGGAGTAAAAAGGACCAACTCCCTCTTTACACTGGCAAAGGTGTAAAAAATAAGGTAATAGTGAATAAATAAGTAATTTCAAATAAGGTAAAATAAGTAAAGTTAAAAAAGGAATTTTATAAGAGATAAAATAATACTTCCAACTCTAGTGGTGAATATATATGTAGAATCTTTGTAAAAATGTGCCCAACAAATTTGTATTGGCATTTGGTAAATAATGAAGCTTTTATTTCGGATAATCCCTTATAATTAACCATGAGACATTAGAATGTTCACGACAAAGCAAAACATGTGACAGTATCATTGTGAATAAAAAAAGAACAATTTGTAAATACTATCGCGAATCTGTATATCAAACCAACATATATTATTCTAATGTTAAAGAACCATACAAAATTTTTAATTACATTAAAATAAAGTTGTAATTTACATTCCAAACATAGTCTCCTTATATGCGAGCATAACTGGTCCTTCAGCTGAATATAATTCATTCAACAACAACAACAGAAAATAAACATATTTTTATATTTAGGCAATAACTAGGAAGTATACTAATCATATTCAGATAGTTGGTTGTTTAGAATGTGTTTGGAATATACTGTTTATACTGCTGTTTGTTTCACAGTAGAATTACTGAAAGTCTAATTTTTCTTACATAATGTGATGTTGAATGGGATGTTTCACTCGATGATGCATCCAATACAGCTTTACAATCAATCAAGAAAGATACGTGCGCTATTTTTAATCTTGATAACTAGATATTACATAATCAAATTTTTGCACTGTTATTTGGTTTCTCCATTCTGGTATAATTACTGAATTTCTAATTTGTCTTATATATTGCGATGCCGAATGGGATATTTCACTCAATGATGCATCTAATATAGCACAACTATCACAAAAGATACGTGCGGTATTAGCCATTTTTTGTTGTTGTTCATTTTTTGACTACAAGTACATTAGTCATATACATTTTATCAATCAACTTTACAATTTTATTTTATTAGATTATATATAATTATATAGCGTACCATATATTTGTTTTTGTCAACAATATTATATTTCCATCTTAAAACTAGATAAAACAGAATCGAATTTTCATTTAGATTTTTATTTATAGGTATTACACATCAACGCGTGATCAGCTTACACATGTAGTCAGCTTATGAGGTTACAGGTACTTTAAATATGAAGATAATATAAAGAATTTGAAAGTAAATAAGTATGATTGAAGCCACAGTAATAAAACAGAAATAATTTTCTATATTTTTCTATAATAATGTAAAATCCGGCCACCCGTCTACATCCCCATCACCATCATCCTCCGACGGGTAGATCCAGATGGGCCAGATGGCGCAGAGACCAAGATATCATGGTCGACTCGACGGTCCCGAGAGCGATACGTTACGCGTATTAATTAAACCGACTGCCAAGACGTTGCGTGATTAAGATTGATGATCGCGCAAATATCGCATCGCCCGTTATTTCATGCCGCTGCGGTTTTATAAGAAATTATCTCGCCTAATCCTTCTGACATTGTGATTTGTATCAAGAGATCGTTACAAATCGCACCAAGTGAAGACGTTCTCGCACCGGAGGACATGAGCGACACCTAAGAGTAAATTTGAGAAAAAAAAAGTAACTAGTGGTGCATGGCATCGTGCCTTAAGGCAAATAGCTGAAAGCACCCATACCAGAATTAAATATTTGAGGAAATAATTCAGTAATCAATAAATTTTGATCGATGATAAAGAACAATTGTTCTAAATATTTTCAAAGAGATAATTATAATCACAATATATTTCATTCTCCACATAATATACACTGACGATCTTATCACACAAAACACTTAAAAATGTTTACACTAACAAGAGATGCCGAATGAATCGATCTGAGGATAATTTCTTTATATTAGAATAACGCACATGAACTATATAAATTTTTAAAATGAATTGTAAATTTAAAATGTATATTTAAAGTATAAGCTTTTTGAAAATCTTACGTTACAAAAATAGATCTAATGTTTAAAATCTCTACCCTTAGATAAGTTCATAAGTTTAGGAAAAAGCTGTTAATAATAGGATTGAAGGACATCGTGCACGTATTCCTAAGTGTACATAGTCATTTCTGTAAACGTTTTACACACTAGATATTGCCGAAGTTTTATATATTTGCAATAATAAATGTTATCAATGCTAATGTCTCTTTTAAAGAACAAAATTTTATCGTCCACTGGATTGTTAATAGCGGAATTGTAAAGAGAGAATTCTTTTACATAAATTCTGCATATATCGATTATCTGATAAATTAATAAGTAACTGTAGATGTAACTGGCATTTTGAAATATAGTCTGCATATAGTATAGTTATGCCATTTTGTAAGGATTGCTCTAACAACAATTCTCTATACTTAGAAATCATGCATAAATTAATATAGGGTAGAGCAGGTCGCATAGATCCAATTTGACTTTTAACAATCATATTGCTAAAATTAATCTAATTATATCAAAACAAAGAATACATATCAAACAAATAACTATCTGGCCATGTTCAGAACTAATTCATCATTGTACAAATTTATTTTTTTGCTGTTTTTCAAAAGTTTGTCACCTGGTCCTTTTATCCCATAGGAGGCGCAAAAAGGGGCAGCCGGAGGCTAAAGTTTTATTTTTAATTTTCAACCGTTTTTACGAAATAATAGGCACGTTATTCAACCAATACAAAATATAAATTTTATGGGTACACTTTTCATAAAGCTGACATTGTATACAACCTTGATCTGGTATTTTGTCAGAAATATTTATCAGCAGAGTTAGAATAACTATTAATTCAATGTATCCCTTATAAAATGGCATTTTTACACCAATTTCTTATTCTATTTTCTTAACGTTTACACATTTTCCAAGGTGAAGGTTCAGTTGGTCTTTTTACCTCACCGCACATGTAATGTTTTATAGAGGTTATATAAAAAACGGTTAAATCTAACTTAAACATAACAATACATCAAATAAAACAATTACATAAAGTATGCTTAAAAATTATATTAAGGTCTCGTAAACTGAACAACAGTACTCACAACAAAAAAAAAAGCTAACCACCAAAAAAGTACTTTTGTTATATATGAATTTACAAACATTGCTGTTTATCTCCTGATAGCAACATGGTAATCATAAGAGTGATAACCGGCTATACATCATTTCCCTTCTATTTTGAAATTTTATAGTTGAAAAAATCCTAACTTCACTTGTTTTTGGGGTATTGGTAGTGGACCTTTTCACCCGCGAACCTTTAAGGCCCCCTCTACTCTATTGATAAAAAATATTTCGAGGGTATAATATATTTTCTTTTACTAATATTTTAATTGGCACTCGTCCAAGGCTTTTGTTCTTTTAATATTGTTGATTCCAAGAGATTTTTTAAAATATATTATGTGAAATTATGTGAAAAACTAATTCTGGTTAATATTTTTCTGAACTTAAATATATATTTGTTATCTCACTTCTATTAGGTATGTTATTATCAAATTATTGAAAATTTATAGCTTAAGTACAAAAAAACAATGGCAGGAAAAATCTCATAATAAAATACTGGAAGAAAAATTTAGAAAAAGCAGAAAATGAAACGTATAAGTACCTATACCTTTTGAATATCTTTATTGTTTAATGGAAGGAAATTACACGCGTGCATACACATGGGTGTATATATTGAAAAAAAAAAGATATGGACAAACCTTACATGTCGTACGTACCACCTTAAATCAAATACAAGTGTTATCCATTTCCATTCAAAAACATAGATCATAAATATTTAATTTTTATAAATAAATGTTTCCATTTAGAAATATATCTTTCGGACATGGGTTGTGAAATAAAATCTACAAACAATTGTTTTTATATTGGAAAAAATAGGTTTAATGCAGTCCATGGCATCAACTCTTACCTCAATTTGTAAAGAGATTTCTCAAATATAAATCTGATAGGACTCGTCACTGTACTGGCCATCATCCAATTTCGCCGCTAGTAAAATCATTATAAAACATGAAAATAGTGATTTCTAAACGGATTTTTAAACGAAATCAATAACAAATCCTAATAAGACCAAAGCTTTGAATTCCCATAGAAAAACATTTCCTTATATCGTATCAATACCCCGTTTCGCATGCATGGCTCGTTGGAAGTTGCAAATTGCACAATGTGCTCGTAGATGATATAAAAGTAACACGAGAGGATGTTCGCTGAATCCATCGTATTGCATTTCAACACAAATGCACACAATCAAGAAATCCTCGAATAGAATATGCAAATGGAAAACCCGATGAGAGCTATTTTTGTTCAACTTTGTTTTTGCGTCTGATATTCGATTTTTTTAGCTTCCCGGTCTATAAAGTTATCGGAAAGTTCTGACGTTAAATAAACTTCTAACGATGTTGTATATTTGCGAATTATTCATGATGGAGATCGATCAGTTCGAAACCGAAACACATCAAGCGAATTTAAAATACATAAAAACTATAAAGTTGGGCGACTATGATGCTGGGAATTAATTAAAAGATATTATTGTAAGAGAAATATCAACAAAGATATATTTATGTTGACCACAAATGTTGGTACATATTCTTTCTACTCTCGAAGATACATGTTTCCTTATATAGTTATAATACTGATCACAAGTTTAGTGAAAAAATGGCAACCAAACTGAAAGTTAGGAAATCTCTATCACTATGGAATTTCGATGTAAAATGCCAACTTATACAATATTAAAAGCGCCAAATATGTACCACATTGGCTTTTCCACCAAGGACTAAGAGTTAGAAGTCTCGCATCTAAGTACCTATCTGTACTGGAAAATCAACCAAATGCTATCCTCAAACATGTCTAGAAGACAAAAAAAAAATTATATTATACATATATTTATGTATCATTTTTCTGTTATTTCAGCTGATATGTTTTCGAATTTTAAATGTCTACTACTGGATAGCATAAAATCTAATATCTATAACCAAAACTACTGAATCTGCATTTCCAGGCAAATTTAAATTATATGGAAATAAAATGATAATACTAATTTTATTGAAATCATTATTTTATTTAAAAAATTGGCCTGAAATCGGCTCAACATCTTCAAAAAGCTCCAAATACACGATGTCAGATAAATTTTGAAGACTTGCATCTAAGTACCTGACTATAATTGAAAAATGATGCAATTGAAGTTAACAAAGACGTAATTTAGATTTATTATTTTTCTGTTACTTCAGCTCATAAATTTTCAAATAATAATGCTTACTACTGGGTAAAATAAAATCTAATAATTATAGTCACCAAAATTACTGAATGCCTTTCCAGGCACATTTAAATTATATGGAAATAAAATGATAAAACTAATTCATGCAACATCCATCTTTTCCATTAAAATTATCATTTCATTAAAAGTATTAGTCTGAAATCGGCTCAACATCTTCACTCCAAACTCCAAAATCCTTCAAAAAACTCCAATATATATATATACACGATGTCAAAAAATATTAGAAGGCTTGCATCTAAGCACCAGACTAGATTGGGAACTTGGACTTTCAAGACTAGTCTTCAAACAAATCTAGAAGATACTAAAAAAGTGTTTTTTGGTATCTTCTGGGGTTGATTTTCTAAAAAAAACTCTTTAGATTTATCACGTTAACATAGATGTAATACGGATTTATTATTTTTCTGTACCTTCGGCATATCTATTTACAAATTTTAAATGACTACCACTGGGGCAGCATTTTAAAATCCAATCTCTACCGACAAGTCACCAAAATTTCTAAATGCTTTTCCAGACAGATTGAAATTAAATGGAAATGACTAAAAAAATAGAACCAATTTATATAACATATTTTCTATAAAAATTAAATACCCATAAAAAGCATTGACCTATAATCGGCTCAACATTTACTCCAAACATTTACAACATCTATTATTTTCAATTTCTATTTTTATGATACCAAAATAGTTAATTAACAAATACAGGTTTTTGTCCATGGTTGAAATGGAACAATTTCAGAATATACTGTTTCAATTATCTATTGTTATATACAAAATTATTGGTTCGAGATATATAATGCATTTTATTTGGATTTGTTAATGATTATTAAAATGTCCTGCATCTTAGGAAAATGAGTCATATTTCCTGAATGTGTCATCTAAATCAAGACCAAGATCAAATTCAAGATCTATGATCATGAAATGAATATAATAATTTTAAGGCCTGTATAAAAATGTTTATAATTTTGTTTTTTTTTGAATTATTACAAAACAATTTTATACGAGAAATAACTAATATTGGAAAATTAATTACACAACATTAACTAAAACTAGCAAATTCATATCAAAATTAAAATTAATTTTTTAGTTTGTATCTTTAAAATAGAAATCAAGATTACAGTTAGCTGATATTATTTTTGTCCAATTTTCAATTTAAAAACACTTATTTCAATAAATATTTTAGATTACCTGTTATAGGATGTACATTAAGTTTTTAACCATCAGATATTACAATGGAGCTTTAATATTTAATATTAAACAATACAATAAATTCTACAAGGAATAGTGTGAAATTAATCATATATGTGAAAAACAGAAAAAGTTTAATAATTCTTTAAAAAATCATATAACAATATTGACTATTATCTATTGTAAAATAAATAAAAAAAAATCTCCTTCGGATAATTAGGATAAAATGTCTATAATAGTAGGTGAATAATAGTACTTATTTATAGAGAAAAGAATAAGTTAAAATTTACTCAATGGGGAGAAAGGTTGCATTTATACATTTTTCTCAAAAATCTATATAAACTTCCTAGTTGTGTTGATCTTCTCGAAACCGTAGAGAGACATTTTATTGGAAACGTGTTTTTATATTTTCTTGTAAGTGCAAGTTACACGCATGGACTTCTCCTTTAAAAATATCGAAATTGATGGGTTTGTGCAATCATCTGTAATTAGCAGGTCAATTACGGACGTTGATAATTAAAGATTAAAAAGTTACAATCACAATAAAAGTGAAATCGTTCATGTAATAAATCAACGGTGAACGAAGAGACAATTAATCGGTGCATCGAAAAAAAATAACAAAAAACAAAGAGATAAGTGGCTGAAGGAAACTGGGCGCTCTTTTAATGATTTATAAACACAATTTTGTAGCCTCACACAATTCCGTCGGGACAGATTCGCAAAAAATATGTCTTTTTAATGTTCATCTTTTTCTGGATAATGGCAATGCCGAAACCCATTACGGAACGATCGTATACATATTTCATTTCAAAAGAAAATTTTTCTCTGATTCTGAAGTGCGATGTCTTTTAAATGGCTAGAAATAGTAATTTGGTTTTAAGTTTTTCTTTTGGTAAAGTTGTTATGAGAGAAGTATCTAAATATAATAAGCAGCCCTAGTTATACATATGAAATTAGTATTAATTGTTAGATTGCTTTCAGTCGGTAAATAAAATATAAATTACTAGTTTCATTTGCTCTTACACATTAGCACAAAATAATTTAATAAAAACAGATCCGTCATTTTATCAACTGATTTCTAATTTTATATATCTCATTTCATTCAAATTTATCAATCCGTGATATTGTGTAATAATTTTTATGATTGATAAATTGTTTGAATAGTAATCTTGTATAATGTAAAAAAATCACACCTGGGATAAGGTGAAACAAAACGTTGGGGCTAGTTTTAACATACAAGAAATATATTATATACAGATTCAAGTGAAAAAGATTGCATGAATTATATTATTAGTAACATATTTAAGCTGTGTTATAAGTATCACTATATCTTTTATTTGTAATATGAATTATGATAGTAATAGCACTTTACGTTGATTTATGAAAAATATTACAAGAGTCATATATTTTATTTGAATTGATTATAAACTGCATTGATGTATGAAAAGAATTACTTAGAAACAAGTCAATTTTCTTGAAAAATGAGTAAAAAAAATTATCAGAGGCATTATTGTCGTTACTACTTGCTTCGGTAGATTTTATAACAAGGCTCTAAACACAGGGTAAGTTGTAATACCTCACTTTTTCTAGGAATTAAATAATTATGAAATAATCAACAATAGTTGTCAAATTATTTTTACTGGACCTAGTGGAGGAATGGTTACAGCAACTATCCATATTCATTTCACTTCTGAACTCAAGATTAAAATTAGCATATTCTTAAAATATCAAGCAAATTGGAGCACAGTAAAAAAAAATCACAAGGCACACGCTTTTTTCCTCTCCATGTACTGAAATAATTTTGTTGATCGTTGGTTGAATAGAGCACATGTGAACAGGATTTGACAAATTAGTTCACTTCAAATATAAACTTAAGGAATAATGTATATTGAATTATTAGTGAGAGAAATAGCAATAATATCAGTAGATCTCAAGATATATAGCTGCCATATATAATATAATTTTTATAGAAAGTTATTATAACTCTCTGCAGTTTTTCACCCAGAAATCTTTCCTAAACTCATCTCTATCAAATCCAAAAAACTGTTTATTTTACTTCTTCATGTCTATATCAAAATGATCAGAACACATCAGAAGAAAAAATAATAAAAATTCCTTAAGCCATATAGCAATAATACTGTTCAACCGATGTAAAACCTAAAAATTAAATACAGAGCTCTAAAATTTCAAAGCTACATCTATTAGTGATATAAGTACTTAAAAGTAAATATAGATCAAATTCTGTAAGATTCATCTATGTTGAGCATTGGTATCATTAAATTGTTAGAGCAAAACAAAAGTAAATTGATAAATAGTTTACACGTTTAGTTCAAACAAAAATGTGTTTTTAAGGAACTCTTCATCAAGAAGCTACACTATCTTTTCCCAATATTTTTTAACACCGAAGATAGTAAGTTTTTAGTATTTGAATAAGTACGATTCAACCATCGTTTTACTCCGGCGATGTTTTTCTATGAAATGTTATTCGTACGGCGCGCGAATCCGTATCGCTCGCTCGAACTGTTTTCGTAAAATAAAAGTTTGATATCAAGAAATTCCATTTAGAGTAACAATGCGCTATTTGAATTTATATTACCCGACGTACATGGAAAGAAATCGCTGAGCTCTTAACACCGGCTTATAAACCGAATGGAAAAATACAACGATATGATTTCTGAATGAAAAACTATATGCGCATATCATATTGGAATTTTCTTCTCGCTAAACTTGGTTTTGAAAGAACTATTCTAGAATATAAGAGTATAAATATTCAGTGTGGGAATTGATGTGCTTCATTTCGTACATATTGTATATACTTATTTAGTATTATGCGCACACGGGTAATTGAAAAGGTAGTGCGGAAATGCATTAATTTGTAATAAACTTTTTCAGTTGAATAAAAATATATTGAAATTTATCGTTTACAAAAATATAAAAATGTCATAAAATATTGTTTTTTAAGTACAACTTCTTTAGGCGCGACTAGGGATTAAATCTGTACAAATTGAAGGGAAGTTGCGTTACGCTCAAACTAAAATCTTTGAAGTTATTAAAATAGAAAATATTATTATAGGCAAGACAGATATTACAGCTGTTCAAATAATGAGATTGTATCACCAGCGAAAAAGTAAAACAAAAATACAAGCAGTCAATAAATGTATGTTAATTTTGAATACGCGAAGTTCTTCAAACACAATTACATGAGTAGTGAAATTGTGGAAACAATATTTATTTGTTGTTTAACATAATCTACTGTGTGAACGAATATTACAAAATTTATCAATCAGCAATTACTTAATTTCTCTAATGAAGGTTCACGTCCTAAATGTTAATTACAATGACAAACCGATCATGCCATATTTGAAGTATGATGATATCATTATTGTTTTCAAATATTATAAATATTTTTATTGCTATTGTAAATATATAATTTATAATTCATTTTAAATAGTTATATATAATGGTTGACATTAATAAATGTGTGTATCACGAGTGTTACCATATTACTAATAGACATTATTCAAAATTGTAATATGATGTATTTATTTTTAATTTAAATGCCAACTCGTACAATAGCAAAAAAGTTTTACTTCAATCGCATGTGAACCTTACGCGCACTCTTTTTTTCGAGGTTTTCTTGATCGCCACATCACTCCCCGTTTAGTGTTGACGTCAAATCTATTCGAAAGGGATCGGAAACACATTGTATTTAATATGTGTAAAAATTAATATTTCATAATGTAGTAGGAGTATGTGCATTTTGTAACGATATCCTCTTCGTATTGTTGCGAATGGTCTAGCTCGCTGACACGAGTAGGCCAGTAGAAGACCGGTGGTTTTAAAACTAGTCAATGTGCCCGCAGTCAGGGCTAGTAAATGTGTTACCCTCAGGTGACCTGAGGATTGGGCATACTTAGTAAGTAGGCCGGCGGAAGACCAGTGGTCGGCCTAATGAATATGCTAGTGTTATCAATATCAAAAGCTATTCTATATTTGGACTATTTCATGGGAAAAAATCCATAATCTCTCTCGATAACAAGGTATTTCTGTACAAAACTATCAAAGTGCCCATTTGGACTTATGGAATCGAACTATGGGGTTGCTCTTGTAAATCAAACATAAACATCATTTAAAGGTGCCAGAACAAAATTCTGCGTATCTTAAATAATGCGTCTTGGTGTATTTCGACTTTTAGCCTACATAAGGATTTAAAAATCTGTACAATCAACGAAATGATCAAAATTAGAAGTTCATCTTGGAACAATAATTTAATCCAGCATACAAATCCCACTATTCAAGTGATTCATAGATCGTTAAAAATGCCTGAAAACCTAGAAACTCAATAAATAGAATAAATGATTACAGACAGATAAAAACAGAGAATATATCTATATACTGTAAATGACTACTTCCATATTATGCATACTACGATTTATCTCAGTACCTACTGCAAAAAATTATTGCTTTAATATCTCCAAACAAACTTCAACTTCAGCTCAAATTAAACATCAATAGAGACTAAAAAGAGGCAAACATTTTCGTTATTTTTCTCGTAAGACGTCATTATAGGTAGTGTTATTCTAAGGTATAAGCGCTATTTTCTGATTCGCTGACGGCACAAGACAAAACGCTAAATCGCTAGTCCGGTCACGTCCGCCGCTCCGGTTTTCGAGCGGATCGCACGGCGCGGCGCGGCGCGGACCAAAATGCGATTGCGCTCTCGAAGGGAATTAGTGTGGAGAAAAACGCGCGATTATCGTAAAGTCTCGCGTGGAAAATGTAAACGACCCAATCGTGGAAAAATATTTTATACATCGATATCGGCACGTTTTTATCTCATTTTATTAAAAATACGGTAAGCGTATACAATAAATGAGAGTTGTAAAAGTATACACGGAATTATACAAACACCAGTAATAAAATAATATAGTAATTAGCTGAATCAACGGAGAAGGACATATTATATAATAATAAAATATATGATCTGACTGGATATGTTTTTACTTCCTAGATATTGAAGATAAAATATAATTTATGAAAAATTAAGATTTTATTTTATTTTAAATATAAAACAATGCAGTAACATGCAGAGGTGCCAATCACAAAAAACCAATTTGACTTTTAGTTAGTACCAACTACATCAGAACTAATAACTATCAAACTATGTTCAGTAAAAATCACAGCTAATTGACGATTGCAGAAATGCTTTTTATGCTATTTTTCAAATATTTCTCATCTGGTCCTTTTTGCTCCATAAGGGTGGAGAGAAAGGGACAGCCAGAGCAAAAAAAGATCCATCTTCGTATTTTTAGATATATAGAGCAAAGCTCTAAAAAATACCGAAATTTTTCTTAGCTTTCTTTCATTTTTAGCACCCTGTAACTAACAACAGAATGCACCAAACAAAAAACAGCAAAACATTTTTTTTGCTGCAAAATTAAAATTATTATTAAAAATACATATTTCATGGGCACATTTTTAAAAGACTCCATAGAATCATCGTAAGAATGAAAAATTCACAGAATTCATTTACAGAAAAAATCATCATAAGAGTCGAAATAACTATTTATTTATTCTAACTATTTATCTCTTGTGAAAATGTCTTGTGTAAATTATTTAATTTTTTTATTTACTATTTTCTCATAGTTTACGCCTTACCAGTTTGGAGGTTTAGGTGGCTCTTTCTAACCCAAGTAAATGTAAGCTCTTCTAGAGTTTATATACTGTAGAATCTAAGTTGAAAATAACCATACACATTATAAAACATTATAGTTAAATAATAAATATATAAAAATCAAATTTTGGTATCATAAACACCGCTCAAAACAAAAACCATTATTAAGGGAAAAAAAGTACCTAAAAAACTTTTAAACGCTAAAAAAAAAACAATATTTATTTTGTTATAGTGATGTCCCGATTTAAGGTGATGACTGGTTACACATCTTTTACCCTCTGTTTTAAAACAATATCATTAAAAATATTATAAACTAATAAAAGTAGATCTTTTTCCCGGTGACCTTTAAGCCTTGCTCTACTCTATATCCAAGGATAAGATAATATAATATAAGGCGTACATTTCATTTCAGTAATTTGTTTATAGTTTTTTTTTTCTTTTGAATATATTGCCACAAAATATCAAATATAATAAATACAATAGGTAAGAATAAACGTGAGAATAAATGAAAGAAACAAGAAATCTACCATAATATAACATACATTTATGATGTAGTAACATTACAATAAATTATAGGTACTGTTTAAGCAGTTTTTAGAGATTCTGGAGATTTTTCTGTGATCCAATAACTCATTCTAAATTATCTCAAATTACTGTCAAAAAATTGTAACTTTTATCAGGTAAAAAATACATAGGAAATGTTTAATCGATGCTGCTAAAAAATTAACCTAGAAATGGTATAATTTTATAAAGAAGTAAGATGTAAGACCTTTTCAACAAACTGTTGAACGTGGAGCTTAGATATTGCCCTTTAAATTTTAAAGGGTCTCATAACTTGAATTTTGTCTTAAAATAAGAAAGAAATAACTAACTGGTTATAATTAATTTGAAGTGAATGCCAAATGATTGATTCGAAGTAAATCGACATCTGTCATTTCGCGTTTTCATTTCAATCATTTTAAAATTGGTTTGGTATCTTATCATGTGATCTCTGAATAATCAAGTATTGATTTATATTTTTGTATCAATTGATAAATAAATAATATTTTATTATATCACAAATATCATGTTCATGTTATAAATATATTTGTTTTAATTATTTAAAGTAATTGTGATTACGATGTTATCATTTATCTCATCATATTACCGAATGTGCAATGGACAGTGCAATTAGTTATTCAGAAAAAATCATATAGCTGTTCTAATAAATTCATATTGTGTTTGTTAATTAACAAGTAATTACAGAGTATATCATGTTATATCGAAATATGTAATTGCGATGTCATTGTAATAATAAATAATTTATCAAACTAGTAGGAAATAATACTAATACAATGTGCTTGGAGTAATTGGGAATAATTTTGATATTGATATGACAGAGACATAGATGACAAAATTAATATGCAACGTTGACTGATTGTAATGAAATATTATTGAAGTCATCAATTTCGTGATCTAACTATAATTTCGGTCCTTTGTACCGAGAAGTCAAAAATTTGCATAAAAATACCATACTTAACTAGTGAAATGTAATTGACAAATATACTCGTCATGCAGAAGTGACAAAACACAAACTAAGTAAAGCCTGAAATCTCCCTTGTCAATATATTTATTTTTTATACAAATAGAAGGTTCTTAATGTGAAAACCGAATTTTTTCTTGATATCTTCACCGGAAAACAGTCCGGAGCCATTTGAAGAATCCGGCTTAGCGCTTATCATACCGTCATGACCTTAAATCCGGGCGTGTTCGTGGCACTTCTTATCGCAAAACGAAAATATTAAATGACGTCCTGTGATATCATCTCTTTTTATTAGGTCAACCATGAACACATTCCGGGATAAGAAGCTCACGTACACGAAAAAGTAAATAGTAGTTGAAAATTAGACTACTTAGTGTACTTTGCAAGTATCAATTTACATATTACATATGCAACTTTTCTAATAATGTATTGAGTAAAAGGTGTTTAATAATTATCCAGTTGATGCAAAAAAACATGTTTGATAAATATCCACATGAAGCAAAAACATGTTTGATAATTTTCCAGATGAGTTATTTCAAGATTTATATCTCATTACATAGCCAACTGATCATAGTATACGAATTAAATAATTTTTAAATTAGCCTATCTGTATATAGTGATCTTTATAACGCTTATATTTATGATTTCCAAATTAGGACGCTTACTTTTTTATGAAAATTTATTAAAAATTATTTTAAATTTATTCTATTTTTGGCAAACCGTTAAGTGTCACAATTACACAAAACTGGATGTAAAACAGAAAAAATCGAATTATTAAAATGAATAAAAAAATATTCTTCAGTGATTCAAATAACATTAAAATATTCTATCATTTTATTTATATAAGCTGCCGGAGGAAATAAAATCAATCACTTATATTCAAAATTAAATTATCAAATTAAATATGAACAAAATTAAATTTATTAATAAACTTTTATTGAGATATATTTATTAAATTTAAAAAATTCTTGTATAGGAAAAAATTCTTTCATCATATAGTAATTTTTACACCTGTCCAGAAATGGACAAGAAGTAAACCTGTAGGAAGACTAAGACTAATTGTAAGAAAACTATAGGAAATTTATAATTGTATATTTAATATGTGGATATGTATGTGTTTATGTGTTTATACAATTGTAAATTTATAACAATATATAACAATTGTACTGTATTGTATATACAATTGTATTGTATTATATTTAACTGTTATACACTATTTGCAGAGGTATTTGTTAAACAATCTTATACACGACAATGTATATGATTAAGATATGGTACGTATATCTTATATTTTAAAAAAGAAAAAAAAAGAAATGAACAAGTAGATAATAAAATGCAATTATAGATATAAAATATTATTAGTCTGGCTTATTAGGTAATTAACAATTTTCTTTGGTATTCTCACTTTGTCGCCAAATAAATATAAATACAATACCACAAATATAAAACACTTACCTCATCTCTATTTTTCCTCCTAATATTTTCTGATCGCAAATCTGTAAATAAAAAAAAACTTATTAAATCATTTTCATTTATAACGATAAGATTCTGTGACTAATCCATCGTATTTAAATATTTCCATGCAGTCAAATATTCAAATTACAATTGAATTTACTTTTCTTCCAGCTAACTAATAAATTAAAATTACTGCTAATCAAATATAAATTGGCACAACCGTACTTAGTCTACCTTACATACAAATTTTATAATTGAAACTAATAAAAAGAATCTTTTTTTTTTTGTTATATATGGTCATCGATTTAAACTAATCTGGTTTAATAAAAGTTTTGTTGAGATTTACTTATATTTTACAAACACTCTTATAGAAGGCATCCCACAAATATTTATTTGATTTTAAAGCAGGAATAAATTTTTAATTTGTTGCAGCAATGGGAGACAAGTCTATTCCCACATAAAATCATATTTATATCTGTACTTTCAAATGAAAACGGATGTCACTACTGCATGATATCATGGTTTTTGAATGAGAAATTAAACAGAAAGCCTTGTAGTCGAAAGATCCAAGTTCTTATCCCCAAGGTACAAAAAACCTAAAAATAATAATATTATCTGTGTAATTTTATATTTTATTATTCTATTTTATTAATCATTTTAATTAGTTTCTAAAGATATAAATTTGATGAAATACAATAAAGCTGTTTATAGTGACGGTCAGGAAACACATAACGTACGTCAGTTAATACTAATAAGCTTAACTAACAGCAATATTGCACATTAATTATCGTTTTAGAGATAACTGAAAATTTAACGGAGCTATGCTAAGCTTTCGATATTCAGACCTATGTGCCCCAAGGGGCAGGGGAATGTAACCTCAATATAGAATCTTAAACGTGGGTTTAAATACATGAAATTGTTTGTAAAGCATTGATTCTCATAGTTTCCCAGTCACTAAATAAATTCTTTGTTAGAAAGTCTTAGCTAAAATAAGATCATACTTAAACGGCCAATCACTGCATTTTTATTCTATATAGACACATTTTTTCTAACTACTACCGAAAATTTGCTGATGTTATAGGTACAGATATTAAATAAAACAGTCTGAAAAGTTTATAACTACTGAACCCCATAAGCAATGATTTTGAGAGATGAATGTAACCAAATGTGCATAAATCCATGGCTAATATCAAAAAGTTTAGTAATAACATTATAATTTTGTGGCGAGCATAGCTCTTGGTAGTGTGTTCGATTCACACGACTAGTCAATGACTTAGAATTTATGATAAAAAATATGTGTAGTTAATTTGAAATCGAATAAAAATTGTATTTGTTAAATAGAAGTTTAATAAAAAATAAGAAAATTAGTAATAACAGAATTCAAATTGTTGAATTGAATTAGGAGTAAGAAGAGAAGTATTGGGAGCTTGAAAGAATGAAGAATTGAAAAAAAAAGAAAATTAAGAAGAATATAGAATAGGATACATAAATAGATTGAAATTGATATAAAAAAACTAGAATGTAAATAGTAATGTTGTAGGTGGCTAAATGCTCAGAGTAAGCGAGGCCAAATAAAAATTAACTAGTGGGGTGGGTGGCATCGTGCCTTAAGGCAAATTGCTGGAACTTCCCGTACCGTAACGAAATGTTCGAGGAATATTGAATGTTTTCAAATAGATTATTATAAATATTGTAACATTGTCTAATATTTATAAGAATTATATAAACTGAATTGCAGAGTTGAAATTATTATATATATATAGTCAGAATTAAAAATAAAATCTGAATTATTTTCGACATACAAAAAATTAAAAAAAAAAAAAAAAAAAAAAAAAAAATGGTACAAATTTTTTTTCCAAAATCAATTATTTTGTTAAGACAAGCAGAAAGTTCTTTGAATCAAATTGAATCGGACGCTTAGTTCTCTCAAAAACTGCCATTTTTTGTACATTTAGCTCTGTATCTTCGTAATGGCTGGGCCTGCCTTTGCGAAAAACTAATAACCCCTTCTCCCAATCATTACTAATTGAATGTTTTTTAGATCATTCAAATCGGATGCTCCGTTCTCTCAAAAACTCGATTTCTATTTTCTGCACTCTTTGCTCCTTATCTCCGTAACTGCTGGACCTGTCTTTGCCAAAAACTAATCAGCTCTTCTCCTTATTAATAGGAATCGAATGTTTTTTAAACCATTCAAATCGGTTGATCCGTACGCCCGAAAACGTGGGCGAAAATTTGTATCCATACATACATACACACACACACACACACACACATCCATTTTTTCTGAGGTATGCCAAAACGTTCAGAAACCTTCAAAACGTCGAGAAATGTAAAAATTTTCAATTCCGATTTTCGGCCCATTACAATAACTTACCCTACGGGAAGTTAAAAAAAAAAAAAACATATTTATTTTTTGTGTTTTGTGTTTTGGTTTCAGACTAAATATTTAATATTTTCAAAGGTAATAACAAATATTGAAAAAATGTTTTATTTAAGTATTATATCACTTATAAATCTCCTTTACATAATCTGATAATATGTGTAATTTTGTGTCGAGTTTCTAAGAAAATATGATGCAAATTCCTGGACAAAATTTTTTTCTAAGCTTACCACTTGCTCATTATTATAATTAATATTATCGTTATTATTTGTAGCATTATTATTCATTTGAATAGCTATCAGAATTTAAAAGTCCTATGAGCTGCTGTAACGATTTTCTTAGAAACTACACTTGTTTCTTATAGAAGGCATCTTGTCAACAGGTATCCCATCTCTATGTGAAGATATCAATATTATCACAATTATTGTAATTGTTATGGCTTTATTTATTATTGCAGCAATGCCGGATAAAGGCTATTTTCACTTTCAAGCATATTGCTACACATAGTTCCAAAAGCAAACTATGGAAAGCTCTAATGATTTGCTTTGATTTGACAATCTGTATGAATGTTTTAAAGACAAAATTAAGTAAGTGAAAACAAGATGTGGCCTGTGTAACCAACTTGAGAATCTTCGAATTTGATGGTAATAAAAGTACAAGCCTAAATATCTGTAGATGATTATTTTAGTTGTGCAACTAGTAAATACAATCATAGTAATAGCATGTTCATTTTAGAATAACTAAATAACACAAACCGAAATTTTGTTTGCTTTCTACAGAAATTGGAGAAATAACTAGTCCACTCAATTCCAGTAATTAGGTAAATACGTCGTTCTCGCCAATTCCTTAAAAGTAACCAAAATTGCACTTCTTTGTTCTTGCTTCCTGGATTTTCTGTAAAGTGCAGTAGAATAAAAATAAAAGCTTAATCAAAGATTTGTCTCTAATATCTTTTAATAATACCGGGTAAATCTTATGTTGTCAGTCCCTGAACCAGGAATCATGTGCAATATCCCTCGATATAGCCACAATGCATGTTCGGCGTTCAGGCATCAATTAGCACTAATGGTTGCTAACGATACGTTAAATGCATTTAGAGTTAATACTTGTTATTGTAGGGGCAATGCACGCCGATCCAGGTCATAACAATATACGGAATTTTTATTTTTGATTATCGTGCCAAAACACAATTTGAAATAAAGCTTTCGCTACAGGATTATTGAAATAGCTGGTAATAAGCGGTTTGATATAAAGCAGTAGAAGGAATCTTCCTATATTTACAAGAATTTATTAATTTGCTCTCGGATAAGCATTTTCTTTTATCTAACTACTTGTAGGACAACAAAATAATTGGCTTTTATTACACAATTCAAGTAAAAAAGACATCTTTACGGGGTATTTCAGTGTAGACGCATCAATTTTAGGTCATTTTTAAGTTATTGTTAAAAAGGCAATTAATTTTGATACTACTACTTTTCTCATAAGATATTTATCAAATTTATTTATATTACAATAGTACAGAAAAGAATTAGAACAAAAAAAGTTAATAAATTTAAAAATTAGCATTGCTTGAAATAGTTAATCTCAAAAAGTAATACTCTTAGTAATCCGAAATGAAAAAATAAATAATGAAGTAGAACTTCTTTAGGCGCAACTAGGGAGTAAATCTGTGAAAATGCAACGGAAGTTGCGTTACGCCCCAACTGTTCGTTATTCGCTCTCTTAAAATATAAGCAGTCAATTAATGTACGAGGTGTGTTCAAAAAGTACCCGGAATTACTAATAATTAAATTTCGCGGGTCTGGAGTGTCTGATTGTCAAAATTTTTTTTTATTGTGTTGGTATACATGCCCCTAAAGTATGATGAAATTTTCAGCTATATTCACTGTTTACTTTGTCTGTGGTAGTCGCTAAGGTTCGACGTGTTTTTCTGAGCTCGGCGATTTTTACAATGGAAGAATTGAAAAGTCAAAGAATTTGTATTAAATTTTGCGTAAAAATGAAATAAAGTGTTGCAAAGTGCAAAAATTCACCAGATATGGCTCCGTGTGACTTTTTCCTATTCCCACAGTTGAAGAGACCCATGAAAGGACGGCGGTTTTCCTCGATTGAAGAAAATCGCTGAGAGTGCTTAAGGACATATCAAAAAGTGAATATCAAGGGTGCTTCGAAAATTGGAAAAAACGCTGGCATAAGTGTATTATATCTGGGGGGGACTACTTTGAAGGGGACCACATTAATGTAGACGAATAAATAAATATTTTTTTGAAAAAACGAAAATTCCGGGTACTTTTTGAACAGACCTCGTATGTTAATTTTAATTACATGAAGTTCTTCAAACACATTTACATAATGAGTGAAATTGTGAAAACAATAATTGTTTAAGAGTTGTTTAACATAATACACTTTGTGAACGAATATTATAGAAGTTATTAATAAGCAATTACTTAATTTCTCTAATGAAGGTTGAAGTCCTAAATGCTAATTACAATGACAAACCGATCATGTCATATTTAAAGTATAACTTTAATTACATTATTTTTTTAAATATTATAAATATTTTTAGTGCTATTATAAATATAGAATTTATAATTTTTTATTATAGAAATGTGTATAATGGTTGATATTAATAAATATTTGCATTGCGAGTGTTACCATATTACTAATAAACATTATTCGTAATTTTATGTATTTGTTTTTAACTTAAATGTTATCTCGCACAAGAGCAAAAACGTTTTACTTCAATCGCGTGCGAACCTTACGCAATGGTATATGAAATAGGGCGGGGCACAAAGATCCAATTTGACGTTTAGTAATTATTTATATATAAAATCAAACTAACTATATCACAACAACTAACACATATCAAATAAACATATATCACAACAACTAACACATATCAAATAAACAACTATCTGACTATGTTCAGTAAAACTCTCAGTTAGTTTAGTTTATTAGTAGAGATGTGTTTTTTGCTCTTTTTCAATTATTTTTCTCCTGGTCCTTTTTACCCCATAGACGGGGCAAATTGGGACGGCCGTGGTTCAAACAGGTCCAAAATCTAATTTTTATTTCAAAGGAATTTTACTAAATAATAGCTGCAATATTCAGCCAATGCAAAATATAAATATCATGGGCGCATTTTTTACAGAAATAACACTGTAAATAACCTTGATTTGGAATATTGTCAGAAATATTTATCACATAAGTTGAAATAACAATTTATTTGATTTATCTCTTTTACATTAATTTACTTTTTTATTTTTTTGCCAGGGTAAAGGTTATTGAATATTGTTGTAAAAAAATTCTGAACATAATTTGTTTTTAGATATCGGTGGTGAACCTTTTTACCCGTGGACCTTTAAGTCACCTTCTACCCTACTAGGTTAAGTTAACAAATAAAAATAAAGTTAACAAAAAAGATCAATTTATAATTAGTTTTTGAGATTCTCAATTTTGTTAAAATTATTAAGAGTTAAAATTTGGAGATGAGGCTAGTCTAAAAATTTCAAATAAATCGGTCTAGTAGAGTTCAAAAAATCGTGGGTATCATATTGAAAAAAAAACAGTTTTGAGAAAAGTGCGTTTTTAAATTTCGCAAAAGGAAGAAAACAGAAAAAAATATCATAGTCAAAAAGCTGTCTTCGAAAATAATTTAAATTTTGAAAAATACCTTCGTACACATATTATTAAATAGCTAATCCTTGAAAATATGAAAAAAAAATCTTTTTAATGAATTTCTACTTTAGAATCTTTGTATTTTGAGACAACAATTAAGGAATGACATGCAACAGGGTAGAGCAAGGCACAAAGGTCCAATTTGACTCACAGTAATTATATTGTCTGAAGCTACATCGCAACATATAACAAGTATCAAACAAACAACTTTAGTACTATGTCCAGTCAAATTTCCAGTTAATTCCCAATTCTAGAAATATGTTTTTCACTCCAAAGATAAAAATGGACATTCTTTATTATTGATTTTTAATGTACTTTACAAAATAATATTTAATCAATTAGAAATATGAATTTTATGGTCATAAAATTTGAAACCAATGTTAAATTCCCGCACTTAAAATTCATATCGACTTGATTCATTTAGTGGTGACTGGCAACGACAGTGTAAATTCATTTATGAGATTTTGCAAAAATATCACTCCTATCCAGCGAGTACTATTTCATAAAGTTTTAATGCCGCTAAATAAACTGTGAAAAAACGTAGAAAACAAAACTGAATAAATAGAACTTTAATATAAATTTACATTTTTCATTATAGCCATTTACAATTGTATTCGTTGGAAACGGCGCTTTTTTCGTAGTCGCTATTGTGGTAATATTTCATAATTTCAATTTTTTCACTTGTACATTTTTGCACCTATTCATGCGTTCTGTCCGGGAAAAAGACCATTGTATAGAATCGAAACAAAAAGAATTGGAAATTCGTTCGTAGCAAAATGCCGAATCCTTTTACGATGGCACGTTATTTATTAAAGCCATTTATTTGTTTCTATTCAATACCTACCGCAGATATTTGCTTTTTAATTTTTCTATTGAATAGGTGTGCATGCGAATGATAAAAACAAACTAACGACAAAAAAAATCAGAACAATTGTTTAATGAATTGTGCTCAAGTTTTTGTGGTAGAACAAAAGCTCATAGTTTTTTATTGGCAGGATTTGCGCGTAATTCAATTGCCAGTATCTTACTATCGTAAGAATTTTCATTTATTTTTATGGTATATATATATATATATATATATATATATATATATATATATTAGATGGTAAGGTCTTGGCTTTATTAATATTTTGTAGAACTTCGAACAAAGAATCCTAAAGTAAAAAAACAGATGTTTTTCAGAACCATTTTTTAATTTATTTACTATTGACGTTTCATAACTAGGTATATATATATATATATATATATATATATATATATAATCATGAACGAATTCAATCTTCAGGATATCTGTCAAAAACGAGATCAAGGTTATTTACAGTGTTATCTTTGTAAAAAATTCATTTTTTGTATTGGTTGAGAATGTAGCTGTTAATTTGTAAAATCCCTTCAGAATTAAAATAAGAAATTGGATCTGTTTGACCAATGGCCGCCCCTATTTACTCCGCCTATGGGGTAAGGAAGACCATGTTACAAGTTTTTGAAAAATTGCAATTCCTACAATGATGAATTAGCTGTGAATTACACTGATCATAGTTAGGTAGTTTGATATATATTATTATAACAGATATTAAATAATATACTTCCATAATTCAACAACTTATTCAAATAATGAATTTTGAACTGCGTTAATTTCTAGATTTATCACTATATCACTAATTAATATGTTTTTTTTTTTTTTTTTGAAAAAGCTTGCTTAGTTATCTTGTAACTCGCTTTTATATAATAATAAGAGATCGAAATATAAATTTCTATTGTTATTTGTCTGATATGTGTTACGTATTAAGATGTATTTAATTAATTTAGACAGTAAAATTATTGTAAGTCAAATTGGACCTTTGTGCCCCGCCCTATTCAAATTGGATCATCTCACTATTTGTGTTGAAATTTATTTTAAACAATGATTTTTACTCAAATTGTTTTGGATTTATATGCTATCTCTGGTGATTGATTTATATTATATTATGTACTATAATAAATTATTCAACAAAAAATATGAAAATTTCAGAAGAATTACAAAGAACAATCTGTAGCTTTCTCTAATAATATAACTCAAAAAAAATATTCGTCAATTGATGACTTTATTATTTAACAATTTTATCGAATAATTTGATGGATTTTATAATTTTGATCTATTAGGTACTCGATTGTCATCATTGATTCATTCATTAATTTTACTATTTTTTGTGTATTTTGTATCTGTATTAATAAAAAAAATTAAAAATGAATTTTTGATGGAAAAATGCATCAGCAGTATAAACAAGCAGTGGGATAGACAACTATTAAATGATAGAATAAAATTTCATTAATGATAAGAGAGTTTTATTTTCTTTACAGCAAACACCAACAGAAAAGGCCTCACAAAATTTATTAGTATCAGTATAGAATTTATATAGGACATAGAAGTAATACAACATTAGTATACTTAGACTTTCTCTAATAATTATTTCTATTTTATTTTTATACCATTATTAATCTATCCCAGATTTTTATCAATTATTTCGTTATAGCAACATAGTCGTATAAAAATTTAAAAATCATAGAAAAAAAAACAATAAAGATTTGATTTAAAGTCAATTAATGAAACATAGAATTCCTATAGTTGTTGCCAGTAGCAATATTTTAATATTCAATACGCCACACACGTATGAAATACAAGTAATTTGAATAATAAAATTCTGATATAGCTATTCCGAACTCATCTGGCTTAGACGGAGGGTCAATGATAAAAAATCATAGGTATTTCTAAAATAGTATTTTTTTAAGGAAATAGATCAAAATAGAGCACTTACGTACAAATTTTGGAAACTTCCGAAAAATTTAATCAATACAAGAACTTATAATAATAAGGGAGACTAGTAAATGTAGTGAGAGACGACGGTTGTAAAGTGCAGTTCAATATATATCAAACTAAATAGTGGTTTTATTCACAAATCTTATGGTGATGGAATATTTATAATTAACAGTCCGCTTATATCACACTGATCCTCACCACAAGACAATAATCGAAAATGCTCTGATTCGATACGCCTACAACTGCAAAAATCTAATCTAAACTAAATCAAATACATTTCTTTATTTGTAAACTATATTACTTTTCAGATGAAATAATACAATTTTCATGAATTTCTTATTACAGTTTTAATCAAAATTTGTATTTAGAGCCAATCTTAGTCTTCAGCATTAATTTACCATAGCTAATTCAATACAAGTTTCCGCCATAAAATAAAAAAAATTAAAAAAAATAGATTCATACAATAAATAACCCTAAGAAAAATCTGATGAATAATACAATTATTGACCTCAGCCAGTCCGTTTTTTTTTTAAAAAAATAGTTGTTTTATAGAGATGTTACCATAAATTTAAAAAAAATTGTTTTTTTATATCAACAGGTTTCGCTAGAAAACGTTTTTTTTTAGAAGATCAAAAAACATAATTTTCAGGCGACAATACCATCTTTTCAATTTTTTTTCATAGTTGCAATCAAACTTTGTAGTTCGAGCCAATCTTAGTATAAGTATATCTTTAGTATAAGTATATTTGGTACATGACATTGGAAAAAAGTTTGCTACATTTGTTCACAAAAAAAAAAAAACTAAATGTTTTTTGAACCATCCAAATCGGTTCAACTGTGAATTCTAATTTGAATAAATAATGTGAGCATGCTTTCATTTTTCTATCAAAATGTTAAGGAGCAACAAGTTTTGCCTTAAGGCAAGTTGCATAAACTTTCCGATACGTGTGAATAATCAACTTAATCAATAAGTATTGACATTTAGCTATCAAGACCAAATTTTCAATTATTTACCTCTAAAATAAGGGTTCGTTTTACTAAAAACTAATCAAAGATTTTTTACTGACATCGAACAGTTTTTTCAAAAATCTTCAAAATTCGATCAATTTTTTTGCCAAAAACATTGGCAATTTTATTTTTCACGTACCTGCTAATCGTCGCTTAAAAGTGATCAACGCGAGTCCTAATCGAGTTTCACCAGATCGCTTTCACCAAAATATTAAAAATGTTGCAACCGATTTTGAAAAAAAAAATCAACGAAAGGTCATTTTTTGGCCTGCATACACAAACACACACACATACATTAACCGATTTTGGTGTCAAACAATTCAGAAGACATAAAATGAGCAAATCAGACACTACTACTTCGAGAAGTAAATATTTTCTGGTATTTTCAAATGGGTCAATTCTGCCGTAAATTAGGCCAATGTCATGGCAAGGCTATGTTACGCTGCCTCTGCCATATAAAATGGCACTAAAAACTGTCAAAATGTTATGTATTTGCCGTGCAATAGGCGTTTTACGCATAAGATCTAACTTCCAGCATGTGTTGTCATGACGCTTTAGAAAGATGCACTTATGATAAGATTCTTTTTTGTGGTTTGTGCGTCTCGGTTAGGTTTTACATCTGAAACTGCCTGACTGCACAGAAAATATATAACATGTTGACAGTTGTTTGTACCATTTTGAATAAAAAAACCTGCGTAATATAGCGTTGCCATAACATTGGTCTTTTTTACGGCAGAATTGATTTATACAAGTGAGTAAGTAGTACATCGGATGGTAGTCTATATATTTCGTACGTTATGTATTATAACCGCATCTCATCACCGGCGCTATTCGAACCGAGAAGATCTGCTTTCAGAATTGCATATCAGTTCAATTATTTATTATTCATTTATTCGTCGTACCGACAGGATTATTCCGCGTTCGTTATTAAGTTATACTTTATTATTTTCTATAGATCAAACAGCCGGCTCCCGTATCGTTGGCTATATTGAAAAACAGGAAAACAGAAAAATAGAAATATAGAAAAAATATATACTTGGCATCAGCGAACCAGTCCGTATATATACGGCATCGGACTCTGTATTAATTGCTAAATGGAATAAATATCTCTGCGATCTCGGAAACTAATTCGTACACATCTGTTTGTATTGTGTACATGAGTTTATTTTTGGATTTCTGCACAAAAGCCGTGTTTTTGTATGCAAGTGTTGATGTTTGTGTCAGGAAACTGTATTAAAGATATATGTCGAACTGAACTAATATTTCATACAACGCAATTTATTCTATTCACAAAGAAAGAGGAAATTGTTAAATGTCTGTGCTACTGACTAATGTATAATATAAATATATGGCAGATGTCATTATTATATCAATTTCTACTGGAGCTTGTTTTTGGATTTTTGCACTCAATTTGTATTTTTGATATGCAAGAGCTAATGTTTGTATCTGCGAACTGTATTAGAGATATTTGTCCAATAATACTAATATTTCTCACAACAAAATTTATTCCAGTCACAAAGAAAGAGAAATTACAAAATGTTTGTTATAAGGAAGATGCCATTTGTTCAGTTGTAGTTGCAGAATTGGTGATATCTACAATAAAGAATCCTCTAATTGTTACAATAGAATATATTTTACTAAACTTTTAAAAAATATTAAAGGATTCTATAGAATATAATATAGAAATATTAGAGCAACAGATTCACTAGCAAGATTTGGTATTCAGAAATTTATTGTTGTAATGCTATTTGCAAATATATGAAGTGCATGTTTCATCGCAATGAATTTCTGCTGGAGTATGTTTTTGGATTTTTTTACAAAGGCTATGTTTTTGTATGCAAGTCTTAATATTTGTTTCAAGGAGCTGTATTAAAGATATATGTCGAACCAGACTAATATTTCATAAAACGCAATTTATTCTATTCACAAAGAAAGAGGAAATTGTAAAATGTCTGTACTACTGACTAATGTATGATATTAATATAAGGAAGATGCCATTCCTTCAGTTATAGTGCAGAATTGATGAAATGTAGTAATAAAGGATCCTCTAAGAACTAATTGTTAGAATAGAAGATATTTTATTAAACATTTGTAAAATATTGTTAAGCTGTGGAGAAGTGTCGAAACCTATCTCTAAAGTTGATTGATATAGACCAAGGCAGTTGATGATTATTTTGGACATAATGGCAACGAGCATTTAAAGAAAGTTGGAAAATAAATTTCTGAACCAAAATTTGTAGTTGTAATGCCAAATTTCTGGCCAAAAATTTGTTGTTGTAATGCCAGACACAAATATATAAAGTGCATGCTCCACTCAATGCCAGATACAAACATATGAAGTGCATGCAATCAATTTCTGCTGAAGCTTGTTTTTTGATTTTCGCACTAAGATGTTTTGTGTTAGCTTATTTTGCTGTATTTTTGTATGCAAGTCTTGATATTTATGTCAGAAAGCTGTATTAAAGTTATATGTCGAACGAATCTTTCTTACAACACAATTTATTCTATTCACATAGAAAGAGGAAATTCTAGTGTATTTCCTACTATTGACTAATGTGTGCTATTAATATAAGGAAGATGTCTGTATTAATTCAATTTCTAGAGGATGTATAACAGGTCGTTAGGAAAATGCCAAGAATACTAGTAAAGTACTAGTTAGTCTCGTTTATCAATGGTTTTATCGCAAGTTGCATGAACTTTCCGATATGTGTAAATAATCGTTAATCAATAATATTTTATTAATTTATATTTGTGTATTTCTTTTTATTTATTTCCTTCTATCCTCTCTTCTGGTCTACCTGTCTACCTGTCTGCCTGTCCACCTATTTACCAGTTTTTTTTAATTGTACTGTTCCACCGTTTTACCTTTTATTCATATATCAATATTCCTATTTTCAACTAATGCTCTTCGTATATGATTTTTAAACATCATATTTGACCAATAAATGTCAATTTTGTTCTTTTTGCATCTCCAAACCTACTGAATCTGCCTTCACAAAAAATGTAATCAATTTCTCAATCCGTCAACATAAGTAAAGCAATTTTTGAATTATTCAAATCGGATGCTCAGTTTTCTTTAAAACTAGAATTTTTAGCACATTTTGCTTTGTATCTCCAAAATGGCTGGACTTATCATTACCAAAAACTGACCAACACGTCTCAACACAAATCGGATGTATTTTGAATCAATCTAATCGGATGCTCCGCAAGTTAAATATAATTTCTGAAAATCTTCTACTAAGCAAAACTTCTACACTTACTCTTCTATAGAGTAAGAAGTATAGAATACATTAGACCTTTAACTCTAACACTTTAGATGAAAAATTGATGTGACAAATTGGACAACAAATACTTCAGATATTAAGAAACAAAGACATAAATGATGTAATTATATAATCTTTAATTTTCTAATTACAAACCAATACATGCTTTTATCATGTTCAATTCCAATCACAAATATGACATAAACAATAGTAAATGTGAAAATGTTATGAAAGTGCAAATGTGATACAGTGTTGTAGAATGATAACTAATGTTTACTGCTCATAATATGCTAAACAATGCAAATAAATGACCGGTCATTGCATATTATACTAAAACCGGCTGTCACATCGTACTTGTTATTAACCCACAACGACATTAATAACGCACTTGTGACACCGTACACATATTAAGTATTCATATTTCATATAAAATCGGAGGTAAGGTTTCGGTTCCGTGTTCTCACTCATGTTCAATGGGGAAAGGCTCGATAGAATTTTACTCAATATCTACAATGATAAAATTTTGTCTAGGATGGAGGATCAAAGAAACTACAAAGGTACTCAACTCCTTCAAAAGAATAAATTTTATCTAGGATGAAGTATTAAAGAACCTACAAATTTACTCAAAGCCTTCCAAAGATTAAATTTCATCCAAGATGAAGTAACAAAAAAACTACAAATTTACTCAACGCCTTCTAACGATAAGTTTTATCTAGGATGAAGTAACAAAGAAACTACAAATTTACCCAACTCCTTCCAAAGATTAAATTTTATCCAGGATGAAGTAACAAAGAAAGTTTAAATTTACTCAACGCCTTCCAAAGATTAAATTTTAGCTAGGATGAAGTACAAATGAATAAACTACAAATGAGTAAAATGATAAAAATGTTTTTTGTGTGTTGTTTTTTATTGTTAACCTTTTTTTTAATCATAATTTGTCATACTAGGACAATCAGTAATTATTTTGACGTTATAATATGACTTTTTGAATGAATTGTCCAGTAGTTGTCCAACCCAGTTCTGACTATAGTCGAAGCATTTATTGATAATTTATGATTTATGCAGCTATATTCACGAGATGCAATTTTTTTTTATTTATTTCTTATAACCAATCTGAACCTTGGGTTCAATGAGGTTATTCGGTGACGGGTACAGGGCTTTCAGAAATTCCCCCAATGGGAATTTCCTTACATAAATATATTGATTGTTAATTTATTAAATCTTGCGGCCACTTTCTTTTTAATCTTCTCATAGAAACTTATTTTAGCAGGTCTTTTATTAGAGTGTTTGGATGGTATGCGCTATTTTGATGATATTTCAATTTTTACTTGAAATTATACTTGAGATATTGAACCTCAAGTGGAAATTTGACATCAAAGCTGCCTGATGTCGGACTTGGCGGTAGCTGGGATCAAACCACCGAACCCGGGACTAGATTGTGCTTGCCTACGTCCGAATTGATTACGCCACCGCTAGGCCTATAATTTGAGTAAAACTATAAATCTATTCTGTAAGCTATTTGAATCTTTAGTATCCAGGTATTAACCACGACTAGCAATTCTAATTTTTAAAAAACTGCAAAATCTCTAGAATAAAATCGTTAAGCAACTAGTTAATGCCCTTCTTCCAGATTTCTCCATGAAGATCTCGGAATAATTTTCTCTAAAGAAAAAGTACACAAACATTGTCAAAAATAAAATAAGGCTGACAAAATGTGCTAATAAACTGGCAAAAAAGTTGTACTATTACAGCCATCAGAAAAGAGTTTGAAAAAGTCTAATAACCTATGTCTACCAATAAGTAGTCACTTCTGATATAATTTTCAAATTTACCATTGATATTTGTGCATTTACATGGCTTGATAGCTTGAAACCTAATATTAATAATTATTTAAATTAGTAAAATGCTGGGCTTCAAAGAGAAATAATAAAGAATTAAAATACACTTATTAAAATGTTCTATTAAGTTGACAATGGCATGATGACTAAAAGTGAAAATTGAAAGAAAAAACGTTATGGAAATTAACTTTTGAAAAATAAATTAGTTTAATATATATTATTAAGCTATATGATATATGGTCACAAAAATTGTGTAATAATCTTTAAAAAATAAAACTCGTATGGTGATGAGGCTTATATGTACACTTGAGATCATGTTCAATTCAATGATAAACAATTTAATTCTAAATCTAATTCTAAAACTGAAATCAAAAGTCAATTTAAAGTAATTCCTAAAGGTAGTCTTCTAAAAACTGCTTGGATATCATTAGTTTATTCTAATTTGACCCAACTTATTGTAGTCGTTGAATTACTTTATACTTTGGGCAAATTTAGACAAAAACAACTACCACCGAAGTGCAAATAAAACTTGTAAAAATATTTTCTGGAATAGTTCAAGAAGGAACACTACCGAATCAGTAAATAAGTGGAAAAAATTTAAAAGAAAATATTTTCCAAATTCTGAAACTAAACTTTGTCCATTTTAAATTTAAAATCATTTGATGATTGATGGAACTATAGTAAATGTTCTTTTCATATTGTTTGCCATTAAAATTATTCAACGGGTGTCATAAAATATTTTTAATAAAAACTAAATTTCTTAGAATTAAAGCAATAAATGTCCTGTATAATGTGTTTCATCATTTATTACTTTAGTATTATATGAGCACGAGTAATAGGTTTTGCGGGCACGCTATTTCGCCATTATGGGCAAAACTTCTGCACCTTACTTTGACATGTTACTATGTCAATATACCTACATATTAGCACGTACATCATCCTATATAATAGAATTTTGACTAAATTTTGGTCATACATTCACTCATAATAAAATACCTAAAAAATACCGAACTAGTGGTGCATGGCATCGTGCCTTAAGGCAAATTGCTGGAACTTCCCGTACCCAATTTTTTTTTTTAAAGATTAACACTTTTGAAAAAAAATTACTCTGAAAAAATTAGATTTTTGAGAAACTATAAATTTTTGACAAAAAATTACTTTTTTTTTGAAAAAAAAAGACTTTTTGAAGAAAAATTTATTTTGAAAATATTTTGGAAATTCTGAAGTTTTTTTCAAAGCAATCGTACTGCTAACTGCATAGAGACGAAAAATCGAAGAGCGTAAGCGCCGCGTCGCCGTTTAACGGATAAACATTGGTGCGGAACCCATAGGAATGTAAACAAAATTTATACTTATTGTTAAAATCTCTTTTATAATTTGATGTACATATGTCTAATGATCATTTTTGACCGCCAAATTTCACTTCTTTTTACTTTTTTTACTAGATCACCGAAACCGCTAGACCTGCCTTCATAAAAATTTGATCAGTTCTTCATCTTGTTAGTACAAGTTAAATGTTTTTTAAATTATTCATATCGGACGCTCCGTTCTCTTAAAAACTGAGTTACCGTTTTTGGCACTTTTTGCCCCGTATCTTCGGAACGGCTGGACCTGTCTTTGCCAAAAACTAATCAGCACGTCTCCTTATCAATGCGAATCGAATATTTTTTGATATCGTCGACGAAAATTTGTATCCGCACACACGTACATACACGCATACACGCACACACACATACACATACATCCATTTTTTCTAACATGTAAGGTATGTTGTAAGGTAGCCAAAATGTTCAGAATGTTTTTGAAACGTAAAGATATATAAAAAATTTCATTTTCGATTTTTTTGCGATTAAAAACTTGCCCTACGGGAAGTTAAAAATACCTACTAATGTAAATTTTAACTTAACTATTAGTAAAAATTGCAAAATATGATCAAAACCATATGCCCATTAAAAAACAATTAATACTCATTTTTGTCAAACTCAATGCTCGACAGACCATCTGTTACACTCTAAAATAAAAAGTAAGTGTCTAATATGATAACATTTTTTAATAATTCGAATACTAATCAGAACTATATATGATAATCATCAAGGAGCTTTTGTAATGTGACCAAAAGAAACCCAGTGGTTGACGATACTCTATCTGATTAGATTAGATTTTTGTTCTAATACTGATGAGATGTATATTGCATCAATGCCTCCAAAAAGCTATTTTGGCTTTTAATCTTGTATAACAATATAGTTGATTTAATAACAAGTGCTTGATATCATTCTGGCGTAAATAGGTATTGGTACTGAATATTGTCTCCAATGGAACCAAATCCTGGACAACTACTACGCACCATAACACCGTTTTCTTCGTATGGCCTATGATCTAAGATCTGTGAGTAAAAATTATTACCAATCCCCTAATTAATACGACATTGCGACATGTGAGGACATGTATGAGATTCTCATACATTAGTGGGAGGACTAAAAGGTAATAACTCATGATGTACCGGACAACACCACCACAGGCTTGAATTTGATTCTTTTTGCAATTCTCTTCCGTGCTCGAGCACGGTTACGATTGGGCGTGGACGTGTTTTCGGGGTACCGTTAGGATAAGGTCATTCTACATCTACACGGAAATTGTAGTATTCAGGATAGGTTACCAAAACAAATTGATGCATATGAAGATATGTAAAATATCGGCTAAATGCCTTTGTAATGACAAGATTATGTTACGTAGCGCTCTCATACAAAATAGTACTAAATACTGTCAAAATTCCATGTATTTGCTGTGCGATCAGGCGTTTACATATAAAATACTTCATACATATATTATTCACTTCACTCATATATTATTATGCCACATCACACAAAGATGATGTTATGATAAGAATGCGCATTTAACGTTTGTGCGATTTCTCGGTTAAATTTTCTATCTAAAGCAGCTGACTGCATTGCAACCACATGATATTTTGAAAGTATTTAGTACATTTTGTATGAGAAGCGCTATGTAAAATAGCCTTGCCATACCTGTAGTCTATTTTGCAACAGAATCGGCTTCTCAGTTTTATATTGGTCAAATATTTATTAATTCATATTTGAAAATATAAAGAAAATATATAGACAAATGCGTACAAATGTCTAGTAAAAATTACAATCATACAAATATATTTGGTATAAATTTGGCAGTACATGGCTCAGAATTGAATAAAAAAGTAA
>NW_020536999.1:58347286-58374879 GCF_003426905.1 Ctenocephalides felis
AAATTAGATGCACCTCACTTTTTACAACACAAACATTGATAAGCACTACAAACATCCCCATTTATCTGCCAACTAACTGCACTACCGCAAAACCGTTAACAAGCACGACGCTCTAACCAACTGAACTAACACGCCATAAACTGCACTACCATACAACCACGTGTACCAACTAAACAAAAAAAATCGATATTCGATAACTTGAAATTGGATTTCAGAAATATATCGTTTGTATCTGGTTTTTGTGGTGGTAAATATGGTTGGTACCATTGTTGTACAGATGAACGGAGGTGCAAATGGTTGGTTCATGACAGATAAAATGGCGGGTATAAATTATGGTGCTTATAAATTTTATATTATTGTAAAAAGTGAGTTGCATCAAATTTTGTGAAAAAATGGAATCAAGTGCACTAAAATGCTGATGACTACTTGTGATCCAATATATGTAAACGAAATCGATTTTTGTTATATGTTGACAAATATGATAGTGACGCCATTTTGGTTTCCAATCATGGCATCAATTCTATTTTAAAAAATTAAGGATGTTTATAATAGATAAAATAGCAGGCATAATTAACAGAACTTCCTAATTTTCTATCGCTTTAAAATTGAGTTGTATCAAGTGCAGTGGAACACTGATTACTGCGGATACATTTGAGTTCATTTTGAATTCATGGAAACGATTTTTATTAAATAATAATAAATATGATAATAGATGCCATTGTGGTATCCAATCTTAGCTTATTCAAGCCACTAATTAATCATTTATTTTAATGAAAAATATTATATGAAAAACTAGTTCTAACGATACTAATTTCGTAGTCCTGAAATGTGCAGAAATTCGATAAATTAAATGTGAAGTGTTCTTAAGAGCAAATAAAAATTAATGGCTAATAAATGATATAGGTCATAGAAAATGTAATATTTTTATGAGTAATAAATTTGAGCACGTCATTTTTACATTATTGTTAGTTGTAATATTGCATTATAATTTGTAATCGATTCTATAAAAACATTGTAGCATGCATCTGTAATAAATTTAATATTGAAGTTCGATTACGGAGACTACAAAAAAATTATAACAGTATAATGGAATAGAGCGGGACACAAAGACCCAATTTGACTTTGAGCACTTATATTAAAAACCAAATCAATTATATCGCAACAAAATAACATATTAAACTAACAACTATCTAGTTATGTTCAGTAAAACTCAAAGATAATTTATCATTAATAAAGTGTGTTTTTGCTATTTTCAAACATTTCCCACCTAGTCTTTTTTACGCCATGGGCGAGGTAAAATGGGACGGCTAGGGGCCAAACAAGTCCAATAACTTATTTTTAATTCTAAAGGGATTTTGCAAATTAGTAGCTACATGATTCACCCAATGCAAAATATAAATATTGTTGGTATACTTTTTAACATTGTATATAACCTTGATCTGGCATTTCGTCAAAATATTCATCAGCAAAGTAGGAATAACTATTTATTTATCTATAAAAGATTTTTAACAAAATTTAAATATTAAATATTAAAATTAATTAATTTTTTTTACTATTTTTCATTGCTTACACTTTTGCCAAGGTAAAATTCAGTTGGTCCTTGTTACCCACTCACGTGTAAGCCTTTAAACGAGTCATTTAGAAAAACTATTGAATCTAATCTAAAATCACTAATACATCTTAAAAAACAATTACATAACTGTATATTTAAAATTTATATCAAGATCTCGTGAACTAAACAACAGTGCACACAAACCTTAAGTGAACTTTAAGTGAACATTTGTTTTTTTTAAATTATATTTCATTTAATATAGTATGTATTATTATCTATTAATTTAAGTAATGTACCATTAATATCTATAATTGTAGAATTGTATTATGTAAATATAAATAGAAATACATAAATAAAAAAAAGAAAAGAAGCAACTAACAACCGAAGAAATTCTTTTGTTATGGATTTTCAAACATTTCCATTTTTCTCTCGAAAGCAACATCGTAAAGATCAAGGTGATAGCTGGTTATACACCTTTGCTCTCTACTTTCAAGTATTGGTAAAAAAATGATAAATTTACTTGTTTTTGAGATATCAGTGGTGGATCATTCTATCCACGGATCTAAGCCCAGCTCTGTCCTATGCCAATTAGATACAAATTTATATTTGAATTTATTTTATTGTAAACCAGTTTATCAATTATAAATTCGGAGTAATTTTAAGAGTAGTATGCGTATAATGAACATAGCGAAAAAAATCTCGAACAGCAGTGTACAGAAATCCATATATGGCAAATAGTAGTGTTGGTGTTTTAAGTCTTTTTGTATTGCAGACACTGTAAAAATTACAGTATTATTTCTCCATGGTATCATCATTTTATGATGATAAAAGCATATAGGACTATGGTCTTAAGTATTAGGTAACCATGAATATAGTTCATACTTAAGACCATAGTCATATATGCTTTGATCATCATGCCATGGTGATACCACGGGAAGAATGAAACTGTAATTTTTACAATAAGACTTCGAACACCAGCACTACTAGTTGCCACAAAGCAACAATGTACTTGTCATCCAATGCAGGAAAAACTCTAAAACATTCTGTCATTCATCTTTTCCCGTCTAATATCATATTTATTGACATCCGCTGAAGGTGATGCCGTATTGGGTTACAATAAACGCGTTACGCGGTTCGAAGGTTCACTCCGACATCACAAGAGCCAAAGCGAGTTAGCTGTAATCATATTACTACGGCGAGATACACCGGATCTACGATGCCTTGCCTCGCACCTATAATACACACCTGGAAAATGTAGAGCTGGGAGAAAATTATTCATGTAAGTCTTAACACGTTTGCCGATGCCAATGCTATTGTATTTATGTATTAAACATTTATTTGTTTTGTATTTTTTTTATTTATTTTTCATAGCAAGCTATACAAAGTACATTCAGCTACATTTTTACAGTTATATATTATTTGTCTGCGTGAGAAGGATCGCTATCCTGCGATAGCGCCTTCATAGATGTTATGTTATATTTTGTAGTAAATCATTGCAGATTCTTTTTTTGAGACGCTTTGGTGGTAAAGGCTTGAGCAGATCTGACGCTAATACGTTTGGATGACGACTTAGGCGAGCTTTGTATCTTCTATATGTATCAAACCAATTGGGAAAGTATTTTGGAGCGTTCACAATTTCTTTCAAAATTTTGTTTTGGAAATTTGTAGAATAGTTATGTTCGATTTACTGGCCGCACCTAATAGTTGTAGGCCATTTGTATGTATTTGTTGCAGTTTTTATTACAATCACTGATTTGTAACTAAGTTATAATGAAAGAAGATATATTTATTGGAATTTATTATACATGTTGTTTTGCGGACTTTACTTTTAGAAATGAACCTATTTTAGTCCTATTAAAACTGTCCGCTACCGCCTCTACCAGGAGTAGCAACCTTCCCATATGAAAGCTCAATGCCATGAAGATTGTCACATTCCGGCCAATATAATAAAACGAAAAATATGCCCTAACAGCTACAGCATTCATTTTTATCGTAATACATGAATAATATAGCGTAGTCAATTAATTTGAATTTAATTTTTTAAAACCTTATAAAAGCGTAATACTTGATGTGGATGCTATAGCATTTATCCTAAATAACGGTTAAAATATTATAATCTGACTATTCTTAAAAGTAGTGTTAATCAAATTTCAGATATCATAACCAATTTTTGACTGTCATTTTTGTACCCTGCTAAAATTTTACTGTCCTCAAAGTGTGCTAAAAATGAAAGCAATTGTCCGAAGCAATATTATCTAACTATTGATAATAATTATGAACATAATAAAAAAACGTATCGAATTAGGAAAACACTAGGTATTTATGACATTGTCCCTTCAGACAATGAACGAATTAACATTGTAATGTGGTTTTGTGATTTGTTTCCATAATTTATTTAATATGTATTATCAATAATGTTTCAAATGATTGTTTAATAATCAATTATATTATTATCAGAAGATAGATATACACAATTCTGATTACTCACATTTCGTTAAGTAATATATTATGGAAAAACAAATGAATTAAAAATTTTTAACTTTTAAAATGTGATGATAAAATTTCAAATTTTGACAAGGTTTATTATTTCAAACATTTATGATTTTTCTTAATTATTTTTATAATTATGTAATTAATTTTTATAGAGTTGGGATGTATTTTATAATTAGGTCACTTTCACCATATAGTAGTAGTAAAAGAGCGCGACTTCCACGCGGAGGTTCAGGGTTCAATTCACCTTATATACAATTGATAGATTATAAATATAGCATAATACAAATGTGTATGATTATATGTACATATATATGTATGTATATATCTATATGTATATATTAACAGATGTAATTTTAAAATCTACTCATCATTCAAAACTTTAATAAATAAACCACTTGTCGTAGGCTTATAATACTATGTGTGTTCCTCAAAACTATTACTATTAATGCACTATATTAATGTGCAAAAATGATGAAACTACAATTTTTTAACAATTAAATACGAAAAACTAATCAGTCATATTCCCAACTCAGAAAACATAAAATTGGCAAGCAGAATTTTCTGGATAAAGCAAACTTCTTCGAATAGTTAAAAAGTAATATAGTAATATTACTTCTGGATATTTAAAACAAGTTATACTAATAAATGTAAGTATGAAATCTAAAAATACATATTGTAAAGTATATACATAATCCCTTCTTATAAATCGACTGACAATTGCATTTGTGAAACTTGCAAATATTGTTTTGTAAATAATAATTAAGTTTGGATACCATTTTTCGTTCACAATATCAGGAGCACAAATCAATCGATTTCAATAATTGAAGAAACCTTTTGGCAATGGCAGGTCCAGCCGTTTTGGAGAATCGAAGAAAAAGTGCAAAATACTGGCACTGGCAAAAAGCATATTGATTTTCATTTATTATGCTAATTGCTATTTTTGTATTGTTCTTGTTCATAAACATAGTAATAATAGTACTTATAATAATTTATAAAGTACGACAATGAAATTTACAGTGGCTATAACAATCTATTTGAAATATTTAAAACAATTATTATTAATCATTAATAAATTTCCATTAGTTATTAGTAATAAATAAAAAAATACTATTAACCAAAACACCTTTTAAAATATAAAAGATTTATTAGCTGGATGTAGTTTGTTTCAAATACAACATGAAACAGATCGTACATAGTAACACAACAAAACCTAGTCGTATAGTTGAATACTTTGTATTCCAAAAATAAAGACCCTGTAATTTGACATATTACATTTGTCTATTTATTGATTTTTATTTCTGTTTAATTTACTGTGCGGGAAGCTCCAGCAAATTGCCTTAAGGCACAATGCCATGTACCAATTTTTACGATATTAATTGTATTTTATACTTTCAATTTATTCCATTAACTACATTTATAAAATTTTCTATAGCATTATGGCAATATAATAAAACCAAATACCGTACATCAAAAAAAATATTTATAGCTAAACAGATATGGGAGTATCGCATCCTCTCGATAGTCTAAACGATATTACAAGATTGTTTACGTAACCGTGTCGTTTCGTATATGACAGCACGTATAGAACCCACCAGCCACCACCCACCACCCACCAGGAACCCACCAGGTACCCACCAGCAAGGCAGAGAGGCAGCCCATGGCCCATGTATCTGTTGTAATGCCGCGCCGCTACGTCTGAGCTTAACGTGCCCCATTGTGCCTTCAAGTCACGTGCGAGAGCGACTCACGCCTGGCTAAGCGCGCAACAAAGAAAATCTCAGAAGAAAATTCCTCGATGTACCGGGAAAAACTTGCGGAAAACCGTCAACGGCAACCCTTTCGTGAGATACAAGCAAACTGAGTGATTATACTAAACAAGCAATGAAGGAATTTCACTTCAGAAAGAAAAAATGAAGAAGTAGATGGAGCGAATGTTGTCCGAGGATTCCGTGCAGAAATCTAATTTTATCTAGATTAAAGAAATTGGAATGAGATACAAAAATGTAGAAGGTACCTAATTGTTACTACTTACGTAAAGTTGCTTTAAATCAATAAACAAGTATGTGAAACTTCAGAACTTTTTATTAGAAAAATTCTTTTAATCATTTTATTTCCATTTCACTTATTTTGTATATATGTATAATGTTTATCTAATAGAAATTATCTACACTAAATCCAAAATTATTGTTTTTAGAGTCGGATTCATCGGATAGCAACACTCTTGAGGGTTTTCTTTATATTTGTAGATAATTAAATTTAGATAATTTCATACATAAAGTTGTTGGTACGATTGACTTTATTAGAAGCTCTGAAATTTTGATTATATCCAGATCGTTAAAATTAAACTTGATTTGTTTGTTATTTTAACTCTTTTAAAAAGCCTTCATTTTTATTTTATGAATAGTTTATATAATTAGATAATTTAATAATAAAATATTTGTATAAATTCTTATTAAAACTCATTGAAAAACTATAGTATAATTAACTTCCCTTAGGGCAAGTTATAGTAATCGCAAAAAAAAATCCAAAATGGAAATTTTTATATACCTTTACGTTTCAAAGGTCTCTGAATATTTTGGCATGCCTTAGAATATCGATGTATTTGTGTGTGCGTGTGTGCGTGTGTGCGTGTGTGCGTGTGTTTTTGTGTGTTTGTGTGTGTGTGCGGATACAAACTTTCGTCGACGATTTCGGGAACACCAATCAACCGATATGAATAATTCAAAAAACATTCGATTCGCATTGATAAGGGGACGTACTGATTAGTTTTTGGCGAAGACAGGTTTAGCCGTTCCAAAGATATGGGGCAAGAAGTGCTAAAAATGGTAACTCAGTTTTTAAGAGAACGGAGTGTCCGATTGTAATAATTCAAAAAACATTTTACTTGTATGAACGAAATGAACAACTAGTAACATTTTCAAAAAGGCAGGTCTAGCGTTTATTAACTCTCTAACTATTTAAACTCTCAATGAAAATAAATTAAAAAAGTGTCATTTGGCGGTCTAAAATGGTTATTGAACTTATGCACATCAAATTATCAGATATTTTATAGAGATTTTCATAATGTGTACACATTTAGTGCAATTTTTTTGGGGTTCAGAACCAAGATTTTTAGTTACGGTACGGGAAGTTCCAGCAATTTGTCTTAAGGCACGATGCCATGCACCCCACTAGTTTTAATCATATTTAGAATATTAATAACTAGTACTATTATTTCAGATCTCCCAGTCATGAAATTAGCAAAAATTTGAGATGTTAAATATACTCTATATTTAAAAAAAATAATGGTTAATAAGTGATTAACATCATAGAAAGAGCAACATTTTTACGAGTAATAAATTCAATTTAACATATTATAAATTTGTACTCTAAATCCAAAAATCTTGGCATTTCCATTCAAAAAGTATTTTCATCTGGTAAGTTTTCTCGAAATATTTTTATGTAAGTAGCTAGTTAAGTTGAGATAGGTAAGTACAACCATTGAATTATTTGAATGCACTAAACTTTTGGTTATATCGACATGAATTTCTAAAATTCAACTTACAATGATTGTTATATTGATGTTTTTGAAAATATATTTTAAACAGATTTTTTTGCATCAGTTGAAAGAAATAATATTTGTAATTGTTTCAGTGCCTCAATTTCTCATCTATTTATAAACTTGTCAATAGCTCAGTTTTATATTCGATCCAGTATTTTTATTGATGTTGATATAAAAATATCGAGTAACTTTAAATAACATTTTAAATTTATATAGCCATTTAAAAAAAAAGAGTTAATATTTTAACGCAGTTATCGCTCGAACACGAACATAAATTTATTACTTAGAACCAGCGACATACCATAACTCAATTATAATTTGTAAATAATCTAAAATTTATTTTGGAAATAAAGATTTCGATTTGTGATAGGGAATGTATGATACAAAAAATGATTGATATATTCAAAAATATAATGTATTATTTTTATTTCACGATAACTAGTAAGAATTAAGTATGTTATAAATTATTATAGGAACTTGTTTTAGCATCTATCCACCTAAAATTTTAAATCATTATAATGTCACTACTGTTTAATATCAAGTTGTGCGAGACGGGAATTGAACCCAGAAAATCTATACTTTTTTGCTAAACTGAATCTTTCAACTGAATCTTTCAACTGAATCTTGTGGCTACATAAACTAATAATAGTTAATTTGGTGTTCCATTCGACTGAATTCAAACCTCGCATTTGATAACCTGAGATCGTGCAGCAGCGATGTTCATTTTCACTTGAAAATATAGACAAAAAATATGTTTCCAATTGAAAATTGCCCATTTCGGGTACTGCGGTGTGAAATGACATTGGGAAATCACTCACACTATTCTTCACTGAATCGAGTTGGAGTACTGTAAGGCAGTACTACCTATTAAAATTTAAGTTGAGTTTATATAAAAACAGTTATTTATTATAATTGAGTTTGTCATGTAGCGAACCGAGCAAAGGTAATTATAATTACATAAATTACTTCAAGCTTAATCAACCGTAAAATATCAATATGGCTACAAAAAATAAAAATAATAACGATTATCCGAACGTAAACCAATTTCTTAAATCGAATCATTCGAAAAGATTACGCATGAAGATTAAAATCTGGAATGATTTTTTTTTCGAATTACCCGGCAACAAATTCGATCACAGCACGATACTAATCTTAATAACAGTTCCTTTATTTCTCTCTTACAGCCTCTTTATATATCCGAGGTATCATTATTCCTCGGTTGTTATGATAGTTACCATTGGGATTGCCTATATAAAAGAAAATTAAACATAAAAACTTACTGCTATCTTTTCGATTTGATTCGGACTGATAATGTCTAGTGTGTACATGCCATTAATGCTCATAACAAATCGAAGGCGATCGAATGAAATTCGAAACGATTTCATTTTTTATGTAGGAATCGACTGAATTTAATTGGATTGGATTGAGAAGTCAAATATTGGATTATACGCCGGAACAGATATTATATTTTCGGTCGACAAACGTTTCATGTCCATACGATCGTGAATTTTATGGATTACTTTTTATTCGATGAGGGAGAAGCTTATCGAATTCCAACTTTATACTTTATGTCAAGACAAAGTTTGAAATTTTACAATCAAGATAAATAATAAAAATCGATAGGTATGCAGCATTGATAGAATAATAAAACATTTTATAGTCACAATAAACAAACAGTCATAACAAATAATAAAACTGGCAATTTTTATTCCATGTTGGTATAGGAATAAAATGTTTCACAGTTTTATTAAATAAATAAAAGAAAGGACAGAATATATTAAAATAGAGATAGAATATATATATATATATATATATATATATATATATATGAGTGGTCCTTAATGTGGATATTTTCGAATTTCATTGCTCCCACGGGCTCAAATGCTTCCAAATTGATAAAAAACAATTCTCTAAAAGTTTTAGCGCTTAATATTATTTATAAGATAGTCCGCACTCAAACCAAAGTTTCTTGGTTCTTCTTCCTAATTAAATACCTAATCTATGAAATATATCAAATTTTTATTGTAAATTTTTTATTTATGATCAAAATAAGCAAATACAATGTTATTGTCAAAATTTTGATTCACTTATTGTTGCTAAGTTATAAATCTCTAAAAAACAAGTGGAATTTTACCCATGTTATTTTCATAAGAAACTTTGATTCGAGTGCGGACTATCTTATTAGTTAATATTAACTTTGAATTATTATATTATCAAGTTAAATTGGAAAACATCCATATTAAGAACCACTCTAATATATATCAAGTCAAGCCGAAAGATCAACTAGTCAAGAAAAAAATCAACACACTTGTTTTGAAAATTGTGAGCTTTAAAGTACAGCTTACAGCTTTGGTAAAATTATGATTTTTTTCGATCAAAACTAAGGAGCAATGCAGTGGTTGCCCAATCCATATTTTTATAACTAGTTTTCCTCTAATATTGTATAATATTGATTTATTTTAAGTTTAATGCAGCAATGATAGGCAAAGGTTTTTCAATTGGAGTGAAAATGAGTATCGCTACTGCTAGACATCGGGCTGCCCGGTGTTATCGAACTTATATCAGTAACTTGGGTTGCAAGATCCAAGCTATTAGCACTAAACCACGAAAGAGCCCTATATAATATATAAGCATGATATTATATTTTGTTAGGTCAGAAATCCATCAGATGTTCAGAAACTAAATTTCCAAAATTACATTTTTTCATAAAAAATTAGAAATACTGTGTCAGAAGTTTAAAAACAGACTGACTGAATATCCTAATAATCTAGCAAAGAAGTTGTTTTAGCAAATTCGTAACAAAAAAAAAATAGTTTTTATAAAAAAAACTATTGGTCTATAATTAAGTGCACCAGTAAGTCACACCAATGCAACAATCTCTAATACATTCATTTTTATATTCAACATTGTAAGAAACTATTGTTCATTAATTATGTATACATAAAATTATTTTTTGTACTTTTCTACATAATGATCAATAATGACTTATGTAAACATATGTGGGGATCAAGCAGGCTAGTCATGATAAAAAAACAATTGGACTTGTCATATCTCATATCATTAATTTTTATAATCAATAAACTTTATACATTTTTGTACAAGTGGAGTTTACACTATCATATTCATAAATACTCCCACATTGACAAAACAAACAAATGTAATAAAAAAAATTAAAAAATATACTTGTCAAACGAATTATGCACAGGCAATCTTCAACACTGACAAACACTTTTTTATATTATTCTAATGATGCAAAATACTTAATAATTTGGAACGAATAATATTCTTTACCATATCTTTCATATATTATAGAAGCTTGTGTGCGTAAACAGTTGGAATTTTACAATAATTATACTGATTAAGCGTCTTACGAAGTAAAGGACAATTTTTTTCCTCCTAATATAAAGTTCTAAAGCAAATTACCTATATCAAGACATAACCATAACACCCTTGAGTATAAAGGTCTAGACATTAACCCTGAAGCAAACATAGATCAAAATTCATGTGATAAAATTTGTCCAACATATTCTATCCGAGAACATTTTCTTCTTTTATCAAAGTCCCATATTCCATAAATAACATATGAATAATCCTAAATAATACCACTGTGACTATATATCTACAAGATAGGGTTAACATCTGCTTTTATGCTCATAATAAATTGGAAATATAAATATAGTTATGGCGTACCTTTCTTATAAATGTGATTCTATGGCGATTTTCTAGTAGATTTGACCTCCGATCCTTTATTTTTCAGTTATAAATATTTTTGATGCTATATATGTTCGCAGCAAATTGCAAATTCATGGTTTATGTGAACATTTCATCGGGTGAACTACCATTTGAAAAAATTTTTATACTCTAAACAAAACATTAAAACTAGTTTAAACGAAACGTTAGTATCATCAAGCATAATATTAACTTTTTGTTTGAATAACATAATATCTCAGGCCAGTTCACGAGAATTATTTATAAATTATAAAATATCAATCAATTTCCATTCATTCTAAAATAATTTTAACAAATCTAATTATGTATTCGAGCTGGTTCTTGATTTTAAAATTTTCAAAATGCTAAAAATGTGACAAAATAGAGAATATTTTACTCTTAGTAAAGTTGCTTATTATTTGTTATTATTAGCAGAAAAATATCATTTTGTTAGTAAACTTTATTTTGAATACTTAATTTTGAATCTGTTATACATTTATACGAAATTCAAATTCGTTTTAAATGTTTGAATATTCAGAATTTCAACAGTTCAAACTGTTTAATGATGAAAACGAAATGCAACATATTTTATAAAAATCAATGATGATTGCTAATAAACAAAACATTGCTAGCACATTCTTCGATGCACAAACACTTAAAAGTCTCATAAAATTTACTAGCCAAGAAAGTGCTCCATATTTGTCTCTAATATGCTCTCATAAATCATAAATCTCTAATAACAAAAATAATTTATAACAAAAAATAAATCTCTAATATGCTCTAAAAATCTTGGAAGAGTAAAGAATTTTAAGCATTCTAAAGAAACAACTTGGTAAAAATAAAATGCAATATTACGGCCCCTATATTTCCATCAACTTCACAAAACACAATTTCGTGTTTTTGGTCTTTAATTATATCAACTTTATTTTGTTCATTTGTAAAAGTAAATTTCATTTATAATAACAAACTAACACAAAATAAATATAAATCATCAACTATGTACACTCTATACTTATTATTAAACAAACAATAAGTCTCAAATTCCGGGAAAAAAGCAATAGTAATTCACATGCTAAATTACTCTGATCCCTAGAGATCAGAGACAAGAACGCTAAAGAAGATCAATATTTACAAAAATTTGATTGTGAATAGGAATTCAAAAGATAAAGTGGATCATCCCATAATAAGTAAAGTATTGTAGAAGTCAAAAAAAACCTTTCGTTAATCGGGCCCATATTTAGAAATAATTTCTTTTGCACTACGAAAGCGAAAATCAAATAGCAGTCAACACCATCCAAAAATCCACATAATTAAGGACTTATGGTGAAAGAAAATATATAAGGTTCAAACCAAGACATATTTTTGAAGTGAAATGTATAAAGGTGAGCTATCTAATATAACAAATCTAAATCTGAGCTGCTCATGATAGTGAATATTTGGTAGAAGAAGTGATGCTCTCATAGTATTGACATTTTTCTAGCACAACATCACCAATAATATAAAAATTTTCTTATACTTTTGAAAAAATAAATTTGAAAGAGCCTAGAATACAATCATAGATCCCTTATGAATAATACATAAACTAGTTGAAAGTGGCATTTTGCCTTAAGGCAAGTTCCAAAAACTTTTCAATAGGTGTGATAATTGGCTTAATCAATCGTAATTGGATTTTAGATATTTAGATAAAATGTCCAATTATATAATTCGAAAATAAAGTTTTCGCTTTCGAAGAAATCTAAAAATTGCAATTCCCAATTAAATTCACATTTAAATTATCTATAATTATATTAATTATTGCGCACAGACACTTGCTTGTAGTTCATTTACTTTTTTGCAAATTCCAATGTTATTTCTAATTGACTTGATTCACTTATCACATAACAAAAGCGACTTTTGACATAAAATTTTGACATAAACTCAAACTTTGATGAATTTTTAAAATTAAACGGCTTGTCGTAGGCTCGTAATATTTTAGTATGATCTATAAGACCATGATATCTCTCTTAAGAAAAAAACAAAAAATGTCGAAAAAAATGTTTCAATAGTTAATTTCAAGAAATTGTGCCAGCGAATCTTTACCAAAAACTAATCAGGTCGATTCCCAGCCAATATCATTCGAACGGGTTTTGAAATTTCAATATTGATTCAAGATTGTGAGCTAAAACGTGGATAAAACTAGCTGTAAGTGAAATTCTGTCTTGAGGCAATTATGGCATCGTGCCTTAAGGCAAATTGCTGGAACTTCCCGTACCGTAACGAAATGTTCGAGGAATACTGAATGTTTTCAAATAGATTATTATAAATACTGTAACATTGTGTAATATTTATAAGAATTACATAAACTGAATTGCAGAGTTGAAATTATTTGTAAAGTATATTAGAACTATAGTCAGAATTAAAAATAAAATCTGAAATATTTTCGATATACAAAAAACTAAAAAAAAAAAAAAAAAAAAAATGAACGAAATTTTTTTTCCAAAATCAATTATTTTGTTAAGACAAGCAGAAAGTTCTTTGAATCATTTAAATCGGACGCTTAGTTCTCTCAAAAACTGCCATTTTTTACATATTTAGCTCCGTATCTTCAAAATGGCTGGGCCTGCCTTTGCCAAAAACTAATAAACACTTCTCCCAATCATTACTAATTGAATGTTTTTTAGATCATTCAAATCGGATACTCCGTTCTCTCAAAAATTCGATTTCTATTTTCTGCACTCTTTGCTCCGTATCTCCGAAACGGCTGGACCTGCCTTTGCCAAAAACTAATCAGATCTTTTCCCTATCAATAGGAATCGAATGTTTTTTGAACCATTCAAATCGGTTGATCCGTGCGCCCTGAAACGTGACTGGAAATTTGTATCCATACATACATACACACACACACACACACACACATCCATTTTTTCTGAGGTATGCCAAAACGTTCAGAAACCTTCAAAACGTCGAGAAATGTAAAAATTTTCAATTCCGATTTTCGGCCCATTACAATAACTTACCCTACGGGAAGTTAAAAAATTGTAAATCTGCTGTTTATAAATAAATTGCTTAGCCGATTGTCGTACAAAACCGGCAAACGATAGTCCTCATCGAGATCTATTTAAAGTTTTGAAATCAATCCAGCTGTTTTTGAGAAAATGTCGATTTAAGGTAAAAAAAATCTGTTCAAACACACACACATACTTTTTCCAAATTTGGTCTCATTCGATTCAGAATGGCTTGAAACGTCGAGAAAACAAAATAAGTGAATCGGATTTTTTGATGAAAACTTAAACTTCTCCTTCGGGAAGTTAGTAAACTAAATACTAAAACTCTGGTTTATACCACTACTTGTACTGGATATTCGAAGCCACGTTCGCCAAGATTAATAATTCCTGCATTAATAATTAGTACAACATTAATCGTGCCGATTAATCATGTTAAGTTGACTTGTGTTTTCAAGAAACTGGTATAATTATTAAAGCATCTCTCATCTGCTGAAGCCAAAACGTTCCCGGGAGAATTCAAGGAGCAACTGTCCGACAAAGCTGCGACCTTGTCCGCTATCTTGCGGTAGCCAACCTTTCAACGCACAAGATTATACATCGAGATAATGCCAACAAGACGAGAACGAGCAGTGGTGGACTTTCGGAAATATATTAAAATTATATGAAACAGGTGATTAAGTAATTAATTCCATAATTAGACTCATGAACTTCTGATCCAATAACACTTCTGGTAGATTTCTGATTCGGAAACTTCATAGTTGTTGCAAAGCTTCAATTTAAACAGTAAATTTTTACTCGATTATACATCGAGATACTGCAAACAAGACGAACGAGCAGTGATGGACTTTCGGAAATTTTAAAATTATATGGAACAGGCGATTAAGTAATTAACTCTATAATTAGACTTATGAACTTATGATCGAATAACACTTCTGGTGGATTTCTGATTCAATAACACTTCTGGTAAAATCTTCATGGTTGTTTTCCTACTTGAGTAAGACAGTAAATTTGTATATAATTGATCCTTTTCATTAATTAACTTCCCGTAGGGTAAGTTATAGTAATCGCAAAAAAATCGAAAATGAAAATTTTTATATATCTTTACGTTTCAGAGGTTTCTGAACATTTTGGCATACCTTAGAAAAAATGGATGTATGTGTGTGTGTGTGTGTGTGTGTATGTGTGTGTGTATGTATGTATGTATGTATGTGTGTGTATGTATGTGCGGATACAAATTTTCGTCGACGATTTCGGGAACACGGATCAACCGATTTGAATAATTCAAAAAACATTCGATCCGTATTGATAAGGAGACGTGCTGATTAGTTTTTGGCAAAGGCAGGTCAAGCCGTTCCGAAGATACGGGGCAAAAAGTTCCGAAAACGGTAACTCAGTTTTTAAGAGAACGGAGCGTCCGATTTGAATAATTCAAAAAACATTTTATTTGTATTGACAAGATGAAGAATCGATACAACTTTCATCAAGGGAGGTCCAGCGGTTTCGGAGATATAGAGAAAAAAGTAAAAAAATGAGCCATTTGGCGGTCAAAAATGATCATTAGACATATGCACATCAAATTATCAGATATTTTATAGAGATTTTAACAATAAGTATAATTTTGGTTCACATTCCTATGGGTTCCGTACCAATGCTTATGCGTTAGACAGCGACGCGGCGCTTACGCGCTTTATATTTTGTCCCTATGTAGTTAAAGCAGTACGATTGCTTTGAAAAAAAAGTTCAGATCTTCCACAATATGTCAAAATAAAGAAAAAAAAATTTTTTTTCAAAAAAAAATTTTTTTTTTAAAAAAAAAAATTTTTAAAAAAATTTTTTTTTTAAAAAAAAAACTAATTTTTTGTCCAATTTATAGTTTCTCAAAAATCTTATTTTTTTCAAAAAAATTTTTTTAAAAATGTTAATCGTTTTTAAAAAAAATAAAAATTTTTGGTACGGGAAGTTCCAGCAATTTGCCTTAAGGCACGATGCCCTAATTGCCTTAAGACAGAATTCCACTTACAGCTAGTTTTTTTTTATTGAATTCAAGAATTTTCCTGTGATATCGTCTAACATGATAAAGTGTTATATCTGTAACATAGCTCTGTACGGATCAGAGACATGGATTCTGATAAAAGCCGACAAGAACTATCTGGAGACTTTTGAGATGTGGTGCTGGCGGCGAATGGAGAAGATAAAGTGGACTGACAAGATAACATATGAAGAAGTCCTAAGAAGAGTGGGCGAAGAAAGAACTCAACTGAGCACAATCTTGAAAAGAAAAGGAAGCTGGAACGACGTCGTCGAGGCCAGAATAGAAGGACTAAAAGGATTGGGAAGAAGAAGAATGCAGATGGTTGATGACTTACGCGAGAAGAGGAAATTCAGAGAACTGAAAGCCGAAGCACAGGGCCAGGAAGCATAGAAGCAGAAGTTTGGAAAGAAAAATTTATAAAAACCAAAATAAAGTGATTAATGATCATTAATTAATAGTAATAAAACGATAATGAGAATAATAAACAAAGGGAGGAGAAAATCATTGATTATGTGGTGCTCTCATACCATGGACCTGCCTTCGGGCAGACTACTATTGAGTATTATTATTATTATTACATCGAACAATAAGTAAGTTGTTCATCATGGAACATTTATCAAATGTTAGTTGGAAAATAGGAAGTCTAGGAAGACATTTAGTAACTTTAGTGATCAATCTGCAGTGATCCTATTTTTTGTTAATAATATACTAAATGGTAGATATATTAGATTTGAAATAAAGGATAAGATAAAAATAAAAAACTGATTATATAAATTAAATGTTAATTAATTATGAACTAGCTAAGTCTAACTGACAAAGATTCTATCTATAATCTAACTACAATACTGATCTAAAAATTTTGAATCATTCACAAACAGATTCAGAAGTATTCCAGAAAATATGCGAAATTTATTATAAATATTAAGTAAATTTATTTTGGAAATGGTAACTAGGCTTTTGAAAAAAAAAATAAAACATGCTAAAGAAAAGATTTTATAACCAAAGTCACTTCACCTTTCTCAGGGATATAATCAATGTCTAAAATAGCATCACTTCTTTTTAATTATGATTATTGTTTCAAGTATAATAATAAATTTTAGAACAATAATTGAATAATAATTGATTTTAAAGTATCTTTTCGTATTATTGATGAATTCGATCAATGGATTAATTAAGTATCAAATTCAAAAAAAAAACTTATATAACTTTTTTAAAAACTTATTTTGGAAATGCATGCTTAATACATTTAATCAAATGGTGAAATGCTAGATGTATAAATTAGTTATAAAAAATAGCAATAAAATTTAAAAAAAATGTTTTAATTAAAAAATAACAAATTAAATGACAATACAAAGGTGTGTAAAAAAATTTGATTGTATTATATTTTTAACTTTTCTCCTAAATGACGATATTTTAGCATAAACAAAGTTTCACATTTTATGAAAGTTTCAATCGTTTAATTTATCAATGACATACGTATATAAATTTTTAGACTTATTTTCTAGAATTCGTTGTTTTCTATGGATCTATACTAACTACTTTACAAAACATTAAAAGCTTACTACAATAAGTGTATTTGCATTCTTTAAAGAATTACAAAATGAGCATATTGCAAACAAGATTGACCATAATGATTGCTTGATTGCTTCTCATTATGGTCAAAATGAACGATCGTTCATTTTGAACGATTTCGACTCTTATTTGGTCCATTTTATATTATGCAATGAACCATGATTAGCCAATGATTATCCAATACAAATTGTTATCTATCATTTAAAAATTTGATCAATTCTATTACGATTCTATCAAGATAAATCAGAGTCATGTAAATGAGCATCATTAACTTTTTATTTCACACCTCACGTTTTATATTGTTGAATCAACATGGGGTCAAGTACATGACTCTGTTACCTTGATATGTCTCATATTTCTTGTTAAACACCTAAATACTCGTTAAAGGTCACCTTTGAGTAAGATTTACGATAAGTTTGACATAGAACTTAACATATAATTTGAAGTTTTGCGTATACTTCACATTATATAGGAACAAAAACGGCTCATTTATTATGGTAATTTGAAATTAAGTGATAAAATAGATAGATTCTCATGGAGTTAAAGTGTTAAGTGCGCTTCATAATTTGAATATTATATCATTTGAAGCACAATTAATTCCAATTAAAATTCAACCACAATAATATACAGTTCACAATAAAATTTATGTGTGCAGCTTGTAACCAAATTCATCAATTAAATAAGAAATCTTATTCTCTAATTCATAGCAAAAGTATTTTTTTCGCTGTTAGTTTTTTGTTTGCGACTGCTGTTGTTTAGTGTACAAGATATTAAATAAATTAGTTCCTGAATTTTTTAATATTTTCTTAACTACATATATACCTATCTATTCATATTTTTGCCACTTTCACCAATGACTACATATGTCATTTATATTGTGCCGGTCAACGTATCGTTTATTATACATCTTATCAGAGGATGCCTTTTTCTGAACAATCCGGCAACCCGATGACAATATAACACCGTCAGTTTTATAGGTTTTCCATATCAGGTCCCACCCGTTATCCGATATTGTTTTCCCAGCTCTGATAGCGACATCGCCCTCATACGACCCTAAGGAAGGGTTTGTCGCGGCTAAAATATGTTTGGTAGATGGAGAGCTGAGAATACTTATCTTAAAAGGCACAGCATTGGAGATATGATCAACAAAACTATGTGGGTCTTTTATAAAAATTAGATAGAATCATGAATTTGGAATTTAAAAACCAAGAATATATGTCAAGTATCATCTTGGTGACTCATTAAATCTTTCTTGTAAAAAATATAGTTTCACCATATAGCAAAGTGATTTAAATTTCAAATCGAACTAAACGTTTTGCAATATGCATATCAATCAGAAATAGGGCTATGATTTCATCCTCCATTCATAAGGAAAAGAGAAAAAGTCCAACATTTTCTACATTCTGAATCAATAATTTTTCAACAATATACTGGATTTAAATAAAATATCTGTAAATATATCATTGGAAACAATATAATTTTTCATTTTTTGGGTATCTATAAATTCAACATTTATGTGATGCTTCGGGATTTTGTATATATCAATGCATCATTTGTAATAAATCGAATTCATTGACAAAAATATACTTAGGATATACCAAGAAGAGTTTTTAAATAAAAAAATTAAGAAGTTAGGTTGTTCGTATAATTATTAATATTAAGTATAAAAATGGCTTTGGAATAACTTTTATATTATTGCTTCTACATGATGTAATATGTACTGAGATATTTCTACAAATCTAAATAACAATTATATTTCCAAATATTAAAAAATTCAATTATATACATACATTTAATTACATTAAATATATATATATATATATATATATATACTGCAGAATCAAAAAGTAAATATAAATATAAAAATTATTTTTAAATAATCTTTACAAAAGTGTACATATGGTTAGGGTAAAAAGAACTAACTACACCTTTAAATTCGCAACGGTGTAAAAAATATGGTAATAGTAAATAAACAAGTATTTTTAAATAAGGTAAAATAAGTTAAAAAACAAGAATTTCATAACAGATAAATTAATACTTACTTCGATCTACTGATGAATATTTATGTATATTATTTACAAAAATATGCCCATAAAATTTGTATTTGGCATTGGGTAAATAATGTAGCTTTTATTTAGGAAAATCGCTTATAATTAAAAATGAGACATTACAATGTTCACAACACAATAAAACATGTGACAGTATATCTGTATATCAAACCAACGATTTTGATTATAATATTAAAACCCCACACAAAATTTGTAATTACATTGAAATAACATTACAATTAGTCTTTTTATAAGCAAGCATAACTGGTCTTTCAGCTAAATATAATTCATTCAACATTTTTTTCAGACAACTAGCAAACATATTTTTTAGGCAATAATTGGGTAAAGTACTGAACTTATTTTGATAGTTGGTTGTTTGATATGTGTTATGTATTGTAATGTATGTTGTTTGGTTTTTACAGTATAATTACTGTAAGTCAAATCTGTCATATATAGCGATGCTGAAAACGATATTTCACTTGATGATGCATCCAATACTGTTCAACTATCAATCACGAAAGATTTGTACGCTATTTTACTTAATAAATAGATGTAACAGAATTGCATTTTTGTTTAGATTTTTATTTAACACTGTAACTGCGGCTGTCGTCAATGCCATATTTATTTCAAATCTATCCTCACATTATCAGCAGAGTAAAAGTAACTGAATAGTGATTCCCACATATAAAAAAGGTCCTAAGAACAAAAAACGCCATCGATACTTAGTTACTGTTTTTTGTGTTTTTTGAACATATTACTGCAAAAGTAAGTTTGTACATTATTATTACTTTTTCATTATAACATATATATATTATATGTATATTTGCAATAAAATTGAAACTATTTGATTCTCGTTTGTTATATTAGACGCCTAAATAAAATAATGATATTTTGATCATCCGGTATAAGCCGGTCTTAGAAATCATTTATGATCAAGGTATTAGCAAGAGGCAAAGATACAATATTATCAGGCAAGTGTAAATAACAATTGTTACTTTCAACCGCATAAACTATTACAATCTTTGACACGTCGATAGTAAATAAAAATTGTTGTCAACATGGCGTCAATAACACGAATCACCTATTTCAAAGCGGCTGTCGACAATGCCTAGAAAGCTTCCATTTTACCAGAAATAACTTAAAAATCCTTGTGGTACTTAATAATACAATCGAATTCTGGGAAAATAAAGCTATTTTTAAAATAAAATAATTTCAGCATAGAAAAACGGTATTAGTCCAAAGACTTTCGCAGTCAAGGTGTTAAAGATGTAACACATCAACGCGTGATCGGTTACAGCTAATAAAAATATGAAACACTCCATAGTAGGTAAGAATAGTCAATAACAAACAAATAAAACAATGATAATTTTCTAGAATTTCCCATAATAATGTAAAATCCGGCCACCCGTCTACAACCCCATCACCATCATCCTCCGACCGGTGGATCCAGATGGGCCAGATGGCGCAAAGACCAAGATATCATGGTCGACTCGACGGTCCCGAGAGCGATACGTTACGCGTATTAATTAAACCGACTGCCAAGACGTTGCCTGATTAAGATTGATGATCGCGCAAATATCGCATCGCCCGTTATTTCACGCCGCTGCGGTTTTATAAGAAATTATCTCGCCTAATCCTTCTGACATTGTGATTTGTATCAAGAGATCGGTACAAATCGCACCAAGTAAAGACGTTCTCGCACCGGAGGACATGAGCGACACCTCAGGTTTAATTTAAAAAAATAAAGTATCAAGTTTAGAAAAAAACTTTGGAACCAATTCCCGGCTAAAAAAGAAATGCAATGATAATGTTATGCTACGGGTCTATATTTATATGAGTCAGTAGTAACAATTTCTCAAAACGCCATGTATTTACTGTGCGAGCAGGCGTTTTACACTTAAAATCTAACTTCAAGAATGTGTTATTAAAGTGTCATCAAAAAGTTGCACTTTTGATACAATTGTCATTAGACGAATGCGTTATTTTTAACTCTGTTTTATTTAGCAAACAGTAATACATAAATATTTCTATGAGCTAAATTGACAATATTTAAGAGCGATGTCTAAGAAGAACTCCAATGAGATCTTCTCAGTTTAACAATTAATATAATAATATTATATTAGACCTAATCTAAGACTAAGTCTAAAGACCATTGTCGTTTTAATCTCCTTATGCCAAAAGGTTGAGTAATGTCAACTATTGATGGATTCAAATCTGAGTATAGTTTGCGTTTGTATTTTTCCTTGAATTCTTTGAACGTTAATTGCACCATTTTCATGTTGAGGTCGCTGTGAATAGTTTCATTTGTCACGTACCACGGAGAATTAAGAATTGTACGTAAAATTTTTTACTGAGTTCTCTGCATTATAGCTATATTTGATTTGTAAGCACATCCCCAGAGCTCAATTCCGTAGGTCCAAATTCTTTCATGTTGATCATTATTTGCTGCTTTTTTGTTTTTTGTGGCTTTTCCAAGTAAAATTACGCTTTTTGAAGGTTAGATTTTATGTGTAAACATAGATTTTTGACAGTTTGTTGTAACCAATTCATACAATATAGACTCGTTACGAGCATTACTATAGCGATTCAATTTTATCCGAAAATCAGTCTCGTATTTTAAAACATTCACATATTATAAGTTGACGAAGTTTTATATATTTGCAGCATAGTAGAGTTCATCAAAGCGTGCAATTGCTAATATTTTTTTTAAAAAACAAACATCGTCTTCTACATTGTTTTTAGCGGATTTGTCAAAAGAGAAATGATTGAATTGACTTCTATATATGTATGTTATGATTATTTTTTGATAAATAATATGTAAAATATATGTACCATATCAATTTATTATAACTTTATTATTAAATCAATTCTCCGATAAAATAGAAATAATATATTATGGGTGTATAATCGTATTAGTGGGTAATCACATATAAAACCTAACCCCCAAAAAGCACAATTGTCAAGTAACAATTTTATAATAAGAACAACTTTCTGATGTCGACTCGATAATACATATGTTTTATCATACTATAATATTCAACCAATGCAAAATATAAATTTCATGGATACACTTTTCATGAAGATAACATTGTATACAACCTTGATCTGGTATTTTTTCAGAAATATTTATCAGCACAGTGAGAAAATTATTAATTCAATTTTCTCTTCTAAAATATCTTTCTTAAACTTAATCCACTTTTTTATTTACTATTTTTCTATCGTTTACACATTTTTTAAGGTAAAATTTCAGTTGATTCTTTTTACCTCACCCACATATAGGGTTTCATAGAAAGCAATTAAATAGCTTATGCTAACTTAAATATAACAACATACAAAACAATTAAATAACATGTGCTTGAAAATTATACTAAGGTCTCGTAAACTAATCAACAGCGCTCACAACTTAAAAAACTAACAACGAAAAAAGTACTTTTGTTATAAATTTACAAACATTGCCGTTTATCTCCTGATGGCGACATGGTAATCATAAGGGTGTCATGTCGCTATTGGCCGGCTATACATCGTATTCCTTCTACTTTCAAATAGTATAATTAAAAAATCTTAACTTTACTTGTTTTTGGGGTATTGGCGTTGGACCTTTTTACCCGCGAACCTTTAAGGCCCGCTCTACCCTATTAATGAAACAATATTTCGAGAGCATAAAATATTTTCTTTTCCTAATAATTTAATTAGTACCCTTCCAAGGCTTTTGTTCCTTTAATATTGTTAATTCCTAGAGATTTCTTTAAATATATTATGTGAAAAACTAGTTCTGGTTCATATTTTTCTGAATTTAAATATATATTTGTTATCTCACTTCTATTCAGTACGTTATTTTATTAAATTATTGAAGATTCATAGCTTAATTACAAAACAACAATAGCAGTATGACTCCCATAATAAACTACTTGAAGAAAAATAAAAAAAACACAAAATGAAAAATGTAAGTACCTATATATATATATAGGATATCTTTATTGATTAATGAAGAAAAATACACACGTGTATACACATGTGTGTATATATTAAAATATATGGATAAATGCATGTCCTACATGTCTTACATACATCCTTAAATCAAGTGCAAGTGTTATCCATTTCTATTCGAAAATATAGATCATAAATAATTATTTTTTATAAATAAACGTTTCCAAATAAAACAGCCCTTTTTGACAGTGTATTTTGAAATAAAATCTTTATATATTTCCATATTGAGAATGGTAAGTTTAATACAGCTCGTAGGCAAAGCATCAACTTTTTTCTAGGAGATTTTCCAGAAAAAAATCAGATAGGACTCGTCACTGCACTCGGCTTCATCCACATTCGCTGCTAGTCAAATCATTATAAATCCTGAAAATACTGATTTCTAAACGGATTTTCAAACAAAATCAGTAACAAATCCTAATAAGACCAAAGCTGCAAATCCCTATAGAAAAACATTTCCTTATATCGTATCAATACCCCGTTTTGCATGCATGGCTCGTTGGAAGTTGCAAATTGCACAATGTGCTCGTAGATGATATAAAAGTAACACGAGAGGATGTTCGCTGAATCCATCGTATTGCATTTCAACACAAATGCACACAATCAAGAAATCCTCGAATAGAATATGCAAATGGAAAACCCGATGAGAGCTATTTTTGTTCAACTTTGTTTTTGCGTCTGATATTCGATTTTTTTAGCTTCCCGGTCTATAAGTTATCGGAAATTTCTGACGTTAAATAAACTTCTAACGATGTTGTATATTTGCGAATTATTCATGATGGAGATCGATCAGTTCGAAACCGAAACACATCAAGCGAATTTAAAATACATAAAAACTATAAAGTTGGGCGACTATGATGCTGGGAATTAATTAAAAAAGCTATTATTGTAAGAGAAATATCAACAAAGATATATTTATGTTGACCACAAATGTTGGTACATATTCTTTCTACTCTCGAAGATACATGTTTCCTTATATAGTTATAATACTGATCACAAGTTAGTGAAAAAATGGCACCAAACTGAAAGTTAGGAAATCTCTATCACTATGGAATTTCGATGTAAATGCCAACTTATACAATATTAAAAGCGCCAAATATGTACCACATTGGCTTTTCCACCAAGGACTAAGAGTTAGAAGTCTCGCATCTAAGTACCTATCTGTACTGGAAAATCAACCAAATGCTATCCTCAAACATGTCTAGAAGACAAAAAAAACATTATATTATACATATATTTATGTATCATTTTTCTGTTATTTCAGCTGATAGTTTTCGAATTTAAATGTCTACTACTGGATAGCATAAAATCTAATATCTATAACCAAAACTACTGAATCTGCATTCCAGGCAAATTTAAATTATATGGAAATAAAATGATAATACTAATTTTATTGAAATCATTATTTATTTAAAAAATTGGCCTGAAATCGGCTCAACATCTTCAAAAAGCTCCAAATACACGATGTCAGATAAATTTTGAAGACTTGCATCTAAGTACCTGACTATAATTGAAAAATGATGCAATTGAAGTTAACAAAGACGTAATTTAGATTTATTATTTTTCTGTTACTTCAGCTCATAAATTTTCAAATAATAATGCTTACTACTGGGTAAAATAAAATCTAATAATTATAGTCACCAAATTACTGAATGCCTTTCCAGGCACATTTAAATTATATGGAAATAAAATGATAAACTAATTCATGCAACATCCATCTTTTCCATTAAATTATCATTTCATTAAAAGTATTAGTCTGAAATCGGCTCAACATCTTCACTCCAAACTCCAAAATCCTTCAAAAAACTCCAATATATATATATACAACGATGTCAAAAAATATAGAAGGCTTGCATCTAAGCACCAGACTAGATTGGGAACTTGGACTTTCAAGACTAGTCTTCAAACAAATCTAGAAGATACTAAAAAAGTGTTTTTTGGTATCTTCTGGGGTTGATTTTCTAAAAAAAACTCTTTAGATTTATCACGTTAACATAGATGTAATACGGATTTATTATTTTTTCTGTACCTTCGGCATATCTATTTACAAATTTTAAATGACTACCACTGGGGCAGCATTTTAAAATCCAATCTCTACCGACAATCACCAAAATTTCTAAATGCTTTCCAGACAGATTGAAATTAAATGGAAATGACTAAAAAAATAGAACCAATTTATATAACATATTTTCTATAAAAATTAAATACCCATAAAAAGCATTGACCTATAATCGGCTCAACATTTACTCCAAACATTTACAATATCTATTATTTTCAATTTCTACTTTTATGGTACCAAAACAGTTAATTAACAAATACAGGTTTTTGTCCATGGTTGAAATGGAACAATTTCAGAATATACTGTTTCAATTATCTATTGTTATATACAAAATTATTGGTTCGAGATATATAATGCATTTTATTTGGATTTGTTAATGATTATTAAAATGTCCTGCATCTTAGGAAAATGAGTCATATTTCCTGAATGTGTCATCTAAATCAAGACCAAGATCAAATTCAAGATCTATGATCATGAAATGAATATAATAATTTTAGGCCTGTATAAAATGTTTATAATTTTGTTTTTTTTTTGAATTATTACAAAACAATTTATATACGAGAAATAACTAATATTGGAAAATAATTACACAACATTAACTAAAACTAGCAAATTCATATCAAAATTAAAATTAATTTTTTTTTGTATCTTTAAAATAGAAATCAAGATTACAGTTAGCTGATATTATTTTTGTCCAATTTTCAATTTAAAAACACTTATTTCAATAAATATTTTAGATTACTGTGTTATAGGATGTACATTAAGTTTTTAAACCATCAGATATTACAATGGAGCTTTAATATTTAATATTAAAACATACATAAAATTCTACAAGAAGTGTGAAATTAATCATATATGTGAAAAACAGAAAAAGTTTAATAATTCTTTAAAAATCATATAACAATATTGACTATTATCTATTGTAAAATAAATAAAAAAAAATCTCCTTCGGATAATTAGGATAAAATGTCTATAATAGTAGGTGAATAATATAGTACTTATTTATAGAGAAAAGAATAAGTTAAAATTTACTCAATGGGAGAAAGGTTATTTATACATTTTTCTCAAAAATCTATACAAACTTCCTAGTTGTGTTGATCTTCTCGAAACCGTAGAGAGACATTTTATTGGAAACGTGTTTTTATATTTTCCTGTAAGTGCAAGTTACACGCATGGACTTCTCCTTTAAAATATCGAAATTGATGGGTTTGTGCAATCATCTGTAATTAGCAGTCAATTACGACGTTGATAATTAAAGATTAAAAAATTACAATCACAATACAAGTAAAATCGTTCATGTAATAAATCAACGGTGAACGAAGAGACAATTAATCGGTGCATCGAAAAAAAATAACAAAAAACAAGAGATAAGTGGCTGAAGGAAACTGGGCGCTCTTTTAATGATTTATAAACACAATTTTGTAGCCACACAATTCCGTCGGGACAGATTCGCAAAAAATGTCTTTTTAATGTTCATCTTTTTCTGGATAATGGCAATGCCGAAACCCATTACGGAACGATCGTATACATATTTCATTTCAAAAGAAAATTTTCTCTGATTCTGAAGTGCGATGTCTTTTAAATGGCTAGAAGTAGTAATTTGGTTTTAAGTTTTTCTTT
>NW_020536999.1:58375879-58405502 GCF_003426905.1 Ctenocephalides felis
ATTGCTGGAACTTCCCGTACCGTAACTAAAAATCTTGGTTCTGACCCAAAAAAATTGCACTAAATGTGTACACATTATGAAAATCTCTATAAAATATCTGATAATTTGATGTGCATAAGTTCAATAACCTTTAGACCGCCAAATGACACTTTTTTAATTTATTTTCATTGAGAGTTTAAATAGTTAGAGAGTTAATAAACGCTAGACCTGCCTTTTTGAAAATGTTACTAGTTGTTCATTTCGTTCATACAAGTAAAATGTTTTTTGAATTATTACAATCGGACACTCCGTTCTCTTAAAAACTGAGTTTACCATTTTTAGCACTTCTTGCCCCATATCTTGGAACGGCTAAACCTGTCTTCGCCAAAAACTAATCAGTACGTCCCCTTATCAATGCGAATCGAATGTTTTTTGAATTATTCATATCGGTTGATTGGTGTTCCCGAAATCGTCGACGAAAGTTTGTATCCGCACACACACAAACACACACAAAAACACTCGCACACACGCACACACGCACACACGCACACACAAATACATCGATATTCTAAGGCATGCCAAAATATTCAGAGACCTTTGAAACGTAAAGGTATATAAAAATTTCCATTTTGGATTTTTTTTTGCGATTACTATAACTTGCCCTAAGGGAAGTTAATTACTATAGTTTTTCAATGAGTTTTAATAAGAATTTATACAAATATTTTATTATTAAATTATCTAATTATATAAACTATTCATAAAATAAAATTAAGGCTTTTTAAAAGAGTTAAAATAACAAACAAATCAAGTTTAATTTTAACGATCTGGATATAATCAAAATTTCAGAGCTTCTAATAAAGTCAATCGTACCAACAACTTTATGTATGAAATTATCTAAATTTAATATCTACAAATATAAAGAAAACCCTCAAGAGTGTTGCTATCCGATGAATCCGACTCTAAAAACAATAATTTTGGATTTAGTGTAGATAATTTCTATTAGATAAACATTATACATATATACAAAATAAGTGAAATGGAAATAAAATGATTAAAAGAATTTTTCTAATAAAAAGTTCTGAAGTTTCACATACTTGTTTATTGATTTAAAGCAACTTTACGTAAGTAGTAACAATTAGGTACCTTCTACATTTTTGTATCTCATTCCAATTTCTTTAATCTAGATAAAATTAGATTTCTGCACTGAATCCTCGGACAACATTCGCTCCATCTACTTCTTCATTCTTTCTTTCTGAAGTGAAATTCCTTCATTGCTTGTTTAGTATAATCACTCAGTTTGCTTGTATCTCACGAAAGGGTTGCCGTTGACGGTTTTCCGCAAGTTTTTCCCGGTACAGCGAGGAATTTTCTTCTGAGATTTTCTTTGTTGCGCGCTTAGCCAGGCGTGAGTCGCTCTCGCACGTGACTTGAAGGCACAATGGGGCACGTTAAGCTCAGACGTAGCGGCGCGGCATTACAACAGATACATGGGCCATGGGCTGTCTCTCTGCCTTGCTGGTGGGTACCTGGTGGGTTCCTGGTGGGTGGTGGGTGGTGGCTGGTGGGTTCTATACGTGCTGTCATATACGAAACGACACGGTTACGTAAACAATCTTCGTAATATCGTTTAGACTATCGAGAGGATGCGATACTCCCATATCTGTTTAGCTATAAACATTTTTTTGATGTACGGTATTTGGTTTTATTATATTGCCACAATGGTATAGAAATTTTGTAAAATGTAGTTAATGGTGTAAATTGAATGTATCAAACGCAATTAATAACATAAACTATTGGTACATGGCATTGTGCCTTATGGCAAATTGCTGGAGCTTCCCGTACAGTAAATTAAACAGAAACTAGTGGTGCATGGCATTGTGCCTTGAGGCAAATTGCTGGAGTTTCCCGTACAGTAAATTAACCAGACTCTAGTGGTGTATGGCATCGTACCTTAAGGCAAATTGCTGGAACTTCTGTACCGTAACGAAATGATCGAGGAATTTAAACTTTTTCATATAGATTTTTATAAATATTTTAACATTGTCTAATATTTTTAAGAATTATATTAACTGAATTGCAAAGTTGAAATTATTTATTTAAAGTATATTAGAACAGAATTAAAATTTAAATCTGAATTATTTTTGATATACAAAAAGAATTTTTTTCTTGAAAAAAAAATTAAAAACAAAAATTTGAAACAATTTTTTTCCAAAAGCAATCATTTTATTGAAACAAGCAGAAAGTTGTTTGAATAATTCAAATCGGACGCTTAGTTCTCTCAAAAACTGCCATTTTCTGCACATTTAGCACTGTATCTTCGAAATAGCAGGACCTGCCTTTCCTAAAAACTAATCACCTCTTCTCCCAATCATTACAAATTGAATGTTTTTCAGATCATTTAAATTGGATACTCCGTTCTCTCAGAAACTCGATTTGTATTTTCTGCACTCTTAGCTTCGTATTTCCGAAACGGCTGGGCCAATTTTTGCCAAACACTAATCTGCACGTCGCCGTATCAATAAGAATCGATTGTTTTTTAAATCATTCAAATCGGTTGTTCAAAACGCCTGAAATCGTCGACGAAAAATTGTATCCACATATATACGCGCACTCACACACATCTATTTTTTCTAATATATGCCAAAATGTTTAGGAACCTTTGAAACTCTAGAGAAGTTAACTAGTGGTGCATGGCATTGTGCCTTAAGGCAAATAGCTGGTACTTTCCGTACAGTAATTGCCAAACATTTGAGACATTTGAGACATAAAAATAGTCGATGATCAATAAAAATTAATCAATGAGTAATAACAATTATTTTGAATGTTTTCAAATGTGTAGATTATTATAGATATTGCAAATTTCATCGTCGTATTTTAAAAATTTGATATAATCTGGCTTATATTTGGGCGACGATTATATCTATTGCACATTAATAAACAAACACTCTCAACACAAGCAATATGCTTTTAGAATCACTTTTATCAGGTGCGCCGTTATCTTAAAGACTGGTATTTTCGCACTTTTTGCTTCGCATCTCCGAAACGGCTAGACATGCTTTTGCCAAAAGGTTCTTCGAATTATTGCAATTGATTGGTTCATGCTTCTGAAATTGTGAACGACAAATTGTGTTGTCAGTAAATTTTATAAGAGGGATTATTTATATACTTTACAATATGTAATTTTTATATTTTTTTTAGATTTTAAACTTTTAGATTTATCAGTATAACTTGTTTTAAGTATCCAGGAGTAATATTACTAATTTCATTTTTAATTATCCGAAGAAGTTTGCTTTTTCCAGAAAATTCTGCTAGCTAATTTTGTTTTCTGAATTGGGATTACTACTGATTATTTTTTCGTATTTAATTGTTAAAGAACTGTTGTTTCATAATTTTTGCACATTAATAGAGTAGTTTTATAACTCTACGACAAGTGGTTTATTTATCGAAGTTTTGAATAACAAGTAGCTTTTTAAAATTACATCAAGTAATATATTATATATATATATATATATAATATATATATATATATATATATATATATATATGTTAAAGAAGTTAGTTTTGATGTTGAGAAATATGAGTAAGTAATCTTTGCCTTTTATTTGATGTATTGCCCTTGAAGAATTTACTCATATATAAATATATATATATATATACACCTAAGTCTGTTTTTACACGGTCTTTTTGTACACGGTTTTGATATAACACGGTTTGAAAATTGACTATTTTTATTTTTTTTACACGATTTTATTCCATTTAGCACGATTTGAAATTTTATGTACTTAAATTTTTTTTGTCAAATTTAATTTTTGCGAAGTATGTTCATATCACAAAAAAGTATTTATGAAAGAAAAAAGTCTGAAACCATCGATAGTATCAGAATTATATATTTGATTTAATAAAATAAACATGAATTCTTGTTCTTAAAAATTCTTGTTTTTCACTAATTTTAATAGGTTTTAGAGATTAGGAACAAATCACCCATTTTTGTATAAGATCAATGTCTTTTTTTACACGTTTTTTTTTTTACACGGATTCTTCTGGAACTAATCTCCGTGTAAAAACAGACTTATATGTATATATATATATATATAACATATATATATTCATGAACCCGGGACCTCCGCGTGGAAGTTGCGCCATTTAACCACTACTCCATTGTGAAAGTGGCCTAATTATAAAATACATACCTACTCTACAAAAATTAATTAAATAATTATAAAAAATAATTAAAAGTTTGTCAAGTTCTATCGTCACAATTTTAAACTAATTTTCATTTCGTTTGTTCTTTTGAGACTTATTTATTCAATAATAGATTACTTGAAAATGTAATTATGTAATTAGGATTTTATATATCTATCTCATGATAATAATACAATTCATTATTAAATAATCATTTGAAACATTATTGATAACACATACTAAATATATTATGGAAACAAATCACAAAAACCATATTGCAATGTTAATTCAAATTTTTAATTCGTGTTTATGTCGATTATTTTCCCATATTGGAAAATTTTCACAATTTGCCTTAAGGAACAATGCCATAAACACCTAGCGTTTTTCTAATTTGATACTTTTTTCATTATGTTCACAATTATTGTCAATAGTTGGATAATTGTTTTGGACAATTGCTTTTATTTTTAGCACAGTTAGTACGCGGACAATAAATTCATTTTATTATTAAATTGATTATGATATCTGGAATTTGATTGAACACTATTTTTAAAGATAGTCAGAAAATGATATTTTAATCGTTATTTACGATAAATGCTATAGCATCCACATCAAGTATTACGCTTCTATTTTACGCAATGTACGTGCCCAAACTTCGGAAACTTGACTTCGGGAAAAGACAATACGAAAATACCTAAAGATTCAGTTGGTCATTACATTGGCTGGTATAATAATTACAAAAACATAAGGTTTTAAAAAATTAAATTTAAATTAATTGACTACGCTATGGCATTCATGTCATTCGGCATTATAATAAAAATGAATGCTATAGCATTGGCATCGGCGATTTTTTTTTTGTTATAATTTATTTTTGTTAATCAAGACTTTAATGCCTTATTTATGAAATTGATATGTGCAAAAAAAGAAATAATACAAAAAATGCAATACATTGAATATAAAATGAAAAAAAGTTCTAGTAGCTTCCTAACGGTCTCTGAATCGCTTCAATAGTAGGATTTGTATGCTGGATTAATTTATTGTTGAAAGATTAACTTCTAATTTTGATCATTTCGTTGACTGTAGAGATTTTCAAATCTTTATGTAGGCAAAAAATATACCAAGGCGCATTAGTTAGGATATGCAGAATTTCATTCTGGCACCTTTGAATGATGTTTATGTGTTAAGACTTACCTGAATAATTTTCTCCCAGCTCTCCGTCTTCCAGGTGTGTATTATAGGTGCGAGGCAAGGCATCGTAGATCCGGTGTATCTCGCCGTAGTAATATGATTACAGCTAACAACTCGCTTTGGCTCTTGTGATGTCGGAGTGAACCTTCGAACCGCGTAACGCGTTTATTGTAACCCAATACGGCATCACCTTCAGCGGATGTCAATAAATATGATATTAGACGGGAAAAGATGAATGACAGAATGTTTTAGAGTTTTTCCGGCATTGGATGACAAAGTACATTGTTGCTTTGTGGCAACTAGTAGTGCTGGTGTCTGAAGTCTTTTTGTATTGCAGACACTGTAAAAATTACAGTTGCATTCTACCCGTGGTATCATAATTGTATGATGATGAAAGCATATATGACTTTGGTCTTAAGTATTAGGTAGCCATAAACTATAGTTCCATGTATGACCATAATCATATAAGTTTTATCATCATACAATGGTCCATATATGGATTTTTGGACACTGCTGTTCAAAATTTTTTTCGCTATTATACACATACTACTCTTAATTTTACTCTTAATTTATAATTGATAGAACTGGTTTACAATTAGATAAATTGAAATATAAATTTGTATCTAATTGGCATAGGGTAGAGCGCGGCTTGAAGGTTTACGGATAAAAAGGCCCATCATAGATATCTCAAAAACAACTGAAGTTAAGAATTTTTTAACAACAATTTTTACAAGTAGAGGGAAAAGGTGTATAAGGTGTAGAAGCTATCACCTTTATCTTTACGAGGTCGCTATCAAGAAAAAAAATGGAAATAATTGAAAATCCATAGCAAAAGAAGTATTCAATTTTGCTGTTAATTTTTTTGTGAGTTAATATTTAGGTATACATTATTTAATTGTTTTATAAGATGTATTGGTAAATTTAAATTAGATTAAACAGTTTTTTATTATATAACGTCTTTAAAAGCTTAGGCGTGGGTAGAGTAAAAAGGACCAACTGAACCTTTACCGTGGCAAAGGCAAAAACAATAAAAAATAGTAAATATAAAAATTTTACATGATTCACCCAATGCAAAATATAATTTTTGTTGGTATATTTTTTACCTAGTTAACACTGTATATAACCTTGATCTAGCAATTCGTCAAAAATATTCATCAACATAGATGGATTTTTTATCTTTTGTGAAGAGATTTTTTAACTAACACTATTATTTTGCAAAATTTCTTCAAAATTAAAAATAAGTTATTGGACCTGTTTACTCCCTAGCCGTCCCATTATACCCTTACTTACGGGGTAAAAATGATCAGGCGACAAATTTTTGAAAAATAGCAAAAATACACTTCTTTAATGATGAATTAACTGCGAGTTTTACTGAATATAGTCAGATAGTTGTTGGTTTAATTTGTTGCGTTATAATTGGTTTGGTTTTCAATATAAGTGCTCAAATTCAAATTGCATCTTTGTGCCTCGCTCTACTCTATTATACTGTCATATTTTTTGTAGCCTCCATAATCGAACACCAATAATTAATTTATAACAGATGCATGCCACAGTGTTTTCATAGAATCGATTACAAATTATATTGCATTATTACAACAAACAATGATGTGAAAATGACGTGCTCGAATTTACTACTCATAAAAATATTACTTTTTCTATGACCTATATCATTTATTAGTCATTAATTTTTATTTGCTTCTAATAAAACTTCACATTTAATTTTATAACTTTTTGCACATTTCAGGACTACGAAATTCGAATCATTAGAACTAGTTTTTAATATAATATTTTTGATTAGAATTAAATGATTAAATAGTGGCTTGAATAAGCTAAGATTGGATAACCACAATGGCATCTATTATCATATTTATTATTATTTAATAAAAATCGTTTCCATGAATTCAAAATAAACTCAAATGTATCCGCAGTAATCAGTGTTCCACTGCACTTGATACCACTTTTACACAAAATTGGATACAACTCAATTTTTAAAACGATAGAAAATTAGGAAGTTCTGTTAATTATGCCTGCTATTTTATCTATTATAAACACTCTTAATTTTTTAAAAATAGAATTGATGCCATGATTGGAAAACCAAAATGGCGTCACTATCATATTTGTCAAATAACAAAAATCGATTTCGTTTACATATATTGGATCACAAGTAGTCATCAGCATTTCAGTGCACTTGATTCAATTTTTTCACAAAATTTGATGCAACTCACTTTCTACAATAATATAAAATTTATAAGCACTATAATTTATACCCGCCATTTTATCTGTCATGAATCAACCATTTGCACCTCCGTTCAACTGTACAACAATGGTACCAACCATATTTACCAACACAAAAACCAGATATAAACGATATATTTCTGAAATCCAATTTCAAGTTATCGAATATCGATTTTTTTTGTTAAGTTGGTACACGTGGTTGTATGGTAGTGCAGTTTATGGCGTGTTAGTTCAGTTGGTTAGATCGTCGTGCTTGTTAACGGTTTTGCGGTTGTGCAGTTAGTTGGCAGATAAAATGGCGGATGTTTGTAGTGCTTATCAATGTTGTGTTGTAAAAAGTGAGGTGCATCTAATTTTGTGTATAAATGGAATCAAGTGTAGTAATACCGCGGCTATTTGTGAAGTCTTTAATCATATAAAAACGATTTTTAATATAATAACAAATATGATATTTGACGCCATTTTGGTTTTGCAATATGAAAATAGTGAGAGTGATTGTAACAGTTGAAATGGCAGGTATGAATTATAGTGTTTATAAATTATCTAGCATTGTAAAAAGTGAGTTGTGTTTAATTTTGTGTAAAAATAAAATCAAGTGCTTTGTAAGCCTAATGACCTCGGCTACTTGTGAATTCACTGTAAGTATATGAAAACGATTTTTATTATATATTAATAAATATGATAGTTGACGCTATATTGATGTCAACTATCATATTGCAACTCAGACTTCCTATGACCTTGATTGATTGCAATTGTATTTATAAATATTTTCTGCAATTAAATTTCCACATTTTTTGGCATATTCAAGTAAATATAATTATTAATGACTTTTTTTATTAACTTTTATTATTTTATGTTAGCCCAAATGTAGTCTAAGAGTGTAGTAGCTATATATCATAAATATAAATTTTTATTTGATAAAAATTATATTTCAAAATAGGTGAATTAATTTTTATTTAAAAAATCCAATGACAAGAGATTAATAATCTGTGTATACATATCTATGAAATTATACGTAATAGTATTGAGTATGTTATATGATATTATGTCATTAAATAGTTTTTGCGTTAGTGAGTTATTTTATAAATGCGTCAAAATGTTACAAAATTATCTGTTGTATTATAATTTATATTTGAAATTAATACAGCGTAATGAATTGCATTTACATATTTTCACACCTATAAAGCCACAGTCAAATTATAATTACATAATTTCGATAATATTTGAAATAACATTAATAAATATCTTTGCTTATTAAAATGAATGGGCTCGCCCGTAGGTAAGCGGTTAAGAGCGACGGGACTTGTTTCAGAGGTCCCGGATTCGATACCCACTTCGAGCAGCCTGTTGTCATGCAGCAATGACAACGATTTTCACTTGGAAATATAGATAGCAATATGTTTCCAAGTGTAAATAGTCCTTTCCCGGCATTGCTGCACTAATAAAAAGTCATCCCTATTAGATTAATTCTAATAACAAAAATCATCAAATATGGATGGATTAACCATTGGGTTCCCATCTAAAATACGAAGTAAGGAGAAGTTTTAGCCCAACAGCTCATAGGACGTAAGGTTCTGATTGCTGTAAAAAAATATAAACAAAAAAATTAAAATGAATTGACTAAAATTTTTTATGTAATTCACATGGAATATTCTACTATGATCTTTTATATTTACTACTATCTTTTAGATTTTTGTGTTAATTTTTGCGTAACAATGAGTAATAATAAATAAGATAAAACTTTTTTAATACCAATTAAAAAAAATGAAATGTATGCATGTATATACGTGAGCCATAATTTTGAGTCCAAACATCGTCTTAGCGCTCCAGTTTCCTTCTCAATTTTCCAATACCCCAATAACTAAAAATTTGTTCCGCTGATTCGACTTTATAGACCATCACGATTCTACCATTTAACCTAGCACGTTCTAACCACTTTACCTTGAATGTGCAAGAGGATTCGTAAAACAATTGAACTTCTAAAGCCACGTCTACCGGCTAACCCAGTGATTTGTTGGAGACATTCGCGCCGCCAGCAACGGGCGAAAGACGACTATTGCGCGCATGACCCCCAGGCAAAGTATGAATGATTCAGGTCGAGTAAATGTGCGAGCGGGGTGTGGGAACATTTAAAAATTCAAAGATGGAGATTAAATGTATCATACGGAGAGATGCATATGGATGGGTGGGAAAAAATTCAGGGTTAAGGAATTTTTAGTTCAAAATACAGTTTTTTCATTTGATTTTATTTTGTGATCTGTTTATATTAAGAGATGAGCAGAGATTGCTATCATATATATGAGAACAATAACATATTAATTTGATATTAGTAGATACATCCAGCGGAAAATTTACTAAGAATAATTATGATTGATTTTGATTTTTTTAATATCTGCGTTTGTTCTATTATGGAACAACAGCAAAATGTTTGTACTACTCAGTATGTCAAAATCTAAAGCCAATCCAGTGGTTGGACTTTCGGGTATGATGAGAATCATACTTCCTACTAAGCTGGGATCTTGCTAACACATTACTTGTTTAGCTCACTGTTTCAAATTCCTTGAGATATTTGTTATCATCAGTGTTGACTAACTTCGAAGACATAAACCAATATTTGTTTTATTATAATTTTCATTAATAATTGAGGAGTTAGTAATTAAAGTGGACTATCTACAATATACCTGAACGCCATTAAACTGTGTCGAAAAATTTGCTAATTTTTAGAATGTTTTTATATTATCTCCAAGTACTTCACATACTACATACCATTTTCCTCTACAATTTTGTACTTGACTGTTTTATTTTGTAAATCCATTCTGGGGTTCCATAAAGCGTGAAACAACTTTAGAGCAGAACAGTTTTTGTACTGTCATTTAACTATAGATATAAATATTGTGTTTATTCCAGTTTGACATCATTATTAGTTTGCCCCAATTTGTGGTATGGTCCACTCTGGTTTCCAATACTTCCAGTAAGAAAATCTGCTGATGTTGAGAATTATAGTTTCCTTCAAATACTATTTTTTTGGTATCATCATTGAATGAATATAGAAGGGCTGTTTTATTCTTACTCTTTAGTGTTCATAAAATCTTTATGTATTTCTTTCTCCTGTCGGATATTATTATAATTGGTAAATCCCATATTATAACTCGATTATGTATTAAAGGTCACTCAGAAAAATTTTATATATCAATTTAATATATATATATATACAAATATATATTATATTATTATTTGCATTAGTTATTGTCAATAAAACCTTTATACCTATAAATAAAATTGAAACATAAGGAATCAAATTATTAATACTGATAATAGACTACTCTTCAAATTATTAGTTTCTCCAATATAGTTGTTAAAACTTAGTATTATACACATTGTTCTGCAATTATATTTTAATTAATTCATATTATTTTTATTCATATGAGTTTTATTTTGTTTCAGGTGAGTAGGAACTTCAGTTATCATCTACATATATTCGTATAGTATTCGTAGTAAGGTAAGATGAAATTTTTATTGTTAAGAACAAAATAGCTATTTATCTTACTATTTAGTAAATATTATTAATAATATGTATTGCATCAAATCTGAAACAAGGCGAATGCTAGTCACGTTTCATCGAATAGCTTCTAAATTTTCGAAATTGGTTTATTCCTTTTTGCGAAAATGTCGACAAAAGATCACATATACATACATACATGCGTCATACATCCATATATGTACATACATACACACACATACACAATACTTCTTCCAAATTTCGTCCCTTGTATGCAGAAACCTCGAGAAAACATAAAATTAGCAAATTGTTTTTTCTAGCGAAAACAAAAAAAAATCCCTTTCGGGAAGTTATAAATGAAAATTCTTGAACGTATAATATATTAAACGATTTTAGTTTAAAATCTAAATTATAGATTCATCTTAAATATAACCTATTAAATACACTATAAAAGATGAAATATGAATAAACAAATACTAAAATAAATAAAGCTAGAATATACAAGTTGCTAGATTATAGCTTGAAATCAGTACATCAGGTTTATCAAATTCTTAGAACCTAATCATTAAAACTTGTGGTGCATGGCATCGTGCCTTAAGGCAGATTTCTGGAACTTGGCGAACCGAAAATTAAATTAAAAAAAAAGCTTTGAAAAATTTGGAAACAAGAAACTTTGAAATTTTTGAAAAAATCGACTTTTTTTTATTTATTTATTTTTTTTTGTATTTGAATTTTTTTTAAATTTCTCTAAGCAATCGCACTGCATAGCTAACTTAGAGTCGAAATATCAAAGCGCTAAGCGCCACGTAGTTTTCTAACGTGTAAACATCGGTACTGAATTCATATAAATGTACACAACATTTGTACTTATTATTATAATTTTCATAAAATATCTGATAATACGATGTACACATGTCTAATAATAATTTTTGACTGCCAAATGGCATTATATTTTACTTTTTTTTATTGGATCTCTGGAGACGCTGGACCTGCCATCATACAAATTTGACCAGTTGTTCCTTTCGCCCATACCAGTAAAATGATTTTCGAATTATTTAAATCGGACCCATCTGTTATCTCAAAAACTGAAATACCATTTTAGACACTTTGCCCCGTATCTCCGAAACGAATAGACCTGCCTTAGTAGAAATCGAATGTTCTGAATTATTCAAATCGGATGATCCGTGTTCGCGAAATCGTCTTAGAAAATTTGTATCCGCACACACATACATCCATTTTTTCTAAGATATGCCTAAATGTTATGAAACCTTTGAAAGATATCTAAAAATGTTCATTTTCGATTTTTTTGCGATTACTATAACTTACCCTGCAGGACGTTAATAAGAAATTTATGAATACTTATATAACATCAAAGAATAATTGCATACACTACTTAATAGTTATATTCTTCACCATTTTCTTGTAAACATAAAACCAGTGTCTAATCTCTGGCAACCTTGTCTGGTACATACACACATCCGAGAATAAACGTGCAATAATTTTCTGGAGCTGGCGGCGCTATCTTTCGCGGGCTTGTTCGTCCTCCTTTGTCTGCTGGCGAATACCTTTGTAGAACATCGTCAGAGAGTTGTAGCAGGCAAAAAAAAACTGAATGGAAAGAATATAAAGTATGTCGCTAAATTGAGATCGCATTTATGTAACAATGTCGACGACCGGCTGTGTAATGGTTAAGAGTTCATATTTTTGAATCATTATTTCATATCTTGAAACCTGCAAATGTATGAGAAATGTGTATGTTGTAAGGTGGTAGTATACAGGTGCTTTCATAAAAAGTTTTGAACTGGTTGAATAATGATGTTTTATGTAACAAACTTCACTTGTACTTTATTTAGACGTATCATTATTTTGATAAAAATGCATATAAAACATTATAAAATCTTCACGTTTCATTGTTTCATAGTTTCATCAATTTGGACATAGTAAAAATATTGTTGCGGGGCTTATGTTCACAATACCTGTATTTGTATATGGGTAATAATAATGTTTTTATCGCATAATTAGGAGAAGGTAAAATTTGATTTTAACTATATAAAACAGATTAACAATTTAATAAAAAGCTTCTTTTCATTCTTTGGAGATACTAGGAAAACAATGTTCAAATTGGACACTGAAGAATATGAATATTTGACATATTCAACTTTTTTAATAATATATTACATTGGCTAACAACTGAATAATTATTATTATTAAGTACTAATGTCACTAAATAGCTTTATTTTGTAATGTATTGTCCATTTTGACCAATAACGTTTTTTCATCTTTCAAACAGCATCTTCATTAACAGTAAATGATAATAATGGATTTATCACATATTTAAGGGAAGATAAAATTCAATTTAAACGTAATAAAAACGATTAAAAATTTAATAAAAAGCGTGTTTACATATTTTGGAGATACTGGGAAAGCCCCACATGCCATTTTCTTTCTATCGCCCCCCTCCCTTCTATTATTTTAAGTGTTTTAACAGTTTATCATTAAAATTAGAAAACATTTACGTTATTTTTTAAAAATTCCTTTTAATAATTCTGGATTTAGTTCACAAAAAATCAGATATAATCTAAAAGCGCATAAAATACATTGATTTTAGGTTTATTTGGAAGATCGAAGCGATTTGAGGGTGCTTATAATCAAATTGTTGTCTTCTATCCAAACTCCAAAAATCAAAAAAAAATCTAGCCTTTCATTAATAAACATAACACTGGTAATTCATATTGGGTTATTTAAATTCAATTTTTTATTATTTAAAATATCCAAAAATGATATTCTCCTAGATATCGTAAGGGTCGAACAGTATGTAATCATCTTTACTATTTCATAGTGTATCAGATCGTTGTTTTAAAGTACTTTAAAAATATTGTCCAAAGATTAGTAGAAGATACAAAGAAATTATATATATCTTGAATAACATTGAAAAAACTATATCATAAATTTAATATCCGAATCTCGTTTTGGCGCCCCCCAATGCGTGCGCCCGCATTTTTTGCATGCATTGCATTCAAGGTAGGACCGGCCCTGTATTATATATATACATATATATATATATATATATATATATATATTATTTCACTTAACTTCGAACTATTTGGAATTATTTCACCAAATTTAATCCTGCCTTCAGTCCTCATATTTACCTTTATTAAGAATATATTACATTGACTGGCAACTAAGTAATTGCGGATTTTTTTCCGGTGGGCCAAAGACCTGTGATATAAATAATGAAATAAAACATACAATTCAAAGTAGTCAATTCCTTTTTAATCGACTTGAACTGGGGGACTAGAACGTTTTTGATCTTTGAGTAAAAAATGGCTTTATTTTGTAATGTATTGTCCATTTTGATCAATAACTTTTAGTCATCTTTCAAGCAGCATCATCATCTCACTTTTGAAAAACTTTCGATTTTTTATTAGCAAAAAACTGATTCGGATGCAATGCAATGCAAAGGAGTTTTGTAAAGATTAAAACAAAAAGTGATCAGATTGTGCAAGGTTGGGACTGTATAGTAGCAAAATATCCCAATATTATTTTTCGGGTGGCCAAGGATATTTGATGTCAATAGTGAAATAAAACAAACAATTCAAAATAGACAATTCCTTTTCAACAGGACGATCACAGAGTTTTTCATCTTTAAGTAAAAATCACCAGAACAAAATTTGTCAATTTTTGTATATATAGTTTTTAAGACTTCATCACCATAAACAACTCGCAACGATGCTTCTTTTCCTTAGCAGAAATCTTAGGCAAAATATGACAAATGTATGATTTAATTTTTTATTTTTTAATGAACGACAAACAAAAACTACTAAAAAAAACATTACTGATGGACATCTAAACTGCCTACTATCCATACCATAGTCTTATAGATCACACTAAAATAGTACGACCCTACGACAACGGGTATTTTACATTTGGATTACCGCAATTACTTAGTTTTCAACCTAGTACATATAAAATTAATACTATTTTGTTTTAATGTTAATTGTACTAATTTTTAAACAAAAAAATAATTGTATTATTTTTAATGATAATGATTGGTCAAGATTTGACCAGGGCTTTTATTTAACCTGGGACCCTTCGGGGTAGGGGGTACAATTATATGAGTATAAATACCTGTAACACATAATAATAAGGGAGTCTAGCAAATGTAATAAGAGAAGAAGGTTGTAGAGAGTAGCTCAATATATGTCATAAATTAAATAGTGGTTTTATTCACATCTTCTTATGGTGATGAAATATTTATAATTTACAGTCCACTCAATATCAAATTAATCAAAGTGATCCTCACCATAATTGGTCCATTTCGAGCCGAATTTTAGATAAAAATTGGTCACATTAAGCCAAATTTTAGATCATAAATTGTCGATCTGATCCGAATATAAAAACTTCAAGTGGAATAATATACTGTGATTTGTGACTTTGATCTCGTGCTATATTGAGTCGTGTAGTGGTTTGTTGTATGCATCACGGATTTGAGACAATCGGTCCGTTCGAGAACCCGACTGGAGCAAATTGCTAGCCAATATAGCATTTCAATACAACTCTTCATGATCTCAAAGGACGACTGCTGCGTATTGTTTAGAACTATTAACAATACTGCGTACGCATAGCTGGTTCCTGCAGGAAGTTTATTCAACCATTGGAAGCAGATTTATCTTGGCCACTAGTTGTCGGATGCTGCAAATGGACACTCCTACAGAGAAATATCAGCTAAGTCGATTTATTTTCTAGATTTCTATTGTCTCTTATTGTTTCTGTTTTACCAGAATAATATTTTATGGATTTTGCTTCATTTGTCGAGCATACAACATTAATGTCTTGACCGAAATAGTCTTATCATAGGGATATTGTTAATAATTCAATAGTATTAGTGAATATTTTTATTATTCTTTACCTTGATTGTCAAGTGCTTTGTTGGAATAATTGTTGAAAATGTTGTAATTGAAACTTTTGAGATACTAGTCTGAATATTATATATTAGATGTCATTTAGTTGCCATATATAATACATAATTTAGTAAAATCAATTGTAACAGTTAACGCGTCCCATAACATTTCGGTAAAATTATTTTCATAAGTATTAAATTATAATTATTATTTTTAATATTTTTCGAGTTTTCGTGATATTTAATCAAAATGGCAGAATTAAAAAGGTTATTATCTAAACGCCAAAATATTAAAATTAAATTTGAAAAAACCTTGAGTAGGGATCTTCAAGGAGAGCCTACAAATTTATTAAACGTTTTAAAAACGCGGCATGAAAAAGATTATTTTAATTTTGAAAATATACAAGATTCAATTAATGAATTATCTGATGAGCACACTTCAGAAGCGCAAGTGATCGATGATTTATATATAGAGGTAATCTTTAAATTAGAACGTTTGTAAGCACAATTTCAGAGCCCGTTAATAAGAAAAATGTAGATAGCGAACCGCAAATAAAGTTGCCCGACATTTCGATACCAAAATTTGACGGATCGTACAAAAATTGGGTAGGGTTTAAAGAATTATTTTATGCAACTATTCACAATAATAATAGTTTGTCTAACGTACAGAAATTTTATTATTTAAAAGGACATTTGATCGGAGAAGCCGCAGAAGCAATTAATAATTTGCAGTTGAGTGACAGTAATTACCAGATAGCGTTAGATTTATTGTGCGCGAAATTTGAGAATGTTTGCCTAATTACTTATTCCTATTTACAAGCATTAACAGATTTACCTTCACTGTCTAAATTAAATTCATCAAACATAAAATCTTTTTCTAATAACGCTCAGCAAATTATTAATTCGCTTAAGGCTATTAACACTAATGTTGATAATTGGGATCAGTTGTTAGCATTTTTATTATTGAATAAATTTGACATAAGTACTAGGGTTAAATTTAATAGTTGCAGATGCCAAAAACAGTTACCGACGGTGTTGGAAATTTTCACGTTTTTAGACCAACAAAGAACGGCATTGGAAATATCACAAGGAATAAATTTAAATACCTTAAATAAATACAACTCTACAGAGAGGAAATCCTTACTGTCCCGATCGAATAATGTTGACAATGCATGCGCTTTATGCAATAATAATCATTATTTAGGAAATTGCTCCAAATTTCTTTCTATGACATTATTTGATCGGGAGAATTTTATTAGCGGCAACGGATTATGTTCTAATTGTTTGCAAAGGGGACATTTACGATATAAATGCTTTAAAAGGTATAGATGTGGGATATGTTCTCAGAAACATCATAGTTTGCTCCATAAAGATAAGCAAATAAATATTAATCGGCCAGGTATAGACGAACCCGACAATGCTAGCAATACGTCTAATATGGTTGTGCGTTTATTTCCCTGACCTTATCTTGCTTACATGCAAAATTTCCAATCGCCCATCGATCTAATTATTTATTGCAATACTTTGCAATTGTACAATTAATTTATGAATAGTGCAGGTAACGTTTTTGTTTTATAGCAATTGTAAATCAGTCTCATATCAGAAATTGTTTGACAGACTTGATTATTCGTGATTTTTTTCGAACGATCGGTTTCTATAAGTGAAAATAATGTAAGTTTTAGTTTGTGAAAATAATAGTCATGTAGTGTCGTGTTTAAAAAAAATTAAATTCCACTTACAATTTTTTGAGACGAGTTGGGTAATTTAAGAGTTTGATGGGTTCATAATCATTATTCGTTCTACTTGGTTTAACAAGGTGAGCAAAGATATTTTAATTTTTATTGGTAATAATGTAATAATTAAGAAATCCGATTGTGCTACAGAATCTCTAAGTCTAACTAGTCTATTTATAAGACTTAGATTTTGATGTCAGCAATAGAACTAATATTAGAGTACTAATTTTATCTTCTTAACGAAATTGTTTTATAATCCAAATAGCAATGATACTCTTTTAAATGTGTATAAAAATATTTTTTAAAACTCTCAATATCACTCTGACATTAACTCACGAGAAAAAATTCTGGGCTTGTGTGTCTCCATTCTTTTATTGTTTTTAAGGCAAATATTTATCTTTAATATTCATCTTCAAAGAAAAGCGTTTACAAATTCATTTTTCCTACAGAGAATTTAATGTTCTGAAAGTTTTTGATAGGCGTCTACATCTCAGGACTTTTTATTGAAAAAACTAAGAAGATAAAACACATTAGTTTTAATGTCTTAAAGGTAATTAACTATAGTCCGACGGATTTAAACAGTTTGAGTAGTTTGATAAATACACCCGCAATATATTCATTGCATTTGAAAACATCTATATTTTTTATAAATTAACCTATTAAATTTTTTTTTGAAACTTCTGATCAACTCGATGATCGACTTCTGATGAGCTCGAAACTTAAGAAATAGAAAACGTTGGTACCAAACATAATTAAGAATTTAATACTAAAAAATCTAGTTATGAATTTAATTATTTATCACAGTAATAAATTTATTTATCCTGTTGCTTTTAATTTTATCAGATAGTAAGACTCTTTGTTTATTGTTATGAATCTCTAAATCAAGTGCAAATCGAATGACGACTGTAATTTTTTTTTAGCATGTATGATTTTGTTACTTATCCAAAATAAGCATAAATTTTAAGTGAATAAGAAAAATTTCTATATAATTATTAGTTATCTAATAATGACGCATATATTTCCCATAATTCATTTAATAAAATTCGCTTACATCACACACAGTTTGTACATCATAGTGGAACTTTTTATTACCTAATTTAATGCTTTGCTAATTAAATTCCGCATTATTAAAAACATAAAAATGCAATATGCAGAATTATTAAATCATTTAACTTTCCGTGTGTGCAATTTGATGCTCTCAGCAAATTACATATTGTTCAGCAACCAGTTTTACGTAGACATATGGAAGTTCTCATATATCAATTCGGTCTAAATTCAAAGATTATTGAAAGAGGTCATTTGATTGATTATAATTTTCGAGAAAGTATTTTTTGTGTTTTTATAAGTTATTCAAGGGCAAATATTAGTTAACTTGATAGTTAACTAATACTTGCCCTTTATTGGATCCTGATAAATCCTGAAGATCAGAAAATTGTCTAGAATGCTACGGAAGTATAAAAATGTTCATCTAATTCTTCAAAATTAAAAATTTTAAAAATTTTACTTATTTTTTGAAATATTGATTTTCTCACATTGTCAGTTTTGCACCATGTTTTGATTTTTTCAGCTTTTGCCTGAAAACTGCTATTGAATCCCCAAACAAAAATATAAACTATCCTAAAAACATTATGCATACATATATAATTATATAACAATACTTTATTACTTTATTTCATGTACAAACTTTATTAGTAATGTTTATTTATAATTTTCCATTACTATTTTTTATTAAAATAATCTACTTTTATATTTTTTGGTCGTAATTTAAAAGTTGGTCTTCACTGTTCAGTTGTTATCAGAAAAATTTCATGTATCGGTCCGAAATATTTGTTTGTTATTGACTTTTTAGTTAAAATTCTGACTATATAGATATAGATATCACATCAGAGTCAAACAATGCTTTTGAAATAGATAAAATATTTTGTTTTTATTTCAATTCAAAGTATGCACAGATACAAAACTGTAGTGAAATATAACGCAAATATAATTTTTCCATGTAAAATTAAATATTTTACATTATTCTATATTAGTTAAATTAGTTATAAAGATTTGTTCATAGGTATGTGGAATTTTTAAAGACTTAAACCACATTTAATTTAGTTGTTAAACGACACAGAATGACTTAAGACATCGGGAACCCAAAATTAGCTTAACAATGCGGTATACAAGTATCTTCTTCAGACAATAAAAAATAAAAAAGACTGGACCAACTGAACCTTTACCTTGTTAGAGATGTAAACATGAAAACTGATAAATAAAAAGTGAATTAAGTCAAAATAGCAGTTTTACAAAAGATAACTTGAATAAATAGTTATTCCAACTCTGCTAATGAATAATTTTGAGGAAATACGAGATCACGGTTATATCGGGCGTTATCGTTGTCAAAAATGTACCCATAAAATTTATATTTTGTACTGCTTGAATAATGTTTTTATTATTGGCCGTCCCAATTTACCCCACCTATGGGGTAAAAAGGTCCAGGTTACAAATTTTTGAAAAACACCAAAGACACATATTTTTACAATGATGAATTAGTTGGAAGTTTTACTGAACATAGTCAAATAGTTGTTTGCTTGATATGTGTTTTTTGTTGTAATATAATTGGTTTGGTTTTCAAAATATTTTTATTATTTACATATATATATATATTACAATCTGTCTGTCAATAGATATTAAGTAATTTGTTTGGAAAGGTACAGTGGCATTTTCTAGAAAGAAAACCCAATGGTTTGACTTATATTTTTGTACTTCATTCTAATCTAAATTTCACCTTATTTTACAAAAATTAATAAAATATAATACACACATAAAATTATAAACAAAAGTAGACTACATATACACACATACGTGTACATGCACACACGTATACACTACATATATATAACATACCTTGTATGGTGAAACATTAACTAAATAATAGCTTCCACAATATATTTGCTCAAAGTCAAATTATGTCCTGCTTTATATGATATTTTATTCGTAAAGTTTACTATGTTTACGCTAATTTGTGCTGTACATAGATTAATTTCCAATACTAGTGTATGCTTTATTAAAAACCATAACGAATTTTGCCGTAGGACTATAATATTTTAGGATGCTAGTAAATTCAAACATAAACTTCTACTTCGAAAAGCAAAATGCAAAAAACAAACAATAAGGTATTCAGGACGTATTATAGTTTCTAATAATTCTCTTATTAAAATTAATGTGAATTCACCTATATACATATCGCATTTCTATTATAATTACAATAGCTGAATGCTAAAAGCTTGTTAATTGAGAAAAGCTGCACATTATAAATTAAAAATAATAACTCATAATGAAACGACACATCATTACCATTTATCATGATAAAGTAGGCAGAAAGTTAATTAAAACGTGTAATAAAAATATATGTTAGAGGAAACGCTTCTTATTAAAAGGGAATATGGTTAAAGCTAATATATTGCCCCGCAATGAAGTAATAACATGGAATGGAAGGAAGCGTATGAGAAATTATTAAAATGGAAAAATACATTAATTTATTACAGATTATTATTGGCTAATTACTGTTTGATACTCAACTAATTAAGATTTCTATTGATATAGAAACTGAGATCGTAATTAAGTAATTACACACACATGAGCACACACATACACACAAACGCACACACACATACACACACACACACACATACACACACACACACACACACATATATATATATATATATACATATATATATTAACAAAGTCTAGTAATTGGGCATAACATCAATAAAAAACATGAACTTCCTTCAAAAATTTTTTTTAAAACCATACGTTTCGGCCAATATCCTAGCCTTTATTCAGTGGAAACTAAAAATAAAATTAAAAACTATAACAATTGGAGTGAAAAGAAAAAATAATAAGAGTATATAGTACATACAATTAGTTAATCTTAGTGTTAAATTGGTAGGTTTTAATAATCCATGGTATCAGGATATAGTAATGCACTACACTATGTATTATGAACATTAAACTTGTAATTACATAATATTTTCACAAAATTCTAATTTAAAAAATCACAATAGATAGTGTGTTGTTCGTAGACTGGTTACGGAGTTTAGTAACAATCGAACGTACCATTTTGAATAAAATGGACAATTCGACAGTACATAACGATTTACCTGACTCAGAAACTCATTCCGGTGAAAAATGTTTGCCATACAAAAGACAATTTTAGTACAACGACTAGTACTATTTTTACCAAAACAAAAACCCCTTTTAATATCGAACGACTTAGAAATCTCATCTATCAAATAAATTGTCTAGATTGTAATTTAATTTACATATGAGAAACATGCCAGAACTTAATTAAACGTTTACAACAACATAAAAACAATTAAAAAATGTGAGACAATTTAAAACTATGATTGCGGAGCATATTTATACTTTAAAACACAATATGGACTTCTCTAACCGGACTGTACTATAATTCGAACAAAATTTATTCAAACGAAGAATTATAGAAGGATCTTTTTTAACTATTTATAACAATAAAACAATAAATAAACGGAATGAACTTAACACGCTGTGCGACACAAATCTCTTTTATTTAGATAGCATTTCCAAATTTCTCACAAAGCAATAAAAACGTCGTAGTAAATAAAAATGTGTAGAATCTTGGTAAAAATATTTTTTACAAAGTCTTCTCTATTATATCTTCAACCAGTCTACGAATAACACACTATCTATTGTGATTTTTTAAATTAGTATTTTGTGAAAATATTGTGTAATTACAAGTTTAATGTGTATAATATATAGTGTAGTGCATTACCATATCCTGATACCATGGCTTATTAAAAACCTTCCAATTTAACACTAAGATTGACTAATTGTAAGTACTATACACTATTCACTCTTTTTATTCTTGAATTTTGAATACCATTACGATTATTTCTATAATCGTCATTAATGATGATTTCGTATTTAAACTATATTCGTCACTAATACTTTGCAGAGCACGCATCCATTTTTGTATTGACCTAACCAATGATTTGTTTGTTATAAGCTAATTTTGAATATAAATGCGTAACATTTCATATTAACATGAATTAAATATAAGCTTATAGACCTATTAATGAATTAAAATTTTTAATTTCCGAATATACGCAACAAATTTATAATAAAATATCGCATATAAAGCGTAAATAACGTTTGAAACTAAACATAAATCATAGGCAGCAAATATCGCGATGTACTTTAATTATGTACGAACCAGGTCGTTTGTATAAATTACGAATTATCAGGGAAAACCACGCTGAATGCATGATTTATCTAACAAGGCTTTCATGTTAATAATAATGCTGTACTATTGTAAAACATGATGAAAGATAGAAAACATATAATATGTGTTCATCGCATTGTAAGAGGATTTGCGAGTAATTAAAGATTAATAGAAATGAATTATTTGCACCGGTGTTTTATTCGTAATTCATACTAATGTTTGCGCTAATTTGTGCTGTACGTTGATTAATTTTTAATACTGGTTTATGCTTTATTGGAAATTAACGGGAATGCTGCTGTATGATTTGTTGATTGTGATATATTAGAGATTACTCTCTAGTTTCCAATTGAAAAATAAACGTAAAATACAGTATCACCTATAGAATAAAGTGGGGCTTGAAAATGGTTGAGTAAAATGGTCCACCACCATTATCTCGAAAGCAAGTAAAGTCAATATTTTTTTAACAACAATATTTGAAAGTCCAGAGAAATAGATGTATAACCAGCCGTTACCTTGATTCTTACAATGTTTTGCAATGTTTGAAAATACGTAACAAAAGTATTTTCTTTCGTTGTAAGTTTTTTCGGTGTGAACACTGTTGTTTAGTTTTCGATACCTAAAGATAATTGTTGATGACACGTTATTCAAATGTTGTATATGACGTGTTATTTTTAAGTTAGATTAACGTTTTTTATATTATTTTTTTATTAAATTCGACCAACTAAACCTTCACACTGGCAAAGATGTAAACAAAAAAAAACTAGTTGTAATAGCGTTTTACATTTACATACTAATCTCAAACGACAACAGTTGAGATTTAGATAAAATAATCAATTGTTCATTTCGAGAATAGCAATTTTACTTATACTAAACATAATCAATACTATTTTCAAATGGATGTTTTTGAAACATACTTATAATATCTGCCATTGTATAAAATAATACATTAATTTGTTTATCTTATTTTATTTCATTCATTTCGGGTTCTAAAAGGTATTTTATGTAAGTGTGGATGTCAACTGTAGTCACTAGCTACCTACCTTTTGGCATAAATTATGATTAGAATCGCTTAAACTCGCGGCGAAATTTTAGACTTTGATGCATTTTTAAAATTTAAACGCTTATCGCAGGCTTATAATATTTAAGTCTTACCTTAGACTATAAAATCTCTATGGTTTATACTTCATCAAAATCGTCAAAATAAAATTACATTTTATTACGTAGAAACGGACCGGCTGATCTTTACTAGAAACTAATCAACGCGATTCCCAACCAATATCCTTCGAACAGTTTTGGAATATTTAATTCCAATTTTATTCAAGAATGTGGATCGAAATCGTTGACCAAACATTTTGCACTTTTCTGCCCCCTACAAAAAATCAGCTTTGCCGATCGTTGTGTAGAACTCAGCAACGATGGACTTTATCGAGATACATTGAACGGCTTTTAAATTTTTGGTATCGGTCGAGCCGTTTTTGAGAAAACGTCGACGAAGAGTAAAAAATAGGCCTACATATACTGGGTGTATATACAAACACATACTTTTTACAAATTTGGTCTCATTCGATTCAGAATGATTTGAAACGTCAAGAAAATTTTAAATTAGCAAATCGGGTTATTTTACGAAAAACATATATAAATTAGTATAAGAATATAGATAGAACATTGTTAAAAGAATAACATTATGTTAACAATCAAATGCTACGTAAAAATGTATATGGTATAAAAATGAAAAATGTTCTAACTGACATTTCTTAGGTCAATAGAAGAGATTCATATATTTCCGCCAAATATTCAAATTGCGCTTTCTATGATTCCGCACTTTGTTGACAAATATGGCAACACCTTTCTAGGGTTAATAAATAATCGAAATTATTGCAAGATCAGTTATCGGGTGTTACTCGAAGCGTGCAGGTCGCGTCTTTGGTCGTCGGTAAGATTTGGTTTTATTTGCCGAGTGCATTTTTATCCGGTCGTGTGTCGCGTGTGATTTTATCAAAAACATTTGCAAATAAAATGATAAGTGAACGATTATGGTCGTTAGTTATTATTGAAAATTATAATGTGATGTATTTTGCTGTAAAAAAATCATAGTTTTAATACTGATTCAGTGCTGTTGTAGGCGTCGGTGATGATGTGTTAAGTGGACAAAGACAAATATCAATCGTATCGGGTTAATAAATTTTCTATAGCCTTCGATTTTTGTGCAGCCATCTTCAACATCTCATACACAAGTGATCATAGGTTCTGAAATACTTCAAATATTTTATTTGATATTTTTATGTCGTGTGTTGTGTGCAGTTTGTCGAGTTAGTGCAGTAAACGGAGCGTTTTAGGTCTGAATTTTTTTACTGTGCTCCGAATTGAATGAAACTTTGGAATTAGGTTCATCTAACCCTCAAGTTCAAAAGTGAAAACAATTCGGATTGCGCCATCACCCCCCGGGGGGATTACACCCCCTCTCAATTGTGTAATTACATTTTTTCAAAATAACATCGGAAATCGATAGAAGAACTAATTATAAGAAAAAAATGTTTTCTATAGTTTTTCAAAAAAACTAATACTTTTCAAGTTACTGGCCACTAAAGATTCATATATTTTTGGCGTTTTTCTTCGTTTTTTGCAAATATCTCCTAAAATATACATTTTAACGAAAATCATGTAATGAACAAAATAATGTCAATAAAATCTTAATAAATCGGTATTAGATAAAGTGTTCTAGGAAAATATTAAACAAGATTTGAAAGAGCAAAGTCGTTTTTTATTTCGTTCAAGATTTAATTGTTGTATTTAAAGCCATCTAGTGTCGAGGTTTTACATTTTATGAATTTCGGTGAAATTGGGTTTTATAGTGCTCAACATAAGCTTTAAAATGAGTGCTGTTACATGTTTTTTGCGTGTGAAATAAGTGAGCTATCATGCAAATAAGAAGCATATACAAAGTTTTTTTCTTTTAAATCATATGGTTTAATGAGCGCCATTTCCACATGTAATTCACATTCCATCTAGAATTCACTTTATTATAGACATCTTGATGGATTCTAGCAGATTCACTACTTTAGTACAAACTATTTTCAGAAAATTCGCGATTTTATAAAAACTTTTTTTTCCAATTTTTTTAAAAATCGAAATTATTTTCATTATATCTCAAAAAGAATAAAAGATACGTATAAAAGCATATAGATAAAAATCAAAGGAATCTTTCTGGCTTATTTTTGTTTTTTATTATTATTCTTTCACACACAAATGACAGAGTTATGAATGTTTAAAGACTGCGCGCGCGCGCCGCGCAAATTGGAAAAAAAAGTTTTTATAAAATCGTGAGTTTTCTGAAAATAGTTTGTACTAAAGAAGTGAATCTGCTAGAATCCATCAAGATGTCTATAATGAAGTGATTTCTAGATGGAATGTGAATTACTTTAATTCTGGTGGAAATGGCGCTCATTAAACCATATGATTTAAAAGAAAAAAACTTCGTATATGCTTCTTATTTGCATGATAGTTCACTCATTTTACACGCAAGAAACTTGTAACAGCACTCATTTTAAAGCTTATGTTGAGCACTATAAAACCCAATTTCACTGAAATTCATAAAATGTGAAACCTCGACACCACATGGCTTTAAATACAATAATTAAATCTTGAACGAAATAAAAAACGACTTTGCTCTTTCAAATCTTGCTTAACCTTTAAGTACTGACGTGGGTGTCTCATAGACGGCGAGTTCACAAATATAAGCCGTATTTCAAAGCCTTTAAAGATACGCTCGCGCCCTTTCCTGTAGCTTCGGGATTAAACCCGTCGATCATTCAGTCGAGCACTCTCTGTCGGTGCAATAATACTTTTGGCTGTGGAGCAGCACGGAGTCTCTCAGACATAAGGTCAGTGTTAAAGTTCTGAGTCTGTTAGACGTCAGATCATTATTGGTGTATATCTTTCTAAGTGTCTACAGCACGTCATCTCATTATTTATCGTATTATTCTACATGGACCAACCTAGTACTTCGAAAAATACCCGTAAAAGAAAGAGAGTGGTTGCTCCTACTAATCAAGACTTCGAAAAAACTCTACAATATTGATTAGAAACGAAAATTGAGGGCGACTTTAGCGATGTTGACGATGATCAGGCAGACCCAGACTTCTTCTTACAATCTGATCACGATACGGAATCTGAACAGTCAGGAAACGAACAAAATAAGGAAAATGAGAATCAGTTACAAATCAGACCGACTATCGTGTCTCCTCATGAAGCCAACCAAGTTCTAGTACCTTCAACTGTAAGTCCTATTCCAGTTTCTTCTAGTAATCAGTATTATTATGGGAAAATGGTTTCAAGTGGTCATTTGAAGAACCTGTTATCAGATCGAGTCGTAGAGCAAGTCATAATATTGTTGCTATTCCTCGACAACAGCCCAAAACATTTATTGATTCGGAATCTTTATGGCTTGAGTTATTCGACACTACTATGATTGATACGATTGTTACCCGTACTAATCAAAAATTATCAGAAATTCGCATAAAGTATAAAAACACAAATAAAATTGAACTAAGACCTACCGATCGTGAGGAAATGAAAGCATTTCTTGGATTATTATTTTATACCTCAGTCTTCAAATCGAATCACGAAAACACTAAATACATTTTTGCTACTGATGGTTCTGGACGTGAAATTTTTCCATTGCGTGATGTCTCAGTTTAGATTTCTCACCCTCTTGAACTACATTCGTTTTGATGACAGTAACACTAGATCGCAACGCCTCAAAACGGACCCATTGGCTGCAATTTCAGAAATTTTTCAACTGTTTATTGCCAATTGCAAGAAGGCATATACTCCCGGTGCTTATTTATGTGTAGATGAAATGTTAGTTCCATTTAGAGGCAGATGCAAATTTCTTATTTATATGCCGAAGAAGCCGGCCAAGTATGGTCTGAAGATTTTAGTAGTATGTGATGCAGTATCTTTTTATGTGTATAATGCATACATTTACTATGGAAAAGACTCCGATGGGCTGGGACTAACCGAAACTGAGAGAAAGCTCGCCAAAGCGGCTGACAATTGCACGCGTACTAGGTTCAAATAAGCCTCCGGTATTTGAAACAATACCCCCTGAAAGTACAGAAGCAACGAGAAAAACGTGTCAAATATGCCCATCAAGACTTAAAAGGCGTACTAAGTACAATTGCATCGAATGCCGCAAGCCTATTTGTCTTGGATATTCAAAAACGATATGCGTAGACTGCGCAGATAACAAGTAATTTGTCCCAGAATATTAATGTCATTTGAGAAGCAATTGTTACCTAAGCAAAACTATAATGTAGACTGATATTATAAATGTAAGAAATTTTCCAAATAACGTCCAAATAATCATATTGTAGCTAAGATTATTACATATATATTTTTAGCCAAGCGAAATATAGGTTATATGATTTGAACCAAAAAAATACTGATTTGATTAGAAAATGTTGTTTTTTTTTTCAATTTCTTAATAGGATAATAATGACAGATCATAATACAATTCATACAATACATAATTCATTAAATAAAAATTATCCATTTCGATTATTTAATATGCCGTCTGACATACGTCACGTCATCATTTATGATACGACGAAACCACGTCAGAACTTAAAGGTTAATATTTTTTCTAGAACACTTTATGTAATATCGATTTATTAAGATTTTTATTGACATTATTTTGTTCATTACATGATTTTCGTTAAAATTATATATTTTAGAGATATTTGCAAAAAAAACGAAGAAAAACGCCAAAAATATATGAATTTTAGTGGACCGTAACTTGAAAAGTATTAGTTTTTTGGAAAAACTATAGAAGACATTTTTTTCTTATAATTAGTTCTTCTATCGATTTCCGACGTTATTTTGTAAAAATGTAATTACACAATTGAGAGGGGGTGTCATCCCCCCGGGGGGTGATAACGCAACCCGAATTGTTTTCACTTTTGAACTTGAGGGTAAGATGAACCTAATTCCAAAATTTCATTCAATTCGGAGCACAGTAAAAAAATTCAGAGGTTATACCCTTTTTTCCTCTTCGTTTACTGCACTAAGTGTGATTTCAGCAAAATCATTTGCAAATAAAATGGTAAGTGAACGATTATAGTCAATAATTATTACGATATGTATAAATGTGTGTGTTATTTGCATATAGCTGCAAAGTGTATATAGTTGTATATTGCTGCAAAAGTGATGCATTAGGATTTACCTGTATAAACTAGTGGTGTATGGCATTGTGCCTCAAGGCAAATTGCTGGAACTTCCAGTACCAAAAATTAAATTTAAATATATTTATATATATATATATATATATATATATATATATTATATATAATTTTGATTTAACTTTTTTTAAAGGAATCGCACTGCTTTAGCTGCATAGAAACGAAATGTAGAAGCGCGTAAGCGCCGCGTCGCCGTTTAATGGACAAACGACGTTAGGGAACCCATAGCAATGTGAAGAAACTTGATACACATTATTAACATCTCCATAAAATATCTGATAATTTGATGTACATATGTCTAATGATCATTTTTGACCGCCAAATAGCATCTTTTTTATTTTTTTTATAGATCTCTGAAACCGCTAGACCCGCCTTTCTAAAAATTAATCAGTTCTTCATATTGCCAATACATAAGTAAAA
>NW_020536999.1:58406502-58429317 GCF_003426905.1 Ctenocephalides felis
TCAAACTGTTTAAATCCGTCGGACTATAGTTAATTACCTTTAAGATATTAAAACTAATGTGTTTTATCTTCTTAGTTTTTTCAATAAAAAGTCCTGAGATGGAGACGCCTATCAAAAACTTTCAGAACATTAATTTCTCTGTAGGAAAAATGAATTGTAAACGCTTTTCTTTGAAGATGAATATTAAAGATAAATATTTGCCTTAAAAACAATAAAAGAAAGAAGACACACAAGCTCAGAATTTTTTCTCGTGAGTTAATGTCAGAGTGATATTGAGAGTTTAAAAAATATTTGTATACATTTAAGAGAGTATCATTGCTATTTGGATATAAAAACAATTTCGTTAGGAAGATAAAATCAGTACTCTATATTAGTTCTATTGCTGACATCAAAATCTAAGTCTTATAAATAGACTAGTTAGACTTAGAAATTCTGTAGCACAATCGGATTTCTTAATTATTACATTATTACCAATAAAAATTAAAATATCTTTGCTCACCTTGTTAAACCAAGTAGAACGAATAATGATTATGGACCCATCAAACTCTTAAATTACCCAACTTGTCTGAAAAATTTTAAGTAGAATTTAATTTTTTTTAAACACGACACTACATGACTATTATTTTCACAAACTAAAGCTTACATTATTTTCATTTCAAGAAACCGATAGTCCGAAAATCACCAATAATCAAGTCTGTCAAACAATTTCCGATATGAGACTGATTTACAATTGCTATAAAATAAAAACGTTACCTGCACTATTCATAAATTAATTGTACAATTGCAAAGTATTGCAATAAATAATTAGATCGATGGGCGATTGGAAATTTTGCATGAAGCAAGATAAGGTCAGGGAATAAACGCACAGCGTTACCAAAAATCATTGTCAATGATAAATTATTTTTTATTTAAATAATTACAATTGTTACTACAAAATAGTATTAATTTTGTTAATTGGACAGTTGTAAATAAAAAAAATGTATGTTCTAGTTTGAAAATTAAGTAATTGCGGTTTTTTAGCTTAGATGGTTTCAAATGAACTTTTAGGTTTGTTGGCGTAATCCAAATGTAAAATATTTGATGTTTTTGGATAGTAGGTACTTTAGATGTCCATCAGATAAATTTTTTTTGGTCCATTGCGTAGTTTTCATTTGTCGTTCATTGAAAAATAAAAAATGAAATCAAACATTCGTCATCTTTTGCTTAAAACTTCTGCTAAGGAAAAGGAGCATTGTTGAGAGTTGTTTATGGTGATGAAATCTTAAAAACAGTGTCAAAAAAGCCAAATTTCTTTTGATGATTTTACTCAAAGATGAAAAACTCTCTGGTCGTCCAGTTGAAGTCGATTAAAAAGGAATTGTCTACTTTGAATACATTGTTTTATTTCATTATTGATATCAAATACCCTTGGAAAATAATATTGGGATATTTTGCTACTATACAGTCCTGACCTTGCACATTCTGATTACTTTTTGTCCCAATCTTTATAAAACTCCTTGAATAGTGAGCAAATCAATAATAATGATAGTGTCAAATTGTATCTGAATCAGCTTTTTGCTAATAAAAGAGTGAGATGATGATGCTGGTTGAAAGATGGCAAAAAGTTATTGATCAAAATGGACAATACATTACAAAATAAACCCATTTTTCATTCAAAGATCAAAAACGTTCTAGTCCCCCAGTAGAAGTCCAGTAGAAAGATTACAAGGAATTGTCTACTTTGAGTTGATGTTTTAATATCATTATTAAATAAAAAAAAATTGAGTATTGCACGGTGTGGCCTACAGTCGAGTAGCAGTCGTTAAATTCAAGAAAAACCGAAAAATCTTGAAAAAATTATATAAACACAACGATATATATACAATTTTATTCGTAATTTTATTCTGCATTTTTCGTCCGAATAAAGTTTTTTCAATAATCAATAAATACATATTGTAATACAAAAACATTTGAACTAGTGGTGTATGGCATCGTGCTTTAAGGCAAATTGCTGGAGCTTCCCGTATCGTAACGAAATGCTCGAGGAATATTGAATGTTTTCAAACAGATTGTTGTAATTCTGTAATATCGTTTTAATATTTATAAGAATTATATAAACTGAATTACAAAGTTAAAATTATTCACTTAAAGTATATAAGTGAGCTTTAGAACTTTAAGCAGAATTAAAATTGAAATCTCAATTATTTTCTATATTCAAAAAAAAGAAAAAATTGAAATGAAAAATTTGTTTTTCCAAAAGCAATTATTTCGTCAACACAAGCAGAAAGTTTTTTGAATCATTTAAATCGGATGCTTATTTCTCTCAAAAACTGCCATTTTTGTAGATTTAGCTCTGTATCTTCTAAATGGCTGGACCTGCCTTTGCCAAAAACTAATCACCACTTCTCCCAATTATTACAAATTGAATGTTTTAGATGATTCAAATCGGATGCTCCGTTCTATCAAAAACTCGATTTCTATTTTCTGCGCTCATTGTTCCATTTTTTTACTATGTCCAAGAGGTCGTAAAACGTGAAGATACTAAAACCTTCTATATGCATTTTTGTCAAAATAATGATACACCTAAATGAAGTACAAGTGAAGTTTGTTACATAAAACACCATTACTCAAACAGTTCAAAACTCTTTATGAAAGCACCTGTATACTACCATCTTATAACATACACATTTCTCATACATTTGCAGGTTTCAAGATATGAAATAATGATTCAAAAATATGAACTCTTAACCATTACACAGCCGGTCGTCGACATTGTTACATAAATGCGATCTCAATTTAGCGACATACTTTATATTCTTTCCATTCAGTTTTTTTTTTGCCTGCTACAACTCTCTGACGATGTTCTACAAAGGTATTCGCCAGCAGACAAAGGAGGACGAACAAGCCCGCGAAAGATAGCGCCGCCAGCTCCAGAAAATTATTGCACGTTTATTCTCGGATGTGTGTATGTACCAGACAGGGTTGCCAGAGATTAGACACTGGTTTTATGTTTAAAAGAAAATTGTTAAGAATATGGTTACCGAGGAGTGTATGCAATTATTCCTGAATGTTAAAGTAAATATAAATATGTGAAAGTTTAATTAGTTATTATAATGAATTGGTTCTGAGAGTAGACTTATAGATTATATAGCACAATCAATTTTCATAATCCCATCCAATTACCTTATTACCAATAAAAATTCAAATATCTTTGCTCACATTGTTTAACCAAGAAAAACAAAATAATACCTAAATCTTCTTAAATAATTTTAAGTGTGTGGTAACTTTACTTTTTTCAAACACACCACTGCTCGTCAATAATTTTCAAAAATTGAAACTTACTTTATTAATACTTTTACTTACACCAATTAATTATTATAATGAATTGGTTCTAAGAATGAGAGAAATCTGATGTACTGATTTGAATCTATAATCTATCCACCTGTATATCCTAGCTTTCTTTTGAAAAATTTAGAGCCATTCGATGTAACTGGATAAGGACTTACATTAGTAACGAGTAGAAAAGTAAAAAAAAATTGTCCACGTGTTAGCCCGCAATTATACATTGATTTTAAAAATTTGAAATGTATTGGTTGTGAATCGAATTGATTAGTTTTTAGTAAAGATTGGCTGGCACAAGCTTGTAATTAACTATTGAAATAAAAATTTGAGACGATTTTTATGATTTTTTTCTGACGATAGATATCATGGTCTTTTAGATCATACTAAAACTTTACGTCCCTATGACACGTTGTTTAATTTATAAAATTAGTCAAATTTTGCAAAAGATAGCAGTTTTTTGGTGTTTGTCAAATTTAGAAGACCTTTCATCGACGTTTGCTCAAAAACGCCTGAACCGATTTCAAACATTTAAAAGCAATTCGATGTATCTTATTGGGGATATGAGGATCATAGTTTCTCAGTTTTGTGCGACGATCGGTCGAGCAAATTATCATAGTCTTTGTGTCAAAAGTTTTTGTCATTCATTAAAATGTAGAATAATGAACTACAATTTTAGGTTATATAAGTACGTGTCTGTGCAATATAATTATTACAATTATAGATAATTTAAAAGTATTTGAGAAAATTGAAATGGAAATAGCATTGTTCAAAATTTTATCCAAATATCTTATTCCTAATTTCGATAAATTATGTCAATTAATACACTCATCAAGAAGTTCATGCAACTTGCCTTAAGAAAAAATGCCACTTCCAACTAATTCAAATTTTATCTATCATAGTGTATTATATTGGTTATTTAAGATTAATCTATAATTTAGATTTTAAACTTAAATCGTTTAATACATTATACGTCCTAGGATTTTGATTAATAACTTACCGAAAGAGAATTTTTTGCCAATTTTATGTTTTCTCGAGGTTTCAAGTCATTCTGGATATAAAATTTGGAAAAAGTATTGCGTTTGTGTGTGTGTTTATATATGTATGTATTCTTGTATGATGCATGCATGCATGTATGTATATGTGACTATTTGTTGACATTTTCGCAAAAAGGCATGAACAAATTCGAAAATTTAGAAGCCATTCGATGAAACGTGACTATCACTCGCCTTGTTTGAGATTTGATACAATATATATTATAATTCGACCGTTCAATGATATTTACTGAATAGTAAGATAAATAGCTATTTTGTTCTTGAAAATAATTTTTTTATCTTACCTCAACATGAATACCATACGAATATATATTGATGATGCCGATGTTCTACTCACCTGAAACAAAATATAACTCATTAATAAAAAGAATGAATTAAAATATAATTGCAGAACAACGCGTACAATACTTAATTGTACTACAATTCTAAACTAGGAGAAGCAATTAAATTGAAGAATAGTATATTACCAGAATTAATAATTTGATTATTTGTATTTCAGCTTTATTTATAAATAAATTTGTTTCATTGATAATATCCAACGCAAATAATAATATGTGTATTTTTACTTTAAATTGATATATTGAATTTATCTATGTGGCCTATAATATATAATCGAACTTTTCTAAGGGACATCTGGTTTCTTGAACACTAAATGGTAAGTTTGAAACAGCCATTCTATATTCATTCAATGATGATACCAAAAAAATAATATTTGAAGGAAACTATAATTCTCAACATCAACATATTGGGTTACAGGAAGTGTTGGAAATCATAGTGGACCATACCACAAATTGAGGCAAACTAATAATATTGTCAAACTGGTGTAAACAATATTTATATTTATCTTTAAATGGCAGTACAAAGACTGTTTTGCTCTAAAGTTGTTTCACGTTTTACCTAGAGTAAAGCCGTAAGTGGAGCTTTTAGATAAGTGAATAGTAATAAGTGAACTAATTGGAGATGGTATGAAAAGAAAGAAAAATAACATGTTTCAGGTATATTTTGGGATAGTTCGCTCTTGTTATCAGCTCCTCAATTAGAAAATTATAATCAGTAAAATATTACTTGAGGTCTTCAAAGATTGACACTGCCTAACGATGTTAGCTAATATATAAAGACATTACTACATTTTTTAACAATAATTAAACAGCAATCAGAAAAATTCTAGAAGCTATTGTGTGATTATTAGAACACCAGTAACAGTACTGGAATTCTATATATATATGACATGACGGAGATCACTCCAGTAGGTTACTCCATTTTAATGCATTAGATCGAAGGGATGCTTCTTCTTCAATCTTTTAATATGTGATGCTTGTAATATGGAAATTAATGTGGGGTTATTGTGGTTGATGATCTTGTCTTGATGAATTCCACTTCTGTTTTTCACTACCTCCTGGACAGTATCGATTTTTAGATCGTTATGTAGTATTCGGTTGCTGACATACCAAGGCGCATTTGCAAAATTTTAGATTGTTTCCTTTGGATAGATGAGATTCTTGATTTACTGGCGCAGCCCCACAACTCTACGCCATAAGTCCAAATCGGTTTTATTGAAAGATATTACTTATATAAAGAAATCAGTTAAACAAGTAACATGTTGCCAGCATCCATCACTTTGTAGTAAGTGTTGAAACGTTCTTATGTAATAATAACTTTATCAAAACACTATTTTTTTAACTGAAAAATTCCTTAACCCTGAATTTTTTCCCACCCATCCATATGCATCTCTCCGTATGATACATTTAATCCCCATCTTTGAATTTTTAAATGTTCCCACACCCCGCTCGCACATTTACTCGACCTGAATCATTCATACTTTGCCTGGGGGTCATGCGCGCAATAGTCGTCTTTCGCCCGTTGCTGGCGGCGCGAATGTCTCCAACAAATCACTGGGTTAGCCGGTAGACGTGGCTTTAGAAGTTCAATTGTTTTACGAATCCTCTTGCACATTCAAGGTAAAGTGGTTAGAACGTGCTAGGTTAAATGGTAGAATCGTGATGGTCTATAAAGTCGAATCAGCGGAACAAATTTTTAGTTATTGGAGTATCGGAAAATGGAGAAGGAAATTGGAGCGCTAAGACGGTATTTGGACTTAAAATTGGATATAAATTATGGCATGGAGTAGAATACCTTGTATAATAAATAATCTGTTTACATTAATCACAATTCTAAATATGTAAGTTGCTAAAACGATTGGACCGAATCAGAGTCCCTGGGATCGATACTACTTTGACCAGCCTGTTGTCAAGCAGTAGTGACAACGGTTTCCACTAGACAATATAGATGGCAATATGTTTCAAAGTCATAATCATAGTAGCTGCTTGAATTTCACTTCTTCTCGAATCTTGTTGAAGTGCCCTTTAGAGTTCAATGAAAATTTTAATCTTAAAGCTAACTGTTTTTGTTTCAAAATAAATCAATCAATCAACCACCAAAATAAATTCAAATGAATCAATCAACCACCAAAATAAATTCAAATGATTCAAACTTGAAGTTCGACTTCTAATAGAATAATTGTTTGCATTTTTGCAATAATGTGAAAATGAATTATCATAATGAGGTTTTTGCTCACGTATATACAGACATACATTTCATTTAATTTTGTTTAATTTGTATTAAAAGAGTTTTATTTTATCTATTATTACTCATTGTTGCGAAGAAATTTAACACAAAAAACTAAAAAAAAATTGTAAATATAGAAGATCATAATAGAATTTCCCATTTATAAAAAATCATTCGAATCACAACAAATATTTTAGTCAATTCATTTTAATAAGCAAAGGTAATGTATCAATGTTATTTCAAATATTATTGTTTATTTGTGCGTATTTCAAGAATTTACTAAAACTCTTCTTCTTCGATCACTCAGGTTGTTAGGTTATTATTTAACCTTTGTCGCTGTGGACTGTATTAAAAAACTGATTTAATTTTATATTCTGTATTTGTTGCAGTTCTAATCACAATAACTGATGTATTATTAAGTATTAATGAAGAAAAATATATTTATGCGTATAGGTTAGTTACATGTGGTTAAGTCGGCTTCACTTTTAGAACAGAAGGACTCGTTCCTTTAAAACACAACGCTACCCCCACTACCAGGGGTAGCAACCATTTCGTATAAAGCTTAATGCTCTGAAGTTTTGTAAACTTTCATGCCAATATAATAAAATGAAAAGACGTCCGAACATGCCGGCCGCCTTGAAAAGCTACAGCTTTTAAAAATATAAACATAGCGATTTTGAACTAACATTAAGTATAGAAATTGTATAAAGATTTTACGAGTATAAAAATTGATTAACAATGTGATAGTGATTTGCATGACAATCTAATCTAAAATTATTTAACTTATATTTCTTAATATTATATAAAACTTAAGATATTTCATTATTGATTGGTAGAATGCACACTTTGTTTAGTGCCCTTTTTAATTCTCCATTGGGGCCCTTCAGTGTAACAACCCGTACGACACCATCATTGCCTGGGTGTATATCTGTGATCCGTCCAAGACGCCATTTTAATGGTGGTAGATTGTCATCTTTTATAAGCACCAGTTTGCCTATAAGATTATCTTGTTCCATTGGTCTTCTCCATTTGGTCCGTGATTGTAATTCTCCTAGATATTCCTTGTGCCATCTTGTCCAAAAATGCTGCCTTAGCTTTCAAGATGCTGGAGTTTTGTTAGTCTGTTTTCTGGGATGTGGGAAAGTGAATTTTCTGGAAGTGATGTTAATGATCTGCCGATCAGGAAATGTGCTGGAGTTAGTGGATTGAGATCAGATGGATCAGAGGATAAGGGAGTTAACGGACGAGAATTCAAAATTGCTTCGATTTGTGTTAATAATGTATACATTGAATTGTAACATAATTTTGTCTCGCGTAACACCCTACGAAGATGGTATTTTAAACTTTTTACTCCAGCTTCCCACAGTCCGCCGAAATGAGGAGATCTTGCTGGTATAAAATGCCAGCTAATATTTTGACTTATTAATTTGCTTCTAATCTCTTCGTTAGATTCCAATAAAAATTTATATAAACCTTTAAATGATTGTTTGCTCCAACAAATGTTGTTGCATTGTCCGAAAATATATTACTAGGAAGACCTCTTCTAGCAATGAATCGTTTTAATGTTTGTAAAAAAGATTCTGTCGATAAATCGCAGACCAGATCCAAATGAATAGCCTTGGTGCACATGCAAATAAAAATACAAATATAAACCTTAATAAATTTGGCACCGCGTGTTATTCGATCTTTGATAATAAACGGTCCAGCATAATCAAGGCCGACATTGTTAAATGGAAAATCTTGATTAACTCTACTACTAGGCAAATTTCCCATTAGATAATCATTTGACGATGGTTTTGCTTTGAAACAAGTAACGCATTTCCGAATAATTTCTTTACAAGCGTTACGTCCAGAAATTGGCCAAAATCGTTCTCTAATACTTGCGAGAAGTTGTTGAGCACCACAGTGAAGTAATCGGTGATGCTCTTGGTGTAATATTAACGTAGTTAATTTATGTTTTGAGCATAATATTATAGGATTAATTTTATCAAATGAATAATTTGTGTTTCTTAATCGACCGCTTACTCGTATAATTTTCGAATTATCCATAAAAGGATTTAAACATAAAATTCTGCTCTCTTTACTGAGCGATTTAGAATTGACAAGTTTATTATAATCTAATTGGAAAGATTGTTTTTGTGCAATTACTATCAATACCTTAAAAGCTTGATCTAATTCTTGTGTTGTAAGTGGTCCAAACTTCCGTTTATACTTATCTTTTTTAAGCCTACAATTCGTAATAAATCTATTTACATATGCCATTGTTGATTGTAATTTTCGCAATGTCGAAAACCGAGAAAATAAATTAAATTCTACATTGGTGACTAATAAATTAATTGCTCTTGTTTCTTGTATGTTTTTGTCATTAAAATTTAAATTATCTAAAGAATTCAAAATTGTAATATTTTGAGGCAGCATAAAGGTCATTTAAATAAAATCTATGTTAATTATGTTGTGTTGTAAGCAGAAGAATAAAATTTTATTTTATTTTGCCAATTGTTTAAGATAACGTATAGCTAAAAATGATCCAGGTGCTGTACCATATGTGACCGTATTTAATTCACAAGTTTTTGAATTATCTGTTGGAATTTGTCTACCGTTTTCATTAATTATTATTTGCCGATAAATTTTTGAAGTATCGCCTAATGAAGCATATATAGGCATTCTAAATCTTAACATTTTTGTAAATAAGTCATTTCGAATTGACGTTCCCGTATAATGAACATCACACATTGGCAAGGCGCTTGAAGACTTTCCCGAACTTTGAAAAACATCTCTCGTTTTTGTTTTTAAACTATATTTATTCCTTACTGTGCGATGTGGCAAGAAATATTGACTAATTGACTTAATATTAAAATTACTAACTTCAGACATATGTTTTAACTTACTATATGCATTAATAAAATTTACACAATTAATTTTTAATAAACTATTCTCTTGGAATTTATGTTTACGTGACATAAATCTTTGTATATGACGAGTTTTCAAATCTTCTAAATGTAATTTATTTTTAAAAGGATTTTTTTCTATAAATCTACCTGTAAAATCGCGTTTGAAATTTGTTATAAAACGATTTTCATAAAATGTTTCGTGTTTTGTTAACTTTTTATAATTGTTGTTTTTAATATCTTTTACTTCGGAAACCTTCTCTAATTGTTTATTAATATTATAATTATTCAATGCTAATAAATTTGTTGAATGTTTTGAATTTGTGCAATTCGGAGAAAACGACCCAACTAATATCCAACCTAATAAAGTTTTCTGTAAAATCGGTGCGTTATCACCTAATTTAATTCTACCTACAGATAAAAGTTTCCAAAACATATCTGCCCCTAAAAGTATATCTATATTCCGCGTCTTATTGTATTCCGGATCAGCTAAGAAAATATTTGTCGGAATTTTAAAATTGTTACCTATGGAAACTAATGGAAGTGGTTCTGTTATTTTTTCTAGCACTAAACAATTTATATTGGATTTAAATGAGTTATTTGTAGATTTAAAATTAATATTTGTTGAGAACCGAATATTGGTCTCTATCTGCCCGACGCCCATAACTGTGTAATTTGTTTTGTCTAGTTTTATACCTAGCCTTTTGCAGGTATCTGCCGTAATAAAATTACTTTGTGCCCCGCAATCTAAAAGACACCGACATTCTATGAACTCTCCGCTCGAGTTTTCTACTTTTATAACAGCTGTTGCTAAAATTACTTGTGACTGTAATTTTGTATTAATATTTTTTGTCGAATAATTAGCAACCGTCATATTTGAACCCGATGTGCTAGGAATTGTATTAGTCTCTTCAAAATGAACCAATGTATTATGTTTCATTTTGCATATTTTACACGGAAATGCAAACAAACGTCTACCTTATGCCCTCGCTTGAAACAATTTATACATAAATTCAATTCTTCGATTTTACTTATCCTATCTTTAATAGATAGCGCTTTGAATTGGTTGCAGTAATATAAGGAGTGATTTTCTTCACATAAATAGCAAGTTTGCCGCCCCGTTGACAGATAATTAATTGATGGATTATGATTATTATTTGTGCTCTTGTATTTTATGTGTTGAGCCAAAGATTTATTAATATTATTAGAAAAAGGTTTACTACTAATGTTTGTGGATAACTTTTCCAACATATCACATTTTTGTTTAATAAAATTATTAATATCTGTCAACGTCGGCTTTTCTTTGCTACAGGTAAAAGATTCCCAATCCCGTAACGTACGCGTATCGAATTTATTTGTGAATATAAATATAATAATTGTGTCCCATTTATCTGTGGGTTCGCCTAATGACTCTAATGAGCGTAGATGCCTAGAAATCGTTTCTAATAACGTTCTTAATTCTGAATGAGATTCGCGACTACATTTCGGACTATCAAAAATTGCCTTTATGTGATTATGTATGATTAACCGTTTATTTTCAAACCTGTCTTTTAAAATTTGCCATGCTATATCATAATTAGAATCGGATGCCTCTATAGCTGCAATGCTATTTTTGGCATCTTTTTCTAATGATGATTTTAAATAATAAAATTTTTGAATTTTGCTTAAAGTATTGTCGCTATGCACCAAAGCGTTAAATGAATCATGAAATTCTAACCATTTATCGTAACTTCCATCAAACGTGGGAAGTTTAATTGTAGGCAATTTAATATTTTTGATATTTGTATACGAATCAATGCTAGACGGCCCTATTGTTTGCTGATCGTCTTTACATTTTTTCGTGTCATTGAAATTTTGAATTATAAATTTTAATTTAGCTATTGTTCTATAATAATCATTTTCGAAAGATTCCTTATCGCCTTCTGATACACCCTCAATTAATTCAATTTCATATTGTATCGTTTCAAATTCATCAATAATTGGTAATATCTTTTCGAGTCTGGTATTTAATTCAATAATTATATTTTCATCTAGTATTGTGGAATCTAATGAATTTACAAAATTTTGCACTCGCGTCAATTTGGATTTAATGAATCCACGCTTCGCTTTAAGTTCCGCCATTTTGAATACAATATTAAACACAACCGAGCAATATGTGAAATTATTGGGATATTATGAAAGGAATAAAAACAGACTTACTTGTAATACAGGTGTGTAGATGTTGTAATTGTCCTCAGCCTTCGTTCCCTTGTTTGCTCTGGTCTGACCGCCACGTGGTTATAAAGTTTAGCCGCTTTGGAATGTTTTTTCTTCACAACACTTAGAAATTTGTTATCACTATTGTACTTTAATTAACTGCTTGTAATTCACGATACGGTTCGAAGTACCAAAATGTTTATTTGTGCGTATTTCAAGAATTTACCAAAACTCTTCTTCTTCGATCACTCAGGTTGTTAGGTTATTATTTAACCTTTGTCGCTGTGGACTGTATTAAAAAACTGATTTAATTTTATATTCTGTATTTGTTGCAGTTCTAATCACAATAACTGATGTATTATTAAGTATTAATGAAGAAAAATATATTTATGCGTATAGGTTAGTTACATGTGGTTAAGTCGGCTTCACTTTTAGAACAGAAGGACTCGTTCCTTTAAAACACAACGCTACCCCCACTACCAGGGGTAGCAACCATTTCGTATAAAGCTTAATGCTCTGAAGTTTTGTAAACTTTCATGCCAATATAATAAAATGAAAAGACGTCCGAACAATTATAGAGTTAAAAAAAAAAAAAAAAAAAAAAAATATTATAGAAATTATGTAATTATAACTCCCTGTGGCTTTACAGGTGTGAAAATATGTAAATGCAATTCATTACGCAGTAATAATTTCAAATATAAATTATAATACAATAAATAATTTTGAAACAGTTTGACGCATTTATAAATTAACTCACAAACCAAAAATTATTTAATAACAGATTATTATGTAATATACTCAATGCTATTGCGTATAATTTCATATATATGTATATGCGGATTAATAACCTTTTGTCATAAATAAAAATCAATGAACCTATCATGAAATATAATTTTTATCAAATGAAAATTTATATTTGTGAAATAAAGCTACTACACTCTTAGCCTACATTTGGACTTGAATAGCTTTCATTTCAGTAATCATAGCAGAATAGATTATAGAATTATATGTTGTGAATTATTAATAATAAAAAAAATCATTAATAATTAATCGTAGAAAATTGAATATGCAAAGAAACGTGGAAATTTGATTGCAGACAATTGGTATAAATATAATTGCAATCAATCAAGCTCATATATATTTTATTATAAAGTCTGAAATGCATATACTTGGTGGCAATATGATAGATGGCGTCAAAATGGCGTCAACAAACATATTTCTTAATATATAATGAAAAAAAAGTTCATATACTTACATTGAACTCACAAGTAGCCGGGGTCATTAGGATTTCAGAGCACTTGATTTCATTTACACACAAAATTAGATACAACTCTTTTAAAATAATTACTCAACCTTTTGGCATTAGGAGGTTGAAACGACAATGGCCCTTAGACTTAGTCTTAGAATAGGTCTAATATAATATTATATTAATTGTAAAACTGAGAAGTTCTCATTGGAGTTCTTTTTAGGCATCACTCATAAATATTGTCACTTTAGCTCATAGGAATCTTCATATATTTCTGATTGCTAAATAAAACTGAGTTAAAAAAAAATATTTGCAAACCAAAATGGCGTCACCTATCATATTTTTGATTATATTATCGTTGTTATATACTTAAAGTGAACTCACAAATAATCGCGGTCATCAGTATAGCACTGCACTTGGTTCTATTTTTATACAAAATTAGATGCACCTCACTTTTTACAACACAACATTGATAAGCACTACAAACATCCGCCATTTTATCTGCCAACTAACTGCACTAGCGCAAAACCGTTAACAAGCACGACGCTCTAACCAACTGAACTAACACGCCATAAACTGCACTACCATACAACCACGTGTACCAACTTAACAAAAAAAAATCGATATTCGATAACTTGAAATTGGATTTCAGAAATATATCGTTTGTATCTGGTTTTTGTGTTGGTAAATATGGTTGGTACCATTGTTGTACAGATGAACGGAGGTGCAAATGGTTGATTCATGACAGATAAAATGGCGGGTATAAATTATGGTGCTTATAAATTTTATATTATTGTAAAAAGTGAGTTGCATCAAATTTTGTGAAAAAATGGAATCAAGTGCACTAAAATGCTGATGACTACTTGTGATCCAATATATGTAAACGAAATCGATTTTTGTTATATGTTGACAAATATGATAGTGACGCCATTTTGGTTTTCCAATCATGGCATCAATTCTATTTTTAAAAAATTAAGGATGTTTATAATAGATAAAATAGCAGGCATAATTAACAGAACTTCCTAATTTTCTATCGCTTTAAAAATTGAGTTGTATCAAGTGCAGTGGAACACTGATTACTGCGGATACATTTGAGTTCATTTTGAATTCATGGAAACGATTTTTATTAAATAATAATAAATATGATAATAGATGCCATTGTGGTTATCCAATCTTAGCTTATTCAAGCCACTAATTAATCATTTAATTTTAATGAAAAATATTATATGAAAAACTAGTTCTAACGATACTAATTTCGTAGTCCTGAAATGTGCAGAAATTCGATAAATTAAATGTGAAGTGTTCTTAAGAGCAAATAAAAATTAATGGCTAATAAATGATATAGGTCATAGAAAATGTAATATTTTTATGAGTAATAAATTTGAGCACGTCATTTTTACATTATTGTTAGTTGTAATATTGCATTATAATTTGTAATCGATTCTATAAAAACATTGTAGCATGCATCTGTAATAAATTTATTATTGAAGTTCGATTACGGAGACTACAAAAAATTATAACAGTATAATGGAGTAGAGCGGGACACAAAGACCCAATTTGACTTTGAGCACTTATATTAAAAACCAAATCAATTATATCGCAACAAATAACACATATTAAACTAACAACTATCTAGTTATGTTCAGTAAAACTCAAAGATAATTTATCATTAATAAAGTGTGTTTTTTGCTATTTTTCAAACATTTCCCACCTAGTCTTTTTTACGCCCATGGGCGAGGTAAAATGGGACGGCTAGGGGCCAAACAAGTCCAATAACTTATTTTTAATTCTAAAGGGATTTTGCAAATTAGTAGCTACATGATTCACCCAATGCAAAATATAAATATTGTTGGTATACTTTTTAACATTGTATATAACCTTGATCTGGCATTTCGTCAAAAATATTCATCAGCAAAGTAGGAATAACTATTTATTTATCTCTATAAAAGATTTTTTAACAAAATTTAAATATTAAATATTAAATATTAATTTTTTATTTACTATTTTTCATTGCTTACACTTTTGCCAAGGTAAAAATTCAGTTGGTCCTTGTTACCCCACTCACGTGTAAGCCTTTAAACGAGTCATTTAGAAAAACTATTGAATCTAATCTAAAATCACTAATACATCTTAAAAAACAATTACATAACTGTATATTTAAAATTTATATCAAGATCTCGTGAACTAAACAACAGTGCACACAAACCTTTAAGTGAACTTTAAGTGAACATTTGTTTTTTTTTAAATTATATTTCATTTAATATAGTATGTATTATTATCTATTAATTTAAGTAATGTACCATTAATATCTATAATTGTAGAATTGTATTATGTAAATATAAATAGAAATACATAAATAAAAAAAAGAAAAGAAGCAACTAACAACCGAAGAAAATTCTTTTGTTATGGATTTTCAAACATTTCCATTTTTCTCTCGAAAGCAACATCGTAAAGATCAAGGTGATAGCTGGTTATACACCTTTGCTCTCTACTTTCAAGTATTGGTAAAAAAATGATAAATTTACTTGTTTTTGAGATATCAGTGGTGGATCATTCTATCCACGGATCTAAGCCCAGCTCTGTCCTATGCCAATTAGATACAAATTTATATTTGAATTTATTTTATTGTAAACCAGTTTTATCAATTATAAATTCGGAGTAATTTTAAGAGTAGTATGCGTATAATGAACATAGCGAAAAAAATCTCGAACAGCAGTGTACAGAAATCCATATATGGCAAATAGTAGTGTTGGTGTTTTAAGTCTTTTTGTATTGCAGACACTGTAAAAATTACAGTATTATTTTCTCCATGGTATCATCATTTTATGATGATAAAAGCATATAGGACTATGGTCTTAAGTATTAGGTAACCATGAATTATAGTTCATACTTAAGACCATAGTCATATATGCTTTGATCATCATGCCATGGTGATACCACGGGAAGAATGAAACTGTAATTTTTACAATAAGACTTCGAACACCAGCACTACTAGTTGCCACAAAGCAACAATGTACTTTGTCATCCAATGCAGGAAAAACTCTAAAACATTCTGTCATTCATCTTTTCCCGTCTAATATCATATTTATTGACATCCGCTGAAGGTGATGCCGTATTGGGTTACAATAAACGCGTTACGCGGTTCGAAGGTTCACTCCGACATCACAAGAGCCAAAGCGAGTTAGCTGTAATCATATTACTCCGGCGAGATACACCGGATCTACGATGCCTTGCCTCGCACCTATAATACACACCTGGAAGACAGAGAGCTGGGAGAAAATATTCATATAAGTTTTAATACGTTTGCCGATGCCAATGCTATTGCATTCATTTTTATTGTAATACTAGATGACCCGACACACGTTGTCATGTAATTAGGGATCGTTCAAAAATTACGTAAGCAGATTTATTACAATTATTTACCCCCCATCCCCTTGTCGGCAAAAGTAAGCAAAGCTCATATCCCCTCCCCCCCACGCTTACGTAAACATTTTGCAATTAATGTCAAAAAATCAAATACTACCTATGACGTAATCATCATCCAGACTCTCCTGCCCCCCATGTCAACTCAAAATAAGTAAATCAACAACCCCCGCCCCCCTATAGTGCTTACGTAATACTTGAACGGCCCGTTATGTTTACAATTCAAAAGTTTCATTTTTTTAATAACCTATACTGATATTTTAAATTTTAAAAGTTAAAAATTATTATGATTTTTACACAACAGTCTATACCAAAATGATATACATCCATCCATATGGATCTTAAATGTACAACTGCTTTAAATAAAATGATAAGTATTTGCTTTTTTGAAAAATATTATAAAACATTTTTTTTCTTATAATTAGTTCTTTTATCGATATCCAACGTCATTTTGAATAAAATGAAATTAAACCACTGGGAATGTCATTCCCCCTGGGAAATGGCAAAGGAGTATAAATTATATTCACTTTTGAACTTTAGAGTAAAATAAAAATAATTTTAAAATTTCATACGATTTGGAGCACAGTAAAAAAAATTCAGACCCAAAACGCTATTGACTTGAGTAAATATTCCATGTCCGATTGCAAAAATATGAAAATACTAACGTTTGTATGTGAAAAAGAAAAGGTTTGTTTTTAGAGTTTTCCCGGCGATTATTCGATTTTTTCTCGTCGTAAGAACCATCCTTGGACTTCAACGATTTTAAAAAAAGAGTTGGTCAAATTGATCTAGGCGTTGTTGAGTTATGCGCTTACCAACACATTTTGCGATTCATTTTTATATTATAGATTTTAATGCTATAGCATAGTCAATTTAAATGTAATTTTATAAAACATCAGGTTTCTGTGAATATTATACCTGTCAAGGTAATGACCAACTGATTCTTCAGTTATTTTTGTATAATCTTTTCACGTAGTCACTATTATAATTAGTTTGGCACATTGCGTAAAATAAAAGCGTAATACTTGATGTGGATACTATAGCATTCATCGTATATAACGATTAAAATATGATAATCTGACTATTCTTAAAAATAGTGTTTAATAAAATTTCAGTTAATATAACCAATTTAATAATAAATTAACTGTCAATTTTTGTACCCTGCAAAAATTTTACTATTCGCGAACTGTGCTAAAAATGAAAGCAATTGTCCGAAGCTATATTATCTAATCATTTATAATAATTAAGAACATAATGAAAAGGTATCAAATTATAAAACACTAGGTGTTCATGGCATTTAGCCTTGAGACAAGTTGCAAAAATTTCCCAGTATGCGAAAATAATCGACAAAAACACCAATCGAGAATTAGCAACTTTTAAAAATGTAACGATATAATTATAAATTTTGACACGGTTTATTATTCCAAATATTGATGATTTTTTATAATTAGGCCACTTTTTGTCCGACAAATCTCAGCGATGACGTAATCGGTACGGACGTGAGCTAGCACCAACTGGTCTCGGGTTTGATGATTTGTTGGTTTTGATCAGCCATCCTGTAGTGCATAATATGGTTAGAAACTATTGCAAAATTTGCCAAACGTCATACACCTACGTATGTTCAACAAATGGTTTACGTATTACTTATGAACCTAAAACAAACATGCACCTAACACATATGCGATGTAATTTTAGAAAGCTCGACTCATTATTCAAAACTTTAATAAATAAACCACTTGTAGTATAATAATACTTAAGGATGTTCCTCAAAACTGCTCTATTAAGGTACTCTATTACGTGTAAAATTGGTGAAACAACAGTTTTTTTAGTACGAAAAACTAATCTTATCAAATTCTCTGGAAAAAGCAATCTTCTTTGGATAGTTAAAAATGTATTACAATTTTTTTTATGTTTCACAAAATGTAAATTAATAAAATTACTTCTGGATATTTAAAACAAATTATATTAATAAATTTAAGTACAAAATCCCAAAAAATATAAAATACACATTGCAAAGTATGTAGATTATAAATTTCTTATAAAATTGACTGACAATTGCATTTGTGAAATTTGCTATATATTGTTTTTTAAATAATAAATAAGTTTGGATAGAATTTTTCGTCCAAATCACGATATCAAGAGTACAAATCAATCGATTTCAATAATTAAAAAAAAACATTCAAAAAACCAAAACGGCAGGTCCTGCCGTTTCGGAGATATGAAACAAATAGTGCAAAAATACCAGTCTTTAAGAGAACGGCGTACCTGATTAGAGTGATTCAAAACGCATATTACTTTTTTATTTGCTATGTAATATATTATGATATATAATGTTAGCTATTATAATGTTATGTTATGTTATTATAAATGCTATCATGCTATCATTAATGTTATGTTATGTTATTATTTATCTTGTTGTATATTATGTATTTGTTCTTGTGGATAAACATAGATAAAAGTCGTCGCCCAACAGCACTTATAATAATTTAAAAAATACTACGATGAAATTTACAGTATCTATAACAATCTGTTTGAAAATATTTAAAACAATTGTTATTAATCATTAATAAATTTTCATTGGTAATAAGGAAAAAAAATGCTATTAACCAAAACACCATTTAAAATATAAAAGATTCATTAGCTGGTTGTGGTTTGTTTCAAATACAACATGGAACAGATCGTACATAGTAACACAACAAAACCTAGTCGTACAGTTAAATACTTTGTATTCCAAAAATAAGGACTCTGTAATTTGACATATTACATTTGTCTATTTATTGATTTTTATTTCTGTTTAATTTACTGTGCGGGAAGCTCCAGCAATTTGCCTTAAGGCACAATGCCATGTACCAATATTTTACGATATTAATTGTATTTTATACTTTCAATTTATTCCATTAACTACATATTATAAAATTTTCTATAGCATTATGGCAATATAATAAAACCAAATACCGTACATCAAAAAAATGTTTATAGCTAAACAGATATGGGAGTATCGTATCCTCTCGATAGTCTAAACGATATTACGAAGATTGTTTACGTAACCGTGTCGTTTCGTATATGACAGCACGTATAGAATCCACCACCCACCACCCACCAGAAACCCACCAGGAACCCACCAGGTACCCACCAGCAAGGCAGAGAGGCAGCCCATGGCCCATGTATCTGTTGTAATGCCGCGCCGCTACGTCTGAGCTTAACGTGCCCCATTGTGCCTTCAAGTCACGTGCGAGAGCGACTCACGCCTGGCTAAGCGCGCAACAAAGAAAATCTCAGAAGAAAATTCCTCGATGTACCGGGAAAAACTTGCGGAAAACCGTCAACAGCAACCCTTTCGTGAGATACAAGCAAACTGAGTGATTATACTAAACAAGCAATGAAGGAATTTCACTTCAGAAAGAAAGAATGAAGAAGTAGATGGAGCGAATGTTGTCCGAGGATTCAGTGCAGAAATCTAATTTTATCTAGATTAAAGAAATTGGAATGAGATACAAAAAATGTAGAAGGTACCTAATTGTTACTACTTACGTAAAGTTGCTTTAAATCAATAAACAAGTATGTGAAACTTCAGACTTTTTATTAGAAAAATTCTTTTAATCATTTTATTTCCATTTCACTTATTTTGTATATATGTATAATGTTTATCTAATAGAAATTATCTACACTAAATCCAAAATTATTGTTTTTAGAGTCGGATTCATCGGATAGCAACACTCTTGATGGTTTTCTTTATATTTGTAGATAATTAAATTTAGATAATTTCATACATAAAGTTGTTGGTACGATTGACTTTATTAGAAGCTCTGAAATTTTGATTATATCCAGATCGTTAAAATTAAACTTGATTTGTTTGTTATTTTAACTCTTTTAAAAAGCCTTAATTTTTATTTTATGAATAGTTTATATAATTAGATAATTTAATAATAAAATATTTGTATAAATTCTTATTAAAACTCATTGAAAAACTATAGTATAATTAACTTCCCTTAGGGCAAGTTATAGTAATCGCAAAAAAAAATCCAAAATGGAAATTTTTATATACCTTTACGTTTCAAAGGTCTCTGAATATTTTGGCATGCCTTAGAATATCGATGTATTTGTGTGTGCGTGTGTGCGTGTGTGCGTGTGTGCGTGTGTTTTTGTGTGTTTGTGTGTGTGTGCGGATACAAACTTTCGTCGACGATTTCGGGAACACAATCAACCGATATGAATATTCAAAAAACATTCGATTCGCATTGATAAGGGGACGTACTGATTAGTTTTTGGCGAAGACAGGTTTAGGCAGTAGCCGTTCCAAAGATATGGGGCAAGAAGTGCTAAAAATGGTAACTCAGTTTTTAAGAGAACGGAGTGTCCGATTGTAATAATTCAAAAAACATTTTACTTGTATGAACGAAATGAACAACTAGTAACATTTTCAAAAGGCAGGTCTAGCGTTTATTAACTCTCTAACTATTTAAACTCTCAATGAAAATAAATTAAAAAAGTGTCATTTGGCGGTCTAAAATGGTTATTGAACTTATGCACATCAAATTATCAGATATTTTATAGAGATTTTCATAATGTGTACACATTTAGTGCAATTTTTTTGGGGTTCAGAACCAAGATTTTTAGTTACGGTACGGGAAGTTCCAGCAATTTGTCTTAAGGCACGATGCCATGCACCCCACTAGTTTTAATCATATTTAGAATATTAATAACTAGTACTATTATTTCAGATCTCCCAGTCATGAAATTAGCAAAAATTTGAGATGTTAAATATACTCTATATTTAAAAAAAATAATGGTTAATAAGTGATTAACATCATAAAAAGCAACATTTTTACGAGTAATAAATTCAATTTAACATATTATAAATTTGTACTCTAAATCCAAAAATCTTGGCATTTTCATTCAAAAAGTATTTTCATCTGGTAAGTTTCTCGAAATATTTTTATGTAAGTAGCTAGTTAAGTTGAGATAGGTAAGTACAACCATTGAATTATTTGAATGCACTAAACTTTTGGTTATATCGACATGAATTTCTAAAATTCAACTTACAATGATTGTTATATTGATGTTTTTGAAAATATATTTTAAACAGATTTTTTTGCATCAGTTGAAAGAAATAATATTTGTATTGTAATGTTTCAGTGCCTCAATTCTCATCTATTTATAAACTTGTCAATAGCTCAGTTTTATATTCGATCCAGTATTTTTTTATTGATGTTGATATAAAAATATCGAGTAACTTTAAATAACATTTTAAATTTATATAGCCATTTAAAAAAAAGAGTTAATATTTTAACGCAGTTATCGCTCGAACACGAACATAAATTTATTACTTAGAACCAGCGACATACCATAACTCAATTATAATTTGTAAATAATCTAAAATTTATTTTGGAAATAAAGATTTCGATTTGTGATAGGGAATGTATGATACAAAAAATGATTGATATATTCAAAAATATAATGTATTATTTTATTTCACGATAACTAGTAAGAATTAAGTATGTTATAAATTATTATAGGAACTTGTTTTAGCATCTATCCACCTAAAATTTTAAATCATTATAATGTCACTACTGTTTAATATCAAGTTGTGCGAGACGGGAATTGAACCCAGAAAATCTATACTTTTTTTGCTAAACTGAATCTTTCAACTGAATCTTTCAACTAAATCTTGTGGCTACATAAACTAATAATAGTTAATTTGGTGTTCCATTCGACTGAATTCAAACCTCGCATTTGATAACCTGAGATCGTGCAGCAGCGATGTTCATTTCCACTTGAAAATATAGACAAAAAATATGTTTCCAATTGAAAATTGCCCATTTCGGGTACTGCGGTGTGAAATGACATTGGGAAATCACTCACACTATTCTTCACTGAATCGAGTTGGAGTACTGTAAGGCAGTACTACCTATTAAAATTTTGTAGTTGAGTTTATATAAAAACAGTTATTTATTATAATTGAGTTTGTCATGTAGCGAACCGAGCAAAGGTAATTATAATTACATAAATTACTTCAAGCTTAATCACCGTAAAATATCAATATGGCTACAAAAAATAAAAATAATAACGATTATCCGAACGTAAACCAATTTCTTAAATCGAATCATTCGAAAAGATTACGCAT
>NW_020536999.1:58430317-58463782 GCF_003426905.1 Ctenocephalides felis
ATATGATATAAATCATGTTTGATATATACAAAAATATAATGCATATAAATAACTAGTAAAAAATAAGTATGTTATAAATTATTTTAGGAACTTGTTTTAGCATCTGTCCATCTAAAATATTTGTATTTTAGTGTACGTAGTTATAAAATTTATTAAAACTCTCCTTCGATAATTCAGGTTGTTGGGTTATAATTTAACCCTTGTAGCTGCGGACTGTATTATACACTGATTTGTTTGTATATTATGTATTTGTTGCAGTTCTTATTACAATCACTGATTTGTCACTAAGTTATAAGTGAGAAGATATTTATTCATTCTTTATATACATGTTGTTTTGCGGACTTTACATTTAGAAGTCAACAACTAGTTCAATTAAAACACTCTGCTACCTCCTCTACCAGAGGTAGCAACCATTCCGTGTAAAGTTAATGCCCTGAAGGTGTCATCTTCATGGCCAATATAATAAAACGAAAATACGTTCGAACAATATTAAATCAATATAATATACTACTGTTTGATATCAGGTTGTGTGAGACGAGAATTGAATCCATAAAATCTATACTTTTTTGCAAAAGCTTTTACAACTGAATCTTGTGGCTACATAAGCTCTTAATGTTCAAGTTGGTGTTCCATTGCATAATGGTTAAATGCGCGGAAAGAATTCCAACGCCGCTCTGGATAATCTGACATCGTGCAGCAGCGAGGTCCATTTTCACTTGAAAATATTGATCAAAAAATGTTTCCAATGAAAATGGCCCTTTTCGAGTACTGCGATGTAAAATGACAATAAGGAATCTCTCATACTATTGTTCCCTGAATCGATTTGGAGTTTAACTCAGCTCACGTACCTAGTACTACCCAGTAATATTTAAGTTGAGTTTGAGTTCATATAAAAATAGTTGTTTATTATAATTGAGTTTGTCATGTAGCGAAACGAGCAAAGGTAATTACAATTACAAAAATTACTTCAAGCTTAATCAACCGTAAATATCAATATGGCTACAAAAAATAAAAATAAGCAAAAACGATTATCCGAACGCAATTTCTTAAATCGAATCATTCGAAAAGATTACGCATTAAGATTAAAATCTGGAATGATTTTTTTTTTCGAATTACCCGGCAACAAATTCGATCACAGCGCGATACTAATCTTAATAACAGTTCCTTTATTTCTCTCTTACAGCCTCTTTATATATCCGAGGTATCATTATTCCTCGGTTGTTATGATAGTTACCATTGGGATTGCCTATATAAAAGAAAATAAACATAAAAACTTACTGCTGCTATCTTTTCGATTTGATTCGGACTGATAATGTCTAGTGTGTACATGCCATAATGCTCATAACAAATCGAAGGCGATCGAATGAAATTCGAAACGATTTCATTTTTTATGTAGGAATCGACTGAATTTAATTGGATTGGATTGAGAAGTCAAATATTGGATTATACGCCGGAACAGATATTAATTTCGGTCGACAAACGTTTCATGTCCATACGATCGTGAATTTTATGGATTACTTTTTGTTCGATGAGGGAGAAGCTTATCGAATTCCAACTTTATACTTTATGTCAAGACAAAGTTTAAAATTTATAATCAAGATAAATAATAAAAATCGATAGGTATGCAGCATTGATAGAATAATAAAACATTTTACAGTCACAATAAACAAACAGTCATAACAAATAATAAAACTTGCAATTTTATTCCATGTTGGTATAGAAATAAAATGTTTCACAGTTTTATTAAATAAATAAAGAAAGGACAGAATATATTAAAATAGAGATAGAATTATATATATAGATATATATATATATGAGTGGTCCTTATGTGGATATTTTCGAATTTCTTTGCTCCCAAGGCTCAAATGCTTCCAAAATGAAAAACAATTTCTCTGAAATCTCATTACAATTCTCTGAAATTAGTAATAACAATCTCTGAAAGTATTTCTTAATATTAGTTTTAAGATAGTTCGCACTTCAATCAAAGTTTCTTGGGTTTTCTTCCTAATAAATACTTATTCTATCAAATATATCAAATTTTGATTGTAAATTTCTATTTATGATCAAAATAAGCAAATACAATGTAATTGTCAAAATTTTTATTTACTTATTGTTGCTAAGTTATAAAATTCTAAAACACAAATGAAATTTTACCTATATTAATTACATAAGAAACTTTGATTGGAGTGCGGACAATCTTTGTAGTTAATATTATGTTTGAATTATTATATTATCAAGTTAAATTGAAAAATATCCACCATATTAAGGATTACCCTAATATATATCAAGTCAAACCTAAAGATCAACTAGTCAAGAAAATAATCAACTCACTTGTTTTGAAAATTATGAGCTTTGAAGTACAGCTTTGGTAAAATTATGGTTCTCTGTGATCAAAACTAAGGAGCAATACAGTGGTTGCCTAATCCATATTATTTATTACTAGTTTTTCTTCAATATTGTATAATATTGATTTATTTTCAGCTTAATGCAAAATAACGTTGGGTTTTTTAATTGGAGTGAAAATGAATATCACTACTGCCAGACATCGGGCTGTCCGAAGTAGTTATCGAGTTTGGAGCACTGGAAACTTAGGTTGCAAGATCAAAGATATAACCACTAACCACGAAATCTGATTGTTTATAAAATAAATTTGCCAAATTTACCTTTTCCATAAAAAAATGAGGTACTGTGTCAGAAGTGTAAATATAGACTGACTGAACATCCAAAAAGTTTAGCAAAGATGTTGTCTTGACAAATCCATGATAAAATGAATTTTATATAAAAGAAGACTATTGGTCTATAATTAAATGCACCAGTGAATCAAAACCTCTCATGTATTCATTTTAATATCCAACATTGCAAAGAGCTGATCATTGTTTATAATTATTATACACACTACATAATGACTTAAGTAGATATATAGGAAAACCAAGTGAAAAAATACAAAATATACTTGTCAAATGCATTATGCACAGGCAAATCCTCACACTGAAAACTATTACCAATAATTCGTATTTTTCTACAGGTAATATTCAAATAATGTAAAATGCTTCTTCTTCTCCATATTTTCATATATTATAGAAGTTTGTGTGTGCAAACAGGAGCATTTTACAATAATTGTACCGATTATGTTTTTTATGAAGTAAAGGAAAATATTTTTTCGGCAATAAAATTTTCAAATAACCTAATAGTTATAAAGCAAATTACCTATCTCTAGATATAACCATAACACCCTTGAGTATAAAGGTCTAGACATTAACCCCGAAGCAAACATAGATCAAAACTCGTGTGATAAAATTTGTCAGACACATTCTATCCGAGAAACATTTTTTCTTTTATCAAAGTCCCATATTCCATAAATAACATATGAATAATCCTAAATAATACCAATGTGACTATATATCTACAAGATAGGGTTAACATCTGCTTTTATGCTCATAATAAATTGGAAATATAAAATAGTTATGGCATACCTTTCTTATAAATGTGATTCTATGGCGATTTCTAGTAGATTTGACCTCTGGTCCTTTATTTTTCAGTTATAAATATTTTTGATGCTATATATATTCGCAGCAAATTGCAAATTCATGGTTTATATGAACATTTGTATGATATAACGATTTAATCTGGTGAACTACCATTTAAATTTTTTTATACCCTAAATAAAACTTTAAAACTAGTTTGTACAAAAAGGTAGTATCATTAAGTATAATATTTATAATATTTTTTAATAACATAATATCTCAAGCCAGTTTATAAGAATTATTATAAAACTATAAAATATCAATCGACTTACATTACATATTCAAGTTGGTTCTTGATTTTAAAATTCTCAAAATATTTAAAAATGCTAACAAATATGAAAGGAGAGAAATATTTTATTCTTAGTAATGTTGCTCATTAATTTTTAAGGACGTTTTTTTAATATTTTAATACTTATTTTCGAAACGTTTATACTTTTATACTAAATACTTAATTTTGAATCCCCATGTTCATTAGATCATTACTAATAAATAAAACTGTGCTAGCACATATTTCGATGCAAAAAAAACTTAAAAGTATAATCAAACTTACTAGTCAAAAATTTTTCGATCTTTGAAATTTCCAAAAATTTTTGGAAAAAAATAAAATCCCTATATTTCCATCAACTTCTCGAAACACAATTTGTCTTTTTAAACTTTACTTATATAAACATTATTATGTCAATTTGTGAAAGTAAATTTAATTTATATTAACAAACTAACATAATATAATTATAAATCGTCTACTATGTACACATTCTATGCTTATTATTAAACTAACAATAGTTAAAGTATTTCTAATTCACTTGATGTGATAAGTGATGTCACATCACAAAAGCGATTTTGACACAAATTTGACTATCATACTTTTCGAACTTTGATGACTTTTTAAAATTAAACGACTTGTCGTAGGGCCGTAATATTTTAGTATGATCTATAAGACCATGATATCTATCTTAAACAAAAAACAAAAATTGTCGAAAAAAATGTTTCAATAGTTAATGCCAGCAAACTTTTACTTAAAACCAATCAGGTCGATTCCCAACAATATCTTTCGAACGGTTTTTGAATTTTCAAAAACGATTCAGGATTTTAAGCGTGGGCAAAAAAAAATTCACTTTTCTGCTATTTACAAAGGAACGGCTTGGCCGATCCTCGTGAAAAATTGTCAAACGAGAGTCCTTATCGAGATATATCGAATGGTTATTAAATTTTTGTAGTCGGTCCAGCCGTTTTTTGAGAAAAAGTCGATTTAAGGTAAAAAATCTGTTCGCACACACAACATACTTTTTCTAAATTTAGTCTCATTCAATTTAGAATGGCTTGAAACGTCGAGAAAACATGAAATGAGCAAATCGGATTTTGTTATGAAAACATGAGTTTCTGCTTCGGCAAGTTAATAAATTAAACAGATACTAAAACTGTGGTTTATACCACAACTTGTACTGGATATTTGAAGTCACGTTCCCCATGATTAATAATTCCTGCATTAATAATTAGTACAACATTAATCGTGCCGATTAATCATGTTAAGTTGACTTGTGTTTTCAAGAAACTGGTATTAATTATTAAAGCATCTCTCATCTGCTGAACCAAAACGTTCCCGGGAGAATTCAAGGAGCAACTGTCCGACAAAGCTGCGACCTTGTCCGCTATCTTGCGGTAGCCAACCTTTCAACGCACAAGATTATACATCGAGATACTGCAAACAAGACGAGAACGAGCAGTGGTGGACTTTAGGAAATTTTTTAAATTATATGGAACAGGTGATTAAGCAATTAATTCTATAATTGGACTTATGAACTTATGGTCCAATAACATATCTGATGGATTTCTGATTCTATAACATTTTTGGTGAAATCTCCATGTTTATTTACTGCTTCAGTCAGACATTAATTTGTATATAATTGATCCTTTTTATTGATTTCAAGAAATATCTAGTGATTACATCTAACATAATAAAGTGTTATGTTCTGGAGCATAGCTCGGTATGAACAGAGACATGGACTCTGAGAAAAGCCGACGGAGCAATCTGGAGAGTTTTGAGATGTGATGCTGGGGCGCGAATGGAGAAGATAAAATTGACTGACAAGATAACATATGAAGAAGTCTTACGAAGAGTGGGCAAAGAATGCATTCTACTGAGCACTATTCTGAAAAAATAAGGAAACTGGATCGGACCCACTCTGCAAAAGTACCTCCTGCACGATGTCATCGAAGGCAAATAAAAGGTCTGAAAGAATTGGGAAGAAGAAGAATGCAGATGGTTGATGACTTACGCGAGAAGAGGAAATAAGGGGAACTGATAGCCGAAGACCAGAACCAGGAAGCATAGAAGCAGAAGTTTGGAAAAAAAATTATAAAAACAAATATAAAGTGATCAGTGGTCATTAATTAATAGTAATAAAACTTTGATAATGTAATAAAAATTGATGTTATGGTGCTCTCATACCATGGACCTGCCATCAGCAGACTACTATTTATTATTTTTATTATTAGTAAGTTGATCAAACTGGGACCTTTTTCAAATGTTAGTTTGAGAGAAGAAAGGCTAGGAAAACATTTAGTAACTTTAGTGGTTATTTGCAGAGATCTTATGCTTTGTAATAATATATGTACCTAATAATACATAGATATATTAGATTTAAAATTAAAAACAGGATTAAAATAAAAAAATTATTATATAAATGAAAGTTAATCAATTATGAACTTGCTAAGTCTAACTGACAAGATTATATCAAAATAACTTTACCATTGACCATTAATCTAAGGGCAATACTGTTCTAAGGATTTGGAATCATTCACAACAGATTCTGAAGTATTCCAGAAAATATGCAAATGTAACATACATATCAAGTTAATTGATTGCTTTTGTAATGTTACCGTTAAGGTATAAAAAAAATTAAACATGCCCTAAAGAAAAGATTTTATATCCAATATGTTGACACTACTCTATTCTCTATATAAAATTCAATTTCTTTTTCAGAGATATATTAAATGCCCAAAATAGAATCACTTCTTTTCGTTTATGATTTATAATAATAAATTTTAGAACAATAATTGAAAAATAATTGATTATAAAATATCTTTTCATATGAATTCGATTAATGAATTAATTAAGTATCCAATTGCAGATTTGTTTTAAAAAAAATTATATTGGAAATGCATACTCATTACTAATAATTTCAATGCATATCATTTACTAATCGTATGGTGAATTACTAGATGAGTAAAATAGTTATGGAAAATAGCAACAAAGTAAAAGAACAGTTATAATTAAAAATAACAAATTAAATGACTCATTTATACAAAAGTGTGTAAAAAAATTGATGGTATTATACTGTTTTTTTTTCCTAAATGACAATATTAAATCATAAACAAAGTTCCACATCTTCTAAAAGTTTCAACTGTTGAATTTATCAATAGCATACATATATAAAATTTTATTATTATTATTACTAATTTATTCTACAAGTATAAAATGATTGATATACATATTAAAAAAATCATTTATTTACTATATATTAAAAACTTGCTGCAAAAAGTGCATTTGCATTTTTTTCTAGAAATACAAAATGAGTTTTTGTTAAGATTTCTAAACGATTTCGTCTCTTATTTGGTCCATTTTATATTATGCAATGAACCATGATTAGCCAATGATTATCCAATACAAATTGTTATCTATCATTTAAAAATTTGATCAATTCTATTACGATTCTATCAAGATAAATCAGAGTCATGTAAATGAGCATCATTAACTTTTTATTTCACACCTCACGTTTTATATTGTTGAATCAACACGGGGTCAAGTACATGATTCTGTTACCTTGATATGTCTCATATTTCTTGTTAAACACCTAAATACTCGTTAAAGGTCACCTTTGAGTAAGATTTACGATAAGTTTGACATGGAACTTAACATATAATTTGAAGTTTTGCGTACACTTTACGTTTTATAGAAGCAAAAACGGCTCATTTATTATGGTAATTTGAAATTAAGTGTTATTGAAATTTAGCGAGATAAAAGATTCTTATAAAATTGAGAAAAATTAATTCTCATTTAAATTCAATCACAGTATTATATAATTTACAATAAAGTTTCTAGGTGCGGCATTCTAGCATTGATCTCAATCACACAATGATTTGATATCACACTATATACCTATTTATTCATATTTTTTGCCACTTTCACCAATGACTACATATGTCATTTATATTGTGCTGGTCAACGTATCGTTTATTATACATCTTATCAGAGGATGTCTTTTCTGAACAATCCGGCAACCCGATGACAATATAACACCGTCAGTTTTATAGGTTTTCCATATCAGGTCCCACACGTTATCCGATATTTTTTCCCAGCTCTGATAGCGACATCGCCCTCATACGACCCTAAGGAAGGGTTTGTCGCGGCTAAAAGATGTTTGGTAGACGGAGAGCTGGAAATACTTATCTTTTAGGAGAGTTACATTTCATAAGAAAAGAAAAACTACATGATCAAGAAAAATTATTTCGATCTTTTCTATTTAATAAAACAAACAAATATGACAGTAAATGGTGGTGTTTGAAAGTATCATTTGTCATCATATTAAATGATTCTTAGGCAAAAATCTTCCAATGGCCATATGAATATGTATGACATATAGGAGCATATATTGGATACATATAAAATATATATAAAATGAGGATATTATGCTATTGGACATTTAATTTTTCGTATAATTTAATTTGATTGAATTACGATATATTCGAATTTTTATTTTTATTTTTATTTTTAATTTTAAATAAAAATACATTACTGACAATCAATTCATTTTTTGATCACAAAAACCGCCACACTATTTTATTTTTCTCACCGCTTACTTCCATTTTTATTTTATTCTGGCACGATCTGCCAAACTCCCACATATTAATGCTTTCCAGGTTGTTTATAGTTAATCTAGAATAATTTGAATTAAAATTCATTCACTAAATTATGTTTAAGATTTTCAAAGAAAACTATATAATAAAAATTTTCACAAGGTTATAAAATTGTTCGTATTATTAGAAATATCAAGTATGAAAATCATATGTCTTTAATATGTATTGCACGATATGATAACGCTAATTAGCTATTTGTACAAAATTAAATAACAAATCGATATTCTGCAACATTAAACAATATTTTGCTAATGATCCATAAGTAATAATATTGCAATCTTTAATAAACCGTTCGTGTTTTTAATTCATTTTGAATCATATCATTAGTATATAGGACGTACCAGAGCTTAAAAACCCGCGGGTAAAAAAGATCCACTATCGATATCTTGAAAACAAGTTAAGTTAGTACTTTTTTACCAACACTATTTGAAAGTAGAGGGTAAAAGATGTATAATCAGCCATCACCTTGATTTTTACGACATCGTTATCAGAAGATAAACGGCATTTCTTCATGAAATTCAATAATTGAAATTAGCAATAAGACATTGAATATGTTTGCCACCTAGTTTTCCCATTTAACCCGCCTATATTGTAAAATGCACCACGTGACAAATTTTTGAAAAACAGCGAACAAAACACATTTTTACGATGATGAATTAATTGGGACTTTCACTTAACATAGTCAGATAGTTGTTGCTTATATTATATGTGTTACATGGTGTGATGTAATTGGTTTGGTTTTCGCTATATAATTGCTCAAAGTCACGTTGGACCTTTGTGCCCCGCCCTATCCTTCTTAATAAATTTAAACTGAAAAAGAAATAAGATTAAACCTTCTAGTAATAAGTTTGGCAAAGCGTCTAGTAATGAATATTTTCAGTTTTAAATTTTTAACTTCTCATAGAGTAAGTTACTGTAATCGCCCAAAAATCGAAATTGAAAATTGTTACATTTCTTCACGTTTTGAGTGTTTCTGAACATTTTGGCATATCTTGAATAAAATGGATGTGCGTGTGTGTGTTTGTATGTATGTATGGATACAATTTTTTGTCCACGTGAGTGACGTGAATAAATAACGAGGAGAAGTGGTGATTAGTTTTTTGTCAAAGGCAGGTCCAGCCGTTTCGGCGATACCGAAATAAATGTGCAAAAAATGGCAGTTTTTGAGCGAACTAAGCATCTACTTTGCATCAATTTCTGTGTTAACGAAACCATTGCTTTTGGATTTTTTTTTCAATTTCCAAAAAAAGTTTTTTTAATATTGAAAATATTTCGAATTTTTTCTAGCTAAAGTTCTAAAGCTCACTAATATACTTCAAATAATTAATTTAAACTATGCCATTCAGTTTTTATAATTCTTATAAATATTAGACAATATCCTGCATTTTAAATTCGATAGATTAAGTTTTGTGTATTTACTGTAACTCTGTAAACATATATAAGTTACAGTATTTATAATAATCTGTTTGGAAACATTTTAGCAATTTTTCTCAAGGCACGATGCAATTCACCACTAGTTATTTAATATATTGCAAGTTAGAAATGTATAAAGGATGCTAAATATATTAAAGAAAAAATTGTCAAAATTCCGGGAAGATCACTATTTTTAATGTCACACATATTTAAATGAGAGATAACTGAAACCTTATACAATTATATAAATATGTTTATTTCAGTTTATTGTTTGTGTCAAGAAAATTCAGGTTTTGTATCTGAAAGCCAAGCAAATTCGAAACAAAACGTACCACATGCCTCGGTCATCTGTGTTTGACGTGCCCATATATGTCTGACATGTCTCAAGTAAAACTTCTTAGCGTCAAACATACAGGATTAACATGGCAATTAACGTGTTAAAATCTGAGAAATAAAACATTAATTATTTTAATAATTTTCTGTAAAATCCGGCCACCCGTCTACATCCCCATCTCCATTACCATCCGACCAGGATCCAGATGGGCCAGATGGCGCAGAGACCAAGATATCATGGTCGACTCGACGGTCCCGAGAGCGATACGTTACGCGTATTAATTAAACCGACTGCCAAGACGTTGCGTGATTAAGATTGATGATCGCGCAAATATCGCATCGCCCGTTATTTCATGCCGCTGCGGTTTTATAAGAAATTATCTCGCCTAATCCTTCTGACATTGTGATTTGTATCAAGAGATCGGTACAAATCGCACCAAGTAAAGACGTTCTCGCACCGGAGGACATGAGCGACACCTAAGAGTAAATTTGAGAAAAAAAAGTAACTAGTGGTGCATGGCATCGTGCCTTAAGGCAAATAGCTGAAAGCACCCATACCAGAATTAAATATTTGAGGAAATAATTCAGTAATCAATAAATTTTGATCGATGATAAAGAACAATTGTTCTAAATATTTCAAAGAGATAATTATAATCACAATATATTTTATTCTCCCCATAATATACACTGACGATCTTATCACACAAAACACTTAAAAATGTTTACACTAACAAGAGATGCCGAATGAATCGATCTGAGGATAATTTCTTTATATTAGAATAACGCCACATGAACTATAAAATTTTTAAAATGAATTGTAAATTTAAAATGTATATTTAAAGTATAAGCTTTTTGAAAATCTTACGTTACAAAAATAGATCTAATGTTTAAAATCTCTACCCTTAGATAAGTTCATAAGTTTAGGAAAAAGCTGTTAATAATAGGATTGAAGGACATCGTGCACGTATTCCTAAGTGTACATAGTCATTTCTGTAAACGTTTTACACACTAGATATTGCCGAAGTTTCATATATTTGCAATAATAAATGTTATCAATGCTAATGTCTCTTTTAAAGAACAAAATTTTATCGTCCACTGGATTGATAATAGCGGAATTGTAAAGAGAGAATTCTTTTACATAAATTCTGCATATATCGATTATCTGATAAATTAATAAGTAACTGTAGATGTAACTGGCATTTTGAAATATAGTCTGCATATAGTATAGTTATGCCATTTTGTAAGGATTGCTCTAACAACAATTCTCTATACTTAGAAATCATGCATAAATTAATATAGGGTAGAGCAGGTCGCATAGATCCAATTTGACTTTTAACAATCATATTGCTAAAATTAATCTAACTAATTATATCAAAACAAAGAATACATATCAACAAATAACTATCTGGCCATGTTCAGAACTAATTCATCATTGTACAAATTTATTTTTTGCTGTTTTTCAAAAGTTTGTCACCTGGTCCTTTTATCCCATAGGAGGCGCAAAAAGGGGCAGCCGGAGGCTAAAGTTTTATTTTTAATTTTCAACCGTTTTTACGAAATAATAGGCACGTTATTCAACCAATACAAAATATAAATTTTATGGGTACACTTTTCATAAAGCTGACATTGTATACAACCTTGATCTGGTATTTTGTCAGAAATATTTATCAGCAGAGTTAGAATAACTATTAATTCAATGTATCCCTTATAAAATGGCATTTTTACACCAATTTCTTATTCTATTTTCTTAACGTTTACACATTTTCAAGGTGAAGGTTCAGTTGGTCTTTTTACCTCACCGCACATGTAATGTTTTATAGAGGTTATATAAAAAACGGTTAAATCTAACTTAAACATAACAATACATCAAATAAAACAATTACATAAAGTATGCTTAAAAATTATATTAAGGTCTCGTAAACTGAACAACAGTACTCACAACAAAAAAAAAGCTAACCACCAAAAAAGTACTTTTGTTATATATGAATTTACAAACATGCTGTTTATCTCCTGATAGCAACATGGTAATCATAAGAGTGATAACCGGCTATACATCATTTCCCTTCTATTTTGAAATTTTATAGTTGAAAAAATCCTAACTTCACTTGTTTTTGGGGTATTGGTAGTGGACCTTTTCACCCGCGAACCTTTAAGGCCCCCTCTACTCTATTGATAAAAAATATTTCGAGGGTATAATATATTTTCTTTTACTAATATTTTAATTGGCACTCGTCCAAGGCTTTTGTTCTTTTAATATTGTTGATTCCAAGAGATTTTTTAAAATATATTATGTGAAATTATGTGAAAAACTAATTCTGGTTAATATTTTTCTGAACTTAAATATATATTTGTTATCTCACTTCTATTAGGTATGTTATTATCAAATTATTGAAAATTTATAGCTTAAGTACAAAAAAACAATGGCAGGAAAAATCTCATAATAAAATACTGGAAGAAAAATTTAGAAAAAGCAGAAAATGAAACGTATAAGTACCTATACCTTTTGAATATCTTTATTGTTTAATGGAAGGAAATTACACGCGTGCATACACATGGGTGTATATATTGAAAAAAAAAAGATATGGACAAACCTTACATGTCGTACGTACCACCTTAAATCAAATACAAGTGTTATCCATTTCCATTCAAAAACATAGATCATAAATATTTAATTTTTATAAATAAATGTTTCCATTTAGAAATATATCTTTCGGACATGGGTTGTGAAATAAAATCTACAAACAATTGTTTTTATATTGGAAAAATAGGTTTAATGCAGTCCATGGCATCAACTCTTACCTCAATTTGTAAAGAGATTTCTCAAATATAAATCTGATAGGACTCGTCACTGTACTGGCCATCATCCAATTTCGCCGCTAGTAAAATCATTATAAAACATGAAAATAGTGATTTCTAAACGGATTTTTAAACGAAATCAATAACAAATCCTAATAAGACCAAAGCTTTGAATTACCATAGAAAAACATTTCCTTATATCGTATCAATACCCCGTTTCGCATGCATGGCTCGTTGGAAGTTGCAAATTGCACAATGTGCTCGTAGATGATATAAAAGTAACACGAGAGGATGTTCGCTGAATCCATCGTATTGCATTTCAACACAAATGCACACAATCAAGAAATCCTCGAATAGAATATGCAAATGGAAAACCCGATGAGAGCTATTTTTGTTCAACTTTGTTTTTGCGTCTGATATTCGATTTTTTTAGCTTCCCGGTCTATAAAGTTATCGGAAAGTTCTGACGTTAAATAAACTTCTAACGATGTTGTATATTTGCGAATTATTCATGATGGAGATCGATCAGTTCGAAACCGAAACACATCAAGCGAATTTAAAATACATAAAAACTATAAAGTTGGGCGACTATGATGCTGGGAATTAATTAAAAGATATTATTGTAAGAGAAATATCAACAAAGATATGTTTATGTTGACCACAAATGTTGGTACATATTCTTTCTACTCTCGAAGATACATGTTTCCTTATATAGTTATAATACTGATCACAAGTTTAGTGGAAAAACGGCAACCAAACTGAAAGTTAGGAAATCTCTATCACTATGGAATTTCGATGTAAAATGCCAACTTATACAATATTAGAAGCGCCAAATATGTATCACCATATGTACATTGGCTTTTCCACCAAGGACTAAGAGTTAGAAGTCTTGCATTTAAGTACTTATCTGTACTGGAAAATCAACCAAATGCTATCCTCAAACATGTCTAGAAGACAAAAAAAAACATTATATTATACATATATTTATGTATCATTTTTCTGTTATTTCAGCTGATATATTTTCGAATTTTAAATGTCTACTTCTGGATAGCATAAAATCTAATATCTATAACCAAAACTACTGAATCTGCATTTCCAGGCAAATTTAAATTACATGGAAATAAAATGATAATACTAATTTTATTGAAATTATTATTTTTTTAAAAAAATTGACCTGAAATCGGCTCAACATCTTCAAAAAGCTTCAAATACACGATGTCAGATAAATTTTGAAGACTTGCATTTAAGTACCTGACTATAATTGAAAAATGATGCAATTGAAGTTAACAAAGACGTAATTTAGATTAATTATTTTTCTGTTACTTCAGCTCATAAATTTTCAAATAATAATGCTTACTACTGGGTAAAATAAAATCTAATAATTATAGTCACCAAAATTACTGAATGCCTTTCCAGGCACATTTAAATTATATGGAAATAAATGATAAAACTAATTTATGCAACATCCATCTTTTTCATTAAAATTATCATTTCATAAAAAGTATTAGTCTGAAATCGGCTCAACATCTTCACTCCAAACTCCAAAATCCTTCAAAGAACTCCAATATATATATATACACGATGTCAAAAAATATTAGAAGGCTTGCATCTAAGCACCAGACTAGATTGGGAACTTGGACTTTCAAGACTAGTCTTCAAACAAACCTAGAAGGTACTAAAAAAGTGTTTTTTGGTATCTTCTGGGGTTGATTTTCTAAAAAAAACTCTTTAGATTTATCACGTTAACATAGATGTAATACGGATTTATTATTTTTCTGTACCTTCGGCATATCTATTTACAAATTTTAAATGACTACCACTGGGGCAGCATTTTAAAATCCAATCTCTACCGACAAGTCACCAAAATTTCTGAATGCTTTTCCAGACAGATTGAAATTAAATGGAAATGACTAAAAAAATAGAACCAATTCATATAACATATTTTCTATAAAAATTAAATACCGATAAAAAGCATTGACCTATAATCGGCTCAACATTTACAACATCTATTATTTTCAATTTCTATTTTTATGATACCAAAATAGTTAATTAACAAATACAGGTTTTTGTCCATGGTTGAAATGGAACAATTTCAGAATATACTGTTTCAATTATCTATTGTTATATACAAAATTATTGGTTCGAGATATATAATGCATTTTATTTGGATTTGTTATTGATTATTAAAATGTCCTGCATCTTAGGAAAATGAGTCATATTTCCTGAATGTGTCATCTAAATCAAGACCAAGATCAAATTCAAGATCTATGATCATGAAATGAATATAATAATTTAAGGCCTGTATAAAATGTTTATAATTTTGTTTTTTTTTTAAATTATTACAAAACAATTTTATACGAGAAATAACTAATATTGGAAAATTAATTACACAACATCAACTAAAACTAGCAAATTCATATCAAAATTAAAATTAATTTTTTAGTTTGTATCTTTAAAATAGAAATCAAGATTACAGTTAGCTGATATTATTTTTGTCCAATTTTCAATTTAAAAACACTTATTTCAATAAATATTTTAGATTACCTGTTATAGGATGTACATTAAGTTTTTAACCATCAGATATTACAATGGAGCTTTAATATTTAATATTAAACAATACAATAAATTCTACAAGGAATAGTGTGAAATTAATCATATATGTGAAAAACAGAAAAAGTTTAATAATTCTTTAAAAAATCATATAACAATATTGACTATTATCTATTGTAAAAAATAAAAAAAAATCTCCTTCGGATAATTAGGATAAAATGTCTATAATAGTAGGTGAATAATAGTACTTATTTATAGAGAAAAGAATAAGTTAAAATTTACTCAATGGGGAGAAAGGTTGCATTTATACATTTTTCTCAAAAATCTATATAAACTTCCTAGTTGTGTTGATCTTCTCGAAACCGTAGAGAGACATTTTATTGGAAACGTGTTTTTATATTTTCTTGTAAGTGCAAGTTACACGCATGGACTTCTCCTTTAAAAATATCGAAATTGATGGGTTTGTGCAATCATCTGTAATTAGCAGGTCAATTACGGACGTTGATAATTAAAGATTAAAAAGTTACAATCACAATAAAAAGTAAAATCGTTCATGTAATAAATCAACGGTGAACGAAGAGACAATTAATCGGTGCATCGAAAAAAAATAACAAAAAACAAAGAGATAAGTGGCTGAAGGAAACTGGGCGCTCTTTTAATGATTTATAAACACAATTTTGTAGCCTCACACAATTCCGTCGGGACAGATTCGCAAAAAATATGTCTTTTTAATGTTCATCTTTTTCTGGATAATGGCAATGCCGAAACCCATTACGGAACGATCGTATACATATTTCATTTCAAAAGAAAATTTTTCTCTGATTCTGAAGTGCGATGTCTTTTAAATGGCTAGAAATAGTAATTTGGTTTTAAGTTTTTCTTTTGGTAAAGTTGTTATGAGAGAAGTATCTAAATATAATAAGCAGCCCTAGTTATACATATGAAATTAGTATTAATTGTTAGATTGCTTTCAGTCGGTAAATAAAATATAAATTACTAGTTTCATTTGCTCTTACACATTAGCACAAAATAATTTAATAAAAACAGATCCGTCATTTTATCAACTGATTTCTAATTTTATATATCTCATTTCATTCAAATTTATCAATCCGTGATATTGTGTAATAATTTTTATGATTGATAAATTGTTTGAATAGTAATCTTGTATAATGTAAAAAAATCACACCTGGGATAAGGTGAAACAAAACGTTGGGGCTAGTTTTAACATACAAGAAATATATTATATACAGATTCAAGTGAAAAAGATTGCATGAATTATATTATTAGTAACATATTTAAGCTGTGTTATAAGTATCACTATATCTTTTATTTGTAATATGAATTATGATAGTAATAGCACTTTACGTTGATTTATGAAAAATATTACAAGAGTCATATATTTTATTTGAATTGATTATAAACTGCATTGATGTATGAAAAGAATTACTTAGAAACAAGTCAATTTTCTTGAAAAATGAGTAAAAAAAATTATCAGAGGCATTATTGTCGTTACTACTTGCTTCGGTAGATTTTATAACAAGGCTCTAAACACAGGGTAAGTTGTAATACCTCACTTTTTCTAGGAATTAAATAATTATGAAATAATCAACAATAGTTGTCAAATTATTTTTACTGGACCTAGTGGAGGAATGGTTACAGCAACTATCCATATTCATTTCACTTCTGAACTCAAGATTAAGATTAGCATATTCTTAAAATATCAAGCAAATTGGAGCACAGTAAAAAAATTCACAAGGCACACGCTTTTTTCCTCTCCATGTACTGAAATAATTTTGTTGATCGTTGGTTGAATAGAGCACATGTGAACAGGATTTGACAAATTAGTTCACTTCAAATATAAACTTAAGGAATAATGTATATTGAATTATTAGTGAGAGAAATAGCAATAATATCAGTAGATCTCAAGATATATAGCTGCCATATATAATATAATTTTTATAGAAAGTTATTATAACTCTCTGCAGTTTTCACCCAGAAATCTTTCCTAAACTCATCTCTATCAAATCCAAAAAACTGTTTATTTTACTTCTTCATGTCTATATCAAAATGATCAGAACACATCAGAAGAAAAAATAATAAAAATTCCTTAAGCCATATAGCAATAATACTGTTCAACCGATGTAAAACCTAAAAATTAAATACAGAGCTCTAAAATTTCAAAGCTACATCTATTAGTGATATAAGTACTTAAAAGTAAATATAGATCAAATTCTGTAAGATTCATCTATGTTGAGCATTGGTATCATTAAATTGTTAGAGCAAAACAAAAGTAAATTGATAAATAGTTTACACGTTTAGTTCAAACAAAAATGTGTTTTTAAGGAACTCTTCATCAAGAAGCTACACTATCTTTTCCCAATATTTTTTAACACCGAAGATAGTAAGTTTTTAGTATTTGAATAAGTACGATTCAACCATCGTTTTACTCCGGCGATGTTTTTCTATGAAATGTTATTCGTACGGCGCGCGAATCCGTATCGCTCGCTCGAACTGTTTTCGTAAAATAAAAGTTTGATATCAAGAAATTCCATTTAGAGTAACAATGCGCTATTTGAATTTATATTACCCGACGTACATGGAAAGAAATCGCTGAGCTCTTAACACCGGCTTATAAACCGAATGGAAAAATACAACGATATGATTTCTGAATGAAAAACTATATGCGCATATCATATTGGAATTTTCTTCTCGCTAAACTTGGTTTTGAAAGAACTATTCTAGAATATAAGAGTATAAATATTCAGTGTGGGAATTGATGTGCTTCATTTCGTACATATTGTATATACTTATTTAGTATTATGCGCACACGGGTAATTGAAAAGGTAGTGCGGAAATGCATTAATTTGTAATAAACTTTTTCAGTTGAATAAAAATATATTGAAATTTATCGTTTACAAAAATATAAAAATGTCATAAAATATTGTTTTTTAAGTACAACTTCTTTAGGCGCGACTAGGGATTAAATCTGTACAAATTGAAGGGAAGTTGCGTTACGCTCAAACTAAAATCTTTGAAGTTATTAAAATAGAAAATATTATTATAGGCAAGACAGATATTACAGCTGTTCAAATAATGAGATTGTATCACCAGCGAAAAAGTAAAACAAAAATACAAGCAGTCAATAAATGTATGTTAATTTTGAATACGCGAAGTTCTTCAAACACAATTACATGAGTAGTGAAATTGTGGAAACAATATTTATTTGTTGTTTAACATAATCTACTGTGTGAACGAATATTACAAAATTTATCAATCAGCAATTACTTAATTTCTCTAATGAAGGTTCACGTCCTAAATGTTAATTACAATGACAAACCGATCATGCCATATTTGAAGTATGATGATATCATTATTGTTTTCAAATATTATAAATATTTTTATTGCTATTGTAAATATATAATTTATAATTCATTTTAAATAGTTATATATAATGGTTGACATTAATAAATGTGTGTATCACGAGTGTTACCATATTACTAATAGACATTATTCAAAATTGTAATATGATGTATTTATTTTTAATTTAAATGCCAACTCGTACAATAGCAAAAAAGTTTTACTTCAATCGCATGTGAACCTTACGCGCACTCTTTTTTTCGAGGTTTTCTTGATCGCCACATCACTCCCCGTTTAGTGTTGACGTCAAATCTATTCGAAAGGGATCGGAAACACATTGTATTTAATATGTGTAAAAATTAATATTTCATAATGTAGTAGGAGTATGTGCATTTTGTAACGATATCCTCTTCGTATTGTTGCGAATGGTCTAGCTCGCTGACACGAGTAGGCCAGTAGAAGACCGGTGGTTTTAAAACTAGTCAATGTGCCCGCAGTCAGGGCTAGTAAATGTGTTACCCTCAGGTGACCTGAGGATTGGGCATACTTAGTAAGTAGGCCGGCGGAAGACCAGTGGTCGGCCTAATGAATATGCTAGTGTTATCAATATCAAAAGCTATTCTATATTTGGACTATTTCATGGGAAAAAATCCATAATCTCTCTCGATAACAAGGTATTTCTGTACAAAACTATCAAAGTGCCCATTTGGACTTATGGAATCGAACTATGGGGTTGCTCTTGTAAATCAAACATAAACATCATTTAAAGGTGCCAGAACAAAATTCTGCGTATCTTAAATAATGCGTCTTGGTGTATTTCGACTTTTAGCCTACATAAGGATTTAAAAATCTGTACAATCAACGAAATGATCAAAATTAGAAGTTCATCTTGGAACAATAATTTAATCCAGCATACAAATCCCACTATTCAAGTGATTCATAGATCGTTAAAAATGCCTGAAAACCTAGAAACTCAATAAATAGAATAAATGATTACAGACAGATAAAAACAGAGAATATATCTATATACTGTAAATGACTACTTCCATATTATGCATACTACGATTTATCTCAGTACCTACTGCAAAAAATTATTGCTTTAATATCTCCAAACAAACTTCAACTTCAGCTCAAATTAAACATCAATAGAGACTAAAAAGAGGCAAACATTTTCGTTATTTTTCTCGTAAGACGTCATTATAGGTAGTGTTATTCTAAGGTATAAGCGCTATTTTCTGATTCGCTGACGGCACAAGACAAAACGCTAAATCGCTAGTCCGGTCACGTCCGCCGCTCCGGTTTTCGAGCGGATCGCACATCGCACGGCGCGGCGCGGACCAAAATGCGATTGCGCTCTCGAAGGGAATTAGTGTGGAGAAAAACGCGCGATTATCGTAAAGTCTCGCGTGGAAAATGTAAACGACCCAATCGTAGAAAAATATTTTATACATCGATATCGGCACGTTTTTATCTCATTTTATTAAAAATACCGTAAGCGTATACAATAAATGAGAGCTGTAAAAGTATTCACGGAATTATACAAAATACATGTAATAAAATAATATAGTAATTAACTGAATATCAACAGAGAAAAACATATTATATAGGGGGAAGTCACCGAGTGCCGGACACCTAAGGTTATTTATAAATAAATCAAAAAATATTTTACGAAATGTTTATTAAATTATAACTTATGTTAGATAACAAAGTTAGAAATCAAACTAAATTAACAAAAACGAAACCTTTGCTAAAAATAATTAATACTATAAATCAAACATTGGTAACAAAAAATATAATAAGAAAGTGGCACCTAGTACCGGACATTTCAAAATAACTTGCATTGAACACATATGTAGCCTTCTCCACACTCTGAAATGTCTGCACATGTGAGTTTGCCGAATATTCTTTGATATTGCAAAAAAATCACTATTTATCCACCCTTTTGGAGCATTCATCATAAGATTTTCATTCTTTGACTAGGAAATACGAAAAATGGGGTATGTAGTGACCGTTAGCACTCATGCAGAACAAAATTGAATAATTAGAATAAATTACGTCAATTCTCACAAAAATATCAATATGTTTACTCTCTGGCGCTGAGAACGACTTAGTGCCCGGCGCTAAGGGACAGATATTTTTGTTCATTTGGTGGTATCAACTAAAATTGTATAAAAGATCTAATAATATTCTACCATTCTACGGATAACAATTAAGTACTACTTTTATCTTTGCATACCACTCAAATGTAAATACTCAAATGTACTAGAATTACTTAATTGATATTTATGTAACGCCGTGATTTTGCAAAGGGTTGCCGTGACCGTGTGTGTCACAGGTGAGTCTTGACGCGTGATCCTGCACCTGCGTGCCCCCCGCGCCCCTTTCACTTGTATTTTGAAATAAAAGGATTTATACTCGCTTAACTAATACGTATTAAATAGAGTGTCTGGCACTAGGAGCCGTCCGGCGTTACTTTCCCCTAATAATAAAATATAGTAAATGTATATGTTTTATTCTGGAGATATTAAACATAAAATATGATTTATGAAAAAGTAAGGATTTTAATATAATTTAAATTAAAAAGAATATAGTGATATGCGGGAGTGCAGAGTACAATTTTACTTTTAGTACCTACTACATTAGAACTAACAACTATTAAACTATGTTCAGTAAACTTTCCCGCTAATTGATCAAACTAAACTAATAAAAAGAGACCTTTTTACCCAATGACCTTTAAGCCCCGCTCTACCCAATATTCAAGGAGAAGATAATATAATATAAGGCGTAAAATTTATTACAGTAATTTGTTTTTTTTTTCTTTTGAACATATTGCTACAAAATATCAAATATAATAAATATAAAAGCTAAGAATTAACAAAATAAATAAATGAAAGAAACAAGAAATCTGCTATAATATAACATACATTTATGATGTAGTAACATAACAATAAATTATGAATTCTGGAGATTTTTCTGTGATCTGATAACTTATTTTAAATTTTCTCAATATATTGTCAAAAAATTGTAACTCAGGTAAAAAATACATAAAAAAAAGTTGAATTCCTGCAGCTGAAGAAATTAGCCTAGAAATGGTTTAATTTTATGAATAAGTAAAATAAGACTTTCTCAACAAACTTTCGAACGTGGAGTTTAGATATTGCCCTTTAAATTTTAAATGGTCTCATAACTTGAATTTTTGTCTTGAAATAAGAAAGAAATAACTAACTAGTTATAATTAATTTGAAGTGAATGCCAAATGATTTATTCAATGTAAATCGACATCTGTCATTTCGTGTTATCATTTCGATCATTTTAAAATTGGTTTGGTATCTTTACCATGTGATCTCTAAATAAACGAGTATTGATTTCAATTTTTATATCACCATTGATATATAATATTACATGATAATAAATATATCATTTCCATGTTATAAATATATTTGTTTTAAATATTTAGAGTAATTGTGATTTCGATGTTATCATTTGTCTCATCATATTACTAAATGTGCAATGGGCAGTGCAATTAGAAAAAATCATTACTGTTCTAATAAATTCATATTGCGTTTGTTAATTAACAAGTAATTACAGAGTATAACATGTTATATTAGAATATGTAATTGCGATGTCATTGTAATAATAAATAATATATCAAACTAGTAGGAAATAATACTAATACAATGTGCTTCGAGTAATTGGGAATAATTTTGATATTGAGACATAGATGACAAAATTAATATGCAACGTTGACTGATTGTAATGAAATATTATTGAAGTCATCAATTTCGTGATCTAACTGTAATTTCGGTCCTTTGTATCGAGAAGTCAAAACTATTTGCATAAAAATACCATAATAGTGAATTGACAAACATATTCGTCATGGTGAAGTGACTAAACACAAACTACGGAAAGTCTAAAATCTTCCTTGTCAATATATTTATTCTTTATACAAATAGAAGGTTCTTAATGTGAAAACCGAATTTTTTTCTTGATATCTTCACCGGAAAACAGTCCGGAGCCATTTGAAGAATCCGGCTTAGCGCTTATCATACCGTCATGACCTTAAATCCGGGCGTGTTCGTGGCACTTCTTATCGCAAAACAAAAATATTAAATGACGTCCTGTGATATCATCTCTTTTTATTAGGTCAACCATGAACACATTCCGGGATAAGAAGCTCACGTACACGAAAAAATAAATAGTAGTTGAAAATAAGACTAATTTACATAAAAACATTACAAGTATAATTTTTTAATTGATAATTGTCTCTACAAATCCACTCACCAAAATTTCAGCTAATAAATTGCACACATATATTAATCTCGAACGCTTAGACTTATATTCTTGGATAAATCCTATTATAAAACAAGAAAATTGAGCAAGTAATTAAATATCTTTCTCCTTCAATACAAAAGACGGTCTGGGAGTACAGCTTTTTAATCCCACCACAGGTTAGAAAATTGTGTGATTATCAATATCATAACACAATCTCAATCCAAATTTTCGATAACTCAAAGAGTCAACTAAACTTCTGAATTTGCCAAATTCGGTATCAAACAATATTCAGATAATGAAAGGTCTACAAATAATAACAAACAAAATCTACTAATCTATTATTGAATTTTGTAAAATTAGTGTTAAGATTGATATCGTTTTAGCTTCGTATTTCATTGGGCGTAATACAATTGAGATAATTTGCTTTCTGTAATATAAAAATCTAATCCTGCATCCGAAATATAAGAAATAAAGCAATGTATAACTGTTCTAATATGGGATTTAGTAAAAGGTTTGATAATTATCATGTGATGCAAGAACGTGTTTGATAAGCATCCACATGATGCAAAAACATGTTTGATAATTTTCCACACGATTTATTTTATGATTTATATCTCATTACATATCCAACTAATCATATTATACGATTTTAATCATCTTTATGGTATACCAAACTAAAAGACAAGGAAAATTGATTGAAAATGGTGAATTATTCTTTAGTGCTGCTAAAGGCAACATGAATAGCTATTTAGTGTACCAAAAACATTATGCTATTTTTGGATTAAATGCAGAATTTTTTTTTGTCGATTAAATGCAGAAAATTATTTTTGTAAATTTGTAGGTGTAGTAAAAAACGAAATATAGTTTTAGCAGCATAAGTGCATACAAAACGAAAATATTGAATGTCGTCCTGTGATATCCTTTTATTAGGTCAATCATGAACACATTCCGAGATAACAGGCTCACGTACACGAAAAAATAAATAGTAGTTAAAAATGAGACTAATTTACATACAAGATTTTGGAAATAAAATTATTGAATTGGTAGTTGTCTCTGCTAAATTACTCATGGAAGTTTCAGCAAATAATGCAATTTTTACGTATGCAACTTTTCTAATATTTGATTGAGTAAAAAGAGTTCGACGAGTATTCTAATGATGCAAAAACATGCTTGATAAATATCCACATGATGCAAAAACATGCTTGATAATTTTCCACATGATTTATTTTATGATTTATATCTCATTACATAGCCAACTAATCAGATTATATGATTTGAATAATTTTTAAATTAGCCTATCTATATATATATAGTGATCTTTATATATCGCTTATATTTCTAAAGTTAATGATTACTTTTTTATGAAAATTGATTTGAAATTGGTTTAAATTTATTCTATTCTTTGGCAAACCGTTAGGTTTCACAATTACCTAAAAATAAATACAAAACGGAGAAAATTAAACAAACAAAATGAATACAAAATTATTTTTCAGTGATTCAAATAACATTAAAATATGCTCATTTTATTTATATAAGCTGTCGGAGGAAATAAAATCACTCACTTATATTCAAAATTAAATTAACAAATTAAATATGAACAGAATTAATTTTATTGATAATCTTTTATTGAGATATATTTATTAAATTTAAAAAATTCTTGCATAGAAAATGATTTTTTATCATATAGTAATTTTTACACCTGTACTGAAATGGCCAACAAGTAAAACTGTAGGATTAAGAAAAGTATAAGAAAAATATAATTTATATTTTAGTACGTGGATATGTGTATGTGTTTTTGTGTTTATACAATTGCAAATTTATAACAATATATAAAAATTAAACTGTTATAAACTATTTGCAGAGATATTTGTTAAACAATCTTATACGAGACAATGTATCTAACTAAAGATGTGGTACGTATATCTCATATTTTAAAAAAGAAAAAAAAATAGATAAAAAATACCATTAGTCTGACTAAAGTCATTAACAATTTTCTTTCGTATTTTTACTTTGTCGCTAAATGCTTATCAATACAATACCATAAATATAAAACACTTACCTCATCTCTATTTTTCCTCCTAATGTTTTCCTGATCGCAAATCTGTAAATAAAAGAAAAATTAAATTATTATCATTTAACGATAAGATTCTGTGACTAATCCATCGTATTTAAGTATTTCCATACAGTTAAATATTTAAACAACAATTTAATTTACTTTTCTCCCAGCTAACTAATATATTAAAATTACTGCTAATCAAATATAAATTAGTACAACCGTACCCAGTCTACTTTACATACAAATTTTATAATTGAAACCAATAAAAAGAATCATACCAAAAAGTTTTTTTTGTTTATATGGTTATCGATTCAAACTAATCTGGTTCAACAAAAGTTTTGTTGAGATTTACTTATATGTACAATACTCTTATAGACGGCATACCAATATTTTTGTCTTTAAAATTGTAAAATATTTATTTTAAAGCATGAACAAATTTTTACGTTGTTTTAGCAATGGTTGGAAAGTCTATTTTACTTGATATCATATTTAGACCTATACTTTCCAATGAAAACGGATGCCACTACTGCATGATATCACGCTTTTCGAATCAGAAATTAAAACTGGAAGTCTTGTGGCCGAAAGACCTGGATTTTTAACCCAAGGTACTAAAAACCCAAAAATAATAATATCTGTGTAATTTTATATATTCTTTTATTCTCTTATCTTATTTTTCTATTCATTCAAAATTATTTCTCGGGAAAACAAGTGCATGTCAGATTGAATTTTACGGTTATTAAAATTGCATGAAAAGCTTACAAAAGTGTACAGATAATTAAATAATTGCTTACAAAAAACCCATACATAATCGAGATTCTAATGTGCGTTTGTGGAATCAAAAAAATGTCTTACATTTCAATCAAGATATAGAAGCGAATATGGAATCGGACAGTAAACCATCAGAAATCCAAAACTACGAAAGACCGTTATTGGATCCAGCAAATACAGCAAGATACCTCGCGAAGAAGGTCGGACCAATATGTTTACATCGGAAAAGATCTCGCTGCGTTCAACTTCTTCAGTTTCTGACTCAAGACAGGAAGTAATATCATCTAGTAATAATGCATCTACAAGCCTCACTCAACCACATTCTGATGTCAAGAAACCTCCTAATTCATGGCAAGTAGTCAATTTCAAAAAAGAAAAAACTTCATTTGAACCATAGGAATAGATGTCAAAATTCAAAACAGATTTTCGACCCTTTCAACAATAGACACAGCTAATGATGACAACTTAGTTAAACCGGCCCCAGTCAGTAAGCCCCCTCCAATATTTATTTACGGAGTGACGATATTAATGATATGTCTAATCAATTAAATGAAATAATTCCGCATGATCAATATTTCCTGAGAAGTTTAGCTAACAATACATTTAAAATTAAGATAAGCTATTAAATGTAAATGTGATGAAATTTAATAAGCTGTCTATAGTGATGGTCAGGAAACACATAACGTCAGTTAATACTAATAAGCTTAACTAACAGCAATATTGCACATTAATTATCGTTTTAGAGATAACTGAAAATTTAACGGAGCTATGCTAAGCTTTCGATATTCAGACCTATGTGCCCCAAGGGGCAGGGGAATGTAACCTCAATACAATTTACAGAATCTTAAACATGTGTATAAATACATGAAATTGTTTGTGAAGCATTGATTTTCACAGTTTCCTAGACACTTAATAAGTTTTTTATTGGAAAATCTAAAAAGTTCATAATGGCTGAACTCTTCCTCAAAAAATTGTTTTAAGAGATGGTTAGAACTAAATGCATAGATCAAATGCAAGTTGGCTAATAACTTTATATTTAAATTATATCTATTGTCACATGAGAGTAAACAATGAATTATTTCAAAGATAAATTTTTCAAAGATAGATTTTCACATGGTTCCAGTTCTCAAGACTAACAAATACAATTGTTTCTGCATAAAAATGAATACAAGATGTCCGTCCACTAAGATAATCAAAAAATTGTTAAATATTTTTTTAAATCTCATAAATTATTTTAATAAAAATAAGTTATGTAATATGTTTTATATAAAAGTATTCTAGATGCGTTTTTTATAAAAAAAATGGTATAAGTTCTAATATTACGATATAGCATTATTTATATTGTAGGACAATAAATAGCTGTATCAATGTGGACCATTTTGTTGCAATTTGCAAATATATTTTTGTTGAATTCAAATAATTATTGTTTCAACAACAATAAGAGTAATTCATCTATTTTTTTTCAATTCAGATCACAATGATTATAATTGTTATGGCTTTATTTAATGTTGCAGCAATGCCGGATAAAGGCTCTTTACACTTCCAAGCATATTGCTATCCATATTTTCAAGGAAAAACTGACTTCGAGTAGCCTACTACTTGATAGTAGTCTACTCGAAGCGGGATCGAACCCGGGACCTATGATTCATGTACTACTTGCTACTTGATTATGAAATGCAATAATAATTTGCTTGGATTTCATAATTCGTATAAAGAATTTAAGTAAAAATCAAGTAAGCAAAAACAAGGTGTGGCAGACTTCTGTGCAACCAACTCGAGATCCTTCTAATTTGATGGTAATAAAAGTACACACTAAATACCTGTAGATGATTATTCTAATTGTGATTTTGATCAAATGAATCAGAGTAATAACATGTTGATTTTAGAATAACGAGATGTCACAAACCGTAGTTTTATTTACTTTCTATAGTAATTATACAAAAATAACTAGTTCACTCAATTCTAGTAATTAGGTAAATACGTCATCCTCACCAAGTGTCATACCTTAGTTAAAATTGCAAAAAGACATTTTTGCTCTCACTTCCTGGATTTTCTGCAAAGTGTAGTAGAATAAAAATAAAAGCTTAATCAAAGATTGATCTCTAATGTCTTCTAATAATACCAGGTAAATCTTATGTTGTCAGTCCCTGAACCAGGAATCATGTGCAATATCCCTCGATATAGCCACAATGCATGTTCGGCGTTCAGGCATCAATTAGCACTAATGGTTGCTAACGATACGTTAAATGCATTTAGAGTTAATACTTGTTATTGTAGGGGCAATGCACGCCGATCCAGGTCATAACAATATACGGAATTTTTATTTTTGATTATCGTGCCAAAACACAATTTGAAATAAAGCTTTCGCTATACAGGATTATTGAAATAGCTGGTAATAAGTGGTTTGATATAAAGCAGTAAAAGGAATCTTCTCGTATTCATAAGAATTTATTAATTTGTTCTGAGATAAAGAAGTCCTTTTATCTAACTAATAGTATAATTTTTTTGTATTTGACAACTAAATTAGAAAATCATCTTAGGGGATTATTCTAGAATAGAGGCATCAATTTTAGGTCATGTTTAAGTCATTCTTAAAAATGCAATCAATTTTGATACTATCATCTTTCTCATAAGATGTTTATCAACATTATTATAATAGTGGCGGAAAAAAATTAAATAAATTTATAAATTCGCAGTGCTTGAAGCAGGGGGTCTCAACAAATTAACACGTGGCCTTGCCCACGATTGCAGCCCTCCTAGTAATTTGAAATAAAAAAAAAACTAGAATGATGTCGCAATGGTATATAGAGCAGGCCGGAGCACAAAAATCCAATTTGGCTTTGAGTATGTAATTATATTGTGAAAAGTAAACTAATTATATCACAACAGATAGCACATATCTAACAAACAACTATCTGACTATGTTCAGTAAAACTCAGTTAATTCTTTATTATAGAAATGTTTCAAAAATTGTCACCTGGTCCTTTTTACTTCATAGGCGGGGCAAATTGGTCCTTTTTACACCGTAGGGCAAGAGCTGGAATTTTGTCAGGAATATTCATCAGCACAGTTGGAATAACTGTTTATTTAACTGTTTAAATATTTATTGGATTTATTTTTAGTAAAATTACTTTTTTTACATTAATTAACTTATCGAAGGAGAAATTTGTTTTCATAAAAAAGCCGATTCGCTAATATTATGTTTTCTCGACGTTTCAAGCCATTCTGAATCGAATGAGACCAAATTTGGAAAAAGTATGTGTGTGTGTGCGTGTGCGTGTGTGAATAGATTTTTTACCGTAAATCGACGTTTTCTCAAAAACCGCTCGACCGATTTCAAAAATTTAAATGCCATTAGATGTATCTCGATGATGACTATTTGTCAGTTTTGCTTTACGATCAGCCCAACCGTTGCTTTGTAAATCGCAGAAAAGTGAAAAAATTTCGTTGAAAAACCAGTACCAACTAGTTTACTTTTTTATTTGATACATTTTATTTTCTACACCTTTGCCAGGGCAAAGGGTAATAAATATTGTTTGTTAATTCTGAACACCACTTGTTTTTAGATATCGGTGGTGGAGCTCTTTACCCGTAGACCTTTAAGCCGCTCTACCCTACTAAGATTGAATTGAAAAATAAATTTTTGACAAAATGGTATGTTTTTGAAAAAAGGATCAATTTCTAACTACTTTTTTGAGTTTCTCGACTTTGTTGAAATTATTAAAAATTTGGAGGCTAGTCCGAAACTTTAAAGTAAATTGGTAGTAGAGTTCGAGAAATCGTAGGTATTGTATTAAAAAAAAAACAGTTTTGAGAAAAACGCGTTTAAACTTTCGTAAAATGAATGAAACATCATGGTCAAACAGCTGTGTCTCCAAATATAATATATATATATATATTTTTAAAAACCCTTTCGAACACATATTACACAAATAGATAAATTTAAAAAATGTGATAAAAAAAACTCATTTTTAAATTTTTACGCCAGAATAACTCCTTAAGACAACATTCAAGAGATGACATACTCTAGGGTAAGCAGAAAGGTGCAATTTGATTTGCAGTAATTATATTGTCCAAAGCAAAGAAACTACATCACAATACATAATATATATCAAACAAACAACTATCGTACAATGTTCAGTAAAATTGCTAATTAATTCCTAATTATAGAAGTATGTTTTTTACTCCATATAGATACAAAAGGACAGCAAGAGGGCAAACATATCCGATGCTTTATTATTAATTTTAAATGTATTATACGAAATAATAGTTATAATATTTAACCAACGCATAAAATAAATTTTATGGGCACAAAATTCAAAAACAATGTTAAAATGTTAAAACCCGCACTTAAAATTCATATCGACTTGATTCATTTAGTGGTGACTGGCAACGACAGTGTAAATTCATTTATGAGATTTTGCAAAAATATCACTCCTATCCAGCGAGTACTATTTCATAAAGTTTTAATGCCGCTAAATAAACTGTGAAAAAACGTAGAAAACAAAACTGAATAAATAGAACTTTAATATAAATTTACATTTTTCATTATAGCCATTTACAATTGTATTCGTTGGAAACGGCGCTTTTTTCGTAGTCGCTATTGTGGTAAATTTCATAATTTCAATTTTTTCACTTGTACATTTTTGCACCTATTCATGCGTTCTGTCCGGGAAAAAAGACCATTGTATAGAATCGAAACAAAAAGAATTGGAAATTCGTTCGTAGCAAAATGCCGAATCCTTTTACGATGGCACGTTATTTATTAAAGCCATTTATTTGTTTCTATTCAATACCTACCGCAGATATTTGCTTTTTAATTTTTCTATTGAATAGGTGTGCATGCGAATGATAAAAACAAACTAACGACAAAAAAAATCAGAACAATTGTTTAATGAATTGTGCTCAAGTTTTTGTGGTAGAACAAAAGCTCATAGTTTTTTATTGGCAGGATTTGCGCGTAATTCAATTGCCAGTATTACTATCGTAAGAATTTTTCATTTATTTTTATGGTATATATATATATATATATATATATATATAGATTATATATTTGTAGAACTTCGAACAAGAATCCTAAAGTAAAAAAACAGATGTTTTTCAGAACCATTTTTTAATTATTTACTATCGACGTTTCATAAACTAGGTATATATATTATATATATATTATATATATATATATAATCATGAACGAATTCAATCTTCAGGATATCTGTCAAAAACGAGATCAAGGTTATTTACAGTGTTATCTTTGTAAAAAATTCATTTTTTGTATTGGTTGAGAATGTAGCTGTTAATTTGTAAAATCCCTTCAGAATTAAAATAAGAAATGGGATCTGTTTGACCAATGGCCGCCCCTATTACTCCGCCTATGGGGTAAGGAAGACCATGTTACAAGTTTTTGAAAAATTGCAATTCCTACAATGATGAATTAGCTGTGAATTACACTGATCATAGTTAGGTAGTTTGATATATATTATTATAACAGATATTAAATAATTACTTCCATAATTCAACAACTTATTCAAATAATGAATTTGAACTGCGTTAATTTCTAGATTTATCACTATATCACTAATTAATATGTTTTTTTTTTTTTTTGAAAAAAGCTTGCTTAGTTATCTTGTAACTCGCTTTTATATATAATAAGAGATCGAAATATAAATTTCTATTGTTATTTGTCTGATATGTGTTACGTATTAAGATGTTTAATTAATTTAGACAGTAAAATTATTGTAAGTCAAATTGGACCTTTGTGCCCCGCCCTATTCAAATTGGATCATCTCACTATTTGTGTTGAAATTTATTTTAAACAATGATTTTTACTCAAATTGTTTTGGATTTATATGCTATCTCTGGTGATTGATTTATATTATATTATGTACTATAATAAATTATTCAACAAAAAATATGACCAAAAATTTCAGAAGAATTACAAAGAAACAATCTGTAGCTTTCTCTAATAATAAACTCAAAAAAATATTCGTCAATTGATGACTTTATTATTTAACAATTTTATCGAATAATTTGATGGATTTTATAATTTTGATCTATTAGGTACTCGATTGTCATCATTGATTCATTCATTAATTTTACTATTTTTGTGTATTTTGTATCTGTATTAAGAAAAAAATTAAAAATGAATTTTTGATGGAAAAATGCATCAGCAGTATAAACAAGCAGTGGGATAGACAACTATTAAATGATAGAATAAAATTTCATTAATGATAAGAGAGTTTTATTTTCTTTACAGCAAACACCAACAGAAAAGGCCTCACAAAATTTATTAGTATCAGTATGGAATTTATATAGGACATAGAAAATACAACATTAGTATACTTAGACTTTCTCTAATAATTATTTCTATTTATTTTTATACCATTATTAATCTATCCCAGATTTTTATCAATTATTTCGTTATAGCAACATAGTCGTATAAAAAATTTAAAAATCATAGAAAAAAAAAACAATAAAGATTTGATTTAAAGTCAATTAATGAAACATAGAATTCCTATAGTTGTTGCCAGTAGCAATATTTAATATTCAATACGCCACACACGTATGAAATACAAGTAATTTGAATAATAAAATTCGATATAGCTATTCCGAACTCATCTGGCTTAGACGGAGGGTCAATGATAAAAAATCATAGGTATTTCTAAAATAGTATTTTTTTAAGGAAATAGATCAAAATAGAGCACTTACGTACAAATTTTGGAAACTTCCGAAAAATTTAATCAATACAAGAACTTATAATAATAAGGGAGACTAGTAAATGTAGTGAGAGACGACGGTTGTAAAGTGCAGTTCAATATATATCAAACTAAATAGTGGTTTTATTCACAAATCTTATGGTGATGGAATATTTATAATTAACAGTCCGCTTATATCACACTGATCCTCACCACAAGACAATAATCGAAAATGCTCTGATTCGATACGCCTACAACTGCAAAAATCTAATCTAAACTAAATCAAATACATTTCTTATTTGTAAACTTATTACTTTTCAGATGAAATAATACAATTTTCATGAATTTCTTATTACAGTTTTAATCAAAATTTGTATTTAGAGCCAATCTTAGTCTTCAGCATTAATTACCATAGCTAATTCAATACAAGTTTCCGCCATAAAATAAAAAAAAATTAAAAAAAATAGATTCATACAATAAATAACCCTAAGAAAAATCTGATGAATAATACAATTATTGACCTCAGCCAGTCCGTTTTTTTTTTAAAAAAAATAGTTGTTTTATAGAGATGTTACCATAAATTTGAAAAAAAAATTGTTTTTTATATCAACAGGTTTCGCTAGAAAACGTTTTTTTTTAGAAGACCAAAAAACATAATTTTCAGGCGACAATACCATCTTTTCAATTTTTTTCATAGTTGCAATCAAACTTTGTAGTTCGAGCCAATCTAGTATAAGTATATCTTTAGTATAAGTATATTGGTACATGACATTGGAAAAAAGTTTGC
>NW_020536999.1:58464782-58483959 GCF_003426905.1 Ctenocephalides felis
ATATGAAAATCATAAATATCAATATCACCTGATAATCTCCATAAAAGTGTTGTTGGAAAAATACAATATATAAATATTTATGACCTCTGCTTCTTAGTAATAACTTAAGTATCTCTTATCTATGCAGTGTTTACATATTCCTCTGAAACAAAACGTTGGGGCTAGTTTTAAATACAAGAAATATATTATATACAGATTCAAGTGAAAAAGATTGCATGAATATATTATTAGTAACATATTTAAGCTGTGTTATAAGTATCACTATATCTTTATTTGTAATATGAATTATGATAGTAATAGCACTTTACGTTGATTTATGAAAAATATTACAAGAGTCTATATTTTATTTGAATTGATTATAAACTGCATTGATGTATGAAAAGAATTACTTAGAAACAAGTCAATTTTCTTGAAAAATGAGTAAAAAAAATTATCAGAGGCATTATTGTCGTTACTACTTGCTTCGGTAGATTTTATAACAAGGCTCTAAACACAGGGTAAGTTGTAATACCTCACTTTTTCTAGGAATTAAATAATTATGAAATAATCAACAATAGTTGTCAAAATATTTTACTGGACCTAGTGGAGGAATGGTTACAGCAACTATCCATATTCATTTCACTTCTGAACTCAAGATTAAGATTAGCATATTCTTAAAATATCAAGCAAATTGGAGCACAGTAAAAAAAATCACAAGGCACACGCTTTTTTCCTCTCCATGTACTGAAATAATTTTGTTGATCGTTGGTTGAATAGAGCACATGTGAACAGGATTTGACAAATTAGTTCACTTCAAATATAAACTTAAGGAATAATGTATATTGAATTATTAGTGAGAGAAATAGCAATAATATCAGTAGATCTCAAGATATATAGCTGCCATATATAATATAATTTTTATAGAAAGTTATTATAACTCTCTGCATTTTTTTCACCCAGAAATCTTTCCTAAACTCATCTCTATCAAATCCAAAAAACTGTTTATTTTACTTCTTCATGTCTATATCAAAATGATCAGAACACATCAGAAGAAAATAATAAAAATTCCTTAAGCCATATAGCAATAATACTGTTCAACCGATGTAAAACCTAAAAATTAAATACAGAGCTCTAAAATTTCAAAGCTACATCTATTAGTGATATAAGTACTTAAAAGTAAATATAGATCAAATTCTGTAAGATTCATCTATGTTGAGCATTGGTATCATTAAATTGTTAGAGCAAAACAAAAGTAAATTGATAAATAGTTACACGTTTAGTTCAACAAAATGTGTTTTAAGGAACTCTTCATCAAGAAGCTACACTATCTTTTCCCAATATTTTTTAACACCGAAGATAGTAAGTTTTTAGTATTTGAATAAGTACGATTCAACCATCGTTTTACTCCGGCGATGTTTTTCTATGAAATGTTATTCGTACGGCGCGCGAATCCGTATCGCTCGCTCGAACTGTTTTCGTAAAATAAAAGTTTGATATCAAGAAATTCCATTTAGAGTAACAATGCGCTATTTGAATTTATATTACCCGACGTACATGGAAAGAAATCGCTGAGCTCTTAACACCGGCTTATAAACCGAATGGAAAAATACAACGATATGATTTCTGAATGAAAAAACTATATGCGCATATCATATTGGAATTTTCTTCTCGCTAAACTTGGTTTTGAAAGAACTATTCTAGAATATAAGAGTATAAATATTCAGTGTGGGAATTGATGTGCTTCATTTCGTACATATTGTATATACTTATTTAGTATTATGCGCACACGGGTAATTGAAAAGGTAGTGCGGAAATGCATTAATTTGTAATAAACTTTTTCAGTTGAATAAAAATATATTGAAATTTATCGTTTACAAAAATATAAAAATGTCATAAAATATTGTTTTTTAAGTACAACTTCTTTAGGCGCGACTAGGGATTAAATCTGTACAAATTGAAGGGAAGTTGCGTTACGCTCAAACTAAAATCTTTGAAGTTATTAAAATAGAAAATATTATTATAGGCAAGACAGATATTACAGCTGTTCAAATAATGAGATTGTATCACCAGCGAAAAAGTAAAACAAAAATACAAGCAGTCAATAAATGTATGTTAATTTTGAATACGCGAAGTTCTTCAAACACAATTACATGAGTAGTGAAATTGTGGAAACAATATTTATTTGTTGTTTAACATAATCTACTGTGTGAACGAATATTACAAAATTTATCAATCAGCAATTACCTAATTTCTCTAATGAAGGTTCACGTCCTAAATGTTAATTACAATGACAAACCGATCATGCCATATTTGAAGTATGATGATATCATTATTGTTTTCAAATATATAAATATTTTTATTGCTATTTAAATATATAATTTATAATTCATTTTAAATAGTTATATATAATGGTTGACATTAATAAATGTGTGTATCACGAGTGTTACCATATTACTATAGACATTATTCAAAATTGTAATATGATGTATTTATTTTTAATTTAAATGCCAACTCGTACAATAGCAAAAAAGTTTTACTTCAATCGCATGTGAACCTTACGCGCACTCTTTTTTTCGAGGTTTCTTTGATCGCCACATCACTCCCCGTTTAGTGTTGACGTCAAATCTATTCGAAAGGGATCGGAAACACATTGTATTTAATATGTGTAAAAATTAATATTTCATAATGTAGTAGGAGTATGTGCATTTTGTAACGATATCCTCTTCGTATTGTTGCGAATGGTCTAGCTCGCTGACACGAGTAGGCCAGTAGAAGACCGGTGGTTTTAAAACTAGTCAATGTGCCCGCAGTCAGGGCTAGTAAATGTGTTACCCTCAGGTGACCTGAGGATTGGGCATACTTAGTAAGTAGGCCGGCGGAAGACCAGTGGTCGGCCTAATGAATATGCTAGTGTTATCAATATCAAAAGCTATTCTATATTTGGACTATTTCATGGGAAAAAATCCATAATCTCTCTCGATAACAAGGTATTTCTGTACAAAACTATCAAAGTGCCCATTTGGACTTATGGAATCGAACTATGGGGTTGCTCTTGTAAATCAACATAAACATCATTTAAAGGTGCCAGAACAAAATTCTGCGTATCTTAAATAATGCGTCTTGGTGTATTTCGACTTTTAGCCTACATAAGGATTTAAAAATCTGTACAATCAACGAAATGATCAAAATTAGAAGTTCATCTTGGAACAATAATTTAATCCAGCATACAAATCCCACTATTCAAGTGATTCATAGATCGTTAAAAATGCCTGAAAACCTAGAAACTCAATAAATAGAATAAATGATTACAGACAGATAAAAACAGAGAATATATCTATATACTGTAAATGACTACTTCCATATTATGCATACTACGATTTATCTCAGTACCTACTGCAAAAAATTATTGCTTTAATATCTCCAAACAAACTTCAACTTCAGCTCAAATTAAACATCAATAGAGACTAAAAAGAGGCAAACATTTTCGTTATTTTTCTCGTAAGACGTCATTATAGGTAGTGTTATTCTAAGGTATAAGCGCTATTTTCTGATTCGCTGACGGCACAAGACAAAACGCTAAATCGCTAGTCCGGTCACGTCCGCCGCTCCGGTTTTCGAGCGGATTCGCACGGCGCGGCGCGGCGCGGACCAAAATGCGATTGCGCTCTCGAAGGGAATTAGTGTGGAGAAAAACGCGCGATTATCGTAAAGTCTCGCGGGAAAATGTAAACGAACCCAATCGTGGAAAAATATTTTATACATCGATATCGGCACGTTTTTATCTCATTTTATTAAAAATACCGTAAGCGTATACAATAATGAGAGCTGTAAAAGTATTCACGGAATTATACAAAATACATGTAATAAAATAATAAAAGTGATCTAGCACAAGCACCGGATATCACTATAAAAGTAAATATAACAAAAAAATTAAATATAGTCCAGGTTGTGCACAGGGTCGCGGATTCGAGCCCGCGCTCTAGAAGACTTAACATTAGGCAGCAGACTTCACTTGAAAATTTAAATGAAATTATGTTCCATTGAAAATAAACCAATTGGGCATTGCGGTGTGAAATAACAATGGAAAACCTCTAACATCTTTTCTGAATCGAGTTAACTCAGCTCACGGACCTGTCCTGTGGCAGTACTATCCATTATTATTTATTATAATCTAGGCTTCATGGGGCATCAAATAAATATGTTAATATGAGGAGTGTCAACTCCTCAAATTCTTTTACCTGCCTATATTCATAGTTCCATTATCCTGTACCTGCATTTTGCTTCAGCCAGTATAAAACTGTTTTCGGTGGCTAATGGATTATTTTTTCGTATTTACGTTTTGTTTCAATAACCCCAGGTGTGATTTTTTTACATTAATCAAGATATCTGTTTAAACATTTTAGTAATCACCAAAATTATAACACATTATCAAATATTGATAAATTTGGAACGAAATAAGGTAAATAAAATTTTAAATCAGTCGATAAATATAACGCATATGATGGATCGAATTTATATTACCTGTTGAAAATGACACACCTGCACCATTCTGTTCACATCGTCAGCCTGATTGTCAGTAGCAATGTCAGCCTGATTGTCAGTAACAATTTTGTCTAATCGAGACAAAAAAATCTTTGAAACGTAAACCTCATTTTATCTAGTTAAAATTAATTACTTTTTTGCTATATTTTACTGATTTTTAACTTATGTTTTCATTATTTTTGCAATTATATCTCATATATTCCTAATAGATAGTCAATGGGTGTAAACTGTTTACTGTTTGTAAAAAAATAGATCGCAGGAGTAAGAAAAATAAAAAATAAATATTTTTTAAGATTTCATTGAAAAACGCATGTTGCTACCTGCCCTATTACAGATAGCCCCTAGCTTCCCTACTTGAAAATTATATTCAGGTATCAAAATTATATGAAGAAAAATACTTCGTTAAAAATTGATTATGAGGCCGTTTATCTCACGATAGCGATGTCGCCCGATTTAAGTCGATGGCCCTCTACTTTAAACTAGTATCGCCAAAAAATATTATATTTTTTTTGATTTTTGGATATTGGTAGTGTACCTTGTTACCTGATGATCTCTTAATCAAATGAAAAAGTAATGTAACATAAGGTGAGGTTTTAAGAGCAATTATTTTTTCAAATATAATAAATTTAATAGTTAAGGATTAACGAAAAGAAAAAGAAGATTATGTCAATGATGATGAATAAATGAATGATTTATGAATAATTATGAACAGCTACATTTACAATAAATTATAGTTACTGTTCAAATTGTAACTATACGATTCTGGAGATTTTTTTGCAGCCCGATAACAAATAAATTTTCTCAATTATAGTCAAAAAAATTAAAACTTTCTTATGTGACATAAAACAATGTTTGCTGCAGCTGAAGAAATTAGTCTAGAAAAGGTTCATTTTTAAAAACAAGTAAGTCCCATTATACTGCTAAATTTTAAAGGTTCTCATAACATGAATTTCACATTGAAATCAGAAACAAATAACTAACTGGTTATAATTATTATGAAGTGAATGCCAAATTATTGATTCAAAGTAAATCGACATCTGTCATTTCGTGTTATCATTTCAATCATTTTAAAATTGGTTTGGTATCTTTGCCATGTGATCTCTAAATAAACAAGTATTGATTTAAATTTTTGTATCAATTGATAAATAAATAATATTTCATTATATCACAAATATCATCTTCATGTTATAAATATATTTGTTTTAATTATTAAAAGTAATTGTGATTTCGCTGTTATCATTTGTACTTATCATATTACTGAATATGTGCAATCGATAGTGCAATTAGTTATTCAGAAAAAATCATATTGCTGTTCTATAAATTCATATTGCTTTGTTAATTAACAAGTAATTACAGAGTATATCATGTTATATTAGAATATATAATTGCGATGCAATTGTAATAATAAATAATTTGTCAAACTAGTAGGAAATAATACTAATACTGTGTGCTTCGAGTAATTGGGAATAATTTTGATATTGATATGACAGAGACATAGATGACAAAATTAATATGCAACGTTGACTGATTGGAATGAAATATTATTGAAGTCATCAATTTCATGATCTAACTGTAATTTAGGTCTTTGGTACTGAGAAGTCAAAACTATTTGCATAAAAATACTATAAATAACCAGTGAATTGTGATTGACAAATATACTCGTCATGGAGAAGTGACAAAACACAAACTACGGAAAGTCTAAAATCTCCTATGCCAATATATTTATTCTTTATACAAATAGAAGGTTCTTAATGTGAAAACCGAATTTTTTCTTGATATCTTCACCGGAAAACAGTCCGGAGCCATTTGAAGAATCCGGCTTAGCGCTTATCATACCGTCATGACCTTAAATCCGGGCGTGTTCGTGGCACTTCTTATCGCAAAACGAAAATATTAAATGACGTCCTGTGATATCATCTCTTTTTATTAGGTCAACCATGAACACATTCCGGGATAAGAAGCTCACGTACACAAAAAATAGTAGTTGAAAATGAGACTAATTTATATAAAAAACATTACAAGTATAATTTTTTAATTGATAATTGTCTCTACAAATCCACTCACCAAAATTTCAGCTAATAAATTGCACACATATATTAATCTCGAACGCTTAGACTTATATTCTTGGATAAATCCTATTATAAAACAAGAAAATTGAGCAAGTAATTAAATATCTTTCTCCTTCAATACAAAAGACGGTCTGGGAGTACAGCTTTTTAATCCCACCACAGGTTAGAAAATTGTGTGATTATCAATATCATAACACAATCTCAATCCAAATTTTCGATAACTCAAAGAGTCAACTAAACTTCTGAATTTGCCAAATTCGGTATCAAACAATATTTAGATAATGAAAGGTCTACAAATAATAACAAACAAAATCTACTAATCTATTATTGAATTTTGTAAAATTAGTGTTAAGATTGATATCGTTTTAGCTTCGTATTTCATTGGGCGTAATACAATTGAGATAATTTGCTTTCTGTAATATAAAAATCTAATCCTGCATCCGAAATATAAGAAATAAAGCAATGTATAACTGTTCTAATATGGGATTTAGTAAAAGGTTTGATAATTATCATGTGATGCAAGAACGTGTTTGATAAGCATCCACATGATGCAAAAACATGTTTGATAATTTTCCACACGATTTATTTTATGATTTATATCTCATTACATATCCAACTAATCATATTATACGATTTTAATCATCTTTATGGTATACCAAACTAAAAGACAAGGAAAATTGATTGAAAATGGTGAATTATTCTTTAGTGCTGCTAAAGGCAACATGAATAGCTATTTAGTGTACCAAAAACATTATGCTATTTTTGGATTAAATGCAGAATTTTTTTTTGTCGATTAAATGCAGAAAATTATTTTTGTAAATTTGTAGGTGTAGTAAAAAACGAAATATAGTTTTAGCAGCATAAGTGCATACAAAACGAAAATATTGAATGTCGTCCTGTGATATCCTTTTATTAGGTCAATCATGAACACATTCCGAGATAACAGGCTCACGTACACGAAAAAATAAATAGTAGTTAAAAATGAGACTAATTTACATACAAGATTTTGGAAATAAAATTATTGAATTGGTAGTTGTCTCTGCTAAATTACTCATGGAAGTTTCAGCAAATAATGCAATTTTTACGTATGCAACTTTTCTAATATTTGATTGAGTAAAAAGAGTTCGACGAGTATTCTAATGATGCAAAAACATGCTTGATAAATATCCACATGATGCAAAAACATGCTTGATAATTTTCCACATGATTTATTTTATGATTTATATCTCATTACATAGCCAACTAATCAGATTATATGATTTGAATAATTTTTAAATTAGCCTATCTATATATATATAGTGATCTTTATATATCGCTTATATTTCTAAAGTTAATGATTACTTTTTTATGAAAATTGATTTGAAATTGGTTTAAATTTATTCTATTCTTTGGCAAACCGTTAGGTTTCACAATTACCTAAAAATAAATACAAAACGGAGAAAATTAAACAAACAAAATGAATACAAAATTATTTTTCAGTGATTCAAATAACATTAAAATATGCTCATTTTATTTATATAAGCTGTCGGAGGAAATAAAATCACTCACTTATATTCAAAATTAAATTAACAAATTAAATATGAACAGAATTAATTTTATTGATAATCTTTTATTGAGATATATTTATTAAATTTAAAAAATTCTTGCATAGAAAATGATTTTTTTATCATATAGTAATTTTTACACCTGTACTGAAATGGCCAACAAGTAAAACTGTAGGATTAAGAAAAGTATAAGAAAAATATAATTTATATTTTAGTACGTGGATATGTGTATGTGTTTTTGTGTTTATACAATTGCAAATTTATAACAATATATAAAAATTAAACTGTTATAAACTATTTGCAGAGATATTTGTTAAACAATCTTATACGAGACAATGTATCTAACTAAAGATGTGGTACGTATATCTCATATTTTAAAAAAGAAAAAAAAAAATAGATAAAAAATACCATTAGTCTGACTAAAGTCATTAACAATTTTCTTTCGTATTTTTACTTTGTCGCTAAATGCTTATCAATACAATACCATAAATATAAAACACTTACCTCATCTCTATTTTTCCTCCTAATGTTTTCCTGATCGCAAATCTGTAAATAAAAGAAAAATTAAATTATTATCATTTATAACGATAAGATTCTGTGACTAATCCATCGTATTTAAGTATTTCCATACAGTTAAATATTTAAACAACAATTTAATTTACTTTTCTCCCAGCTAACTAATATATTAAAATTACTGCTAATCAAATATAAATTAGTACAACCGTACCCAGTCTACTTTACATACAAATTTTATAATTGAAACCAATAAAAAGAATCATACCAAAAAGTTTTTTTTGTTATATATGGTTATCGATTCAAACTAATCTGGTTCAACAAAAGTTTTGTTGAGATTTACTTATATGTTACAATACTCTTATAGACGGCATACCAATATTTTTGTCTTTAAAATTGTAAAATATTTATTTTAAAGCATGAACAAATTTTTACGTTGTTTTAGCAATGGTTGGAAAGTCTATTTTTACTTGATATCATATTTAGACCTATACTTTCCAATGAAAACGGATGCCACTACTGCATGATATCACGCTTTTCGAATCAGAAATTAAACTGGAAGTCTTGTGGCCGAAAGACCTGGATTTTTAACCCCAAGGTACTAAAAACCCAAAAATAATAATATCTGTGTAATTTTATATATTCTTTTATTCTCTTATCTTATTTTTCTATTCATTCAAAATTATTAAGATAAGCTATTAAATGTAAATGTGATGAAATTTAATAAGCTGTCTATAGTGATGGTCAGGAAACACATAACGTCAGTTAATACTAATAAGCTTAACTAACAGCAATATTGCACATTAATTATCGTTTTAGAGATAACTGAAAATTTAACGGAGCTATGCTAAGCTTTCGATATTCAGACCTATGTGCCCCAAGGGGCAGGGGAATGTAACCTCAATACAATTTACAGAATCTTAAACATGTGTATAAATACATGAAATTGTTTGTGAAGCATTGATTTTCACAGTTTCCTAGACACTTAATAAGTTTTTTATTGGAAAATCTAAAAAGTTCATAATGGCTGAACTCTTCCTCAAAAAATTGTTTTAAGAGATGGTTAGAACTAAATGCATAGATCAAATGCAAGTTGGCTAATAACTTTATATTTAAATTATATCTATTGTCACATGAGAGTAAACAATGAATTATTTCAAAGATAAATTTTTCAAAGATAGATTTTCACATGGTTCCAGTTCTCAAGACTAACAAATACAATTGTTTCTGCATAAAAATGAATACAAGATGTCCGTCCACTAAGATAATCAAAAAATTGTTAAATATTTTTTAAATCTCATAAATTATTTTAATAAAAATAAGTTATGTAATATGTTTTATATAAAAGTATTCTAGATGCGTTTTTTATTAAAAAAAATGGTATAAGTTCTAATATTACGATATAGCATTATTTATATTGTAGGACAATAAATAGCTGTATCAATATGGACCATTTTGTTGCAATTTGCAAATATATTTTTGTTGAATTCAAATAATTATTGTTTCAACAACAATAAGAGTAATTCATCTATTTTTTTTCAATTCAGATCACAATGATTATAATTGTTATGGCTTTATTTAATGTTGCAGCAATGCCGGATAAAGGCTCTTTACACTTCCAAGCATATTGCTATCCATATTTTCAAGGAAAAACTGACTTCGAGTAGCCTACTACTTGATAGTAGTCTACTCGAAGCGGGATCGAACCCGGGACCTATGATTCATGTACTACTTGCTACTTGATTATGAAATGCAATAATAATTTGCTTGGATTTCATAATTCGTATAAAGAATTTAAGTAAAAATCAAGTAAGCAAAAACAAGGTGTGGTCAGACTTCTGTGCAACCAACTCGAGATCCTTCTAATTTGATGGTAATAAAAGTACACACCTAAATACCTGTAGATGATTATTCTAATTGTGATTTTGATCAAATGAATCAGAGTAATAACATGTTGATTTTAGAATAACGAGATGTCACAAACCGTAGTTTTATTTACTTTCTATAGTAATTATACAAAAATAACTAGTTCACTCAATTCTAGTAATTAGGTAAATACGTCATCCTCACCAAGTGTCATACCTTAGTTAAAATTGCAAAAAGACATTTTTGCTCTCACTTCCTGGATTTTCTGCAAAGTGTAGTGGAATAAAAACAAAAGCTTAATCAAAGATTGGTCTCTAATGTCTTCTAATAATACCAGGTAAATCTTATGTTGTCAGTCCCTGAACCAGGAATCATGTGCAATATCCCTCGATATAGCCACAATGCATGTTCGGCGTTCAGGCATCAATTAGCACTAATGGTTGCTAACGATACGTTAAATGCATTTAGAGTTAATACTTGTTATTGTAGGGGCAATGCACGCCGATCCAGGTCATAACAATATACGGAATTTTTATTTTTGATTATCGTGCCAAAACACAATTTGAAATAAAGCTTTCGCTATACAGGATTATTGAAATAGCTGGTAATAAGTGGTTTGATATAAAGCAGTAAAAGGAATCTTCTTATATTCATAAGGATTTATTAATTTGTGAGATGAACAATTTTCTTATCTAACTAACAAAATAAATTACTTTGAACCCTACCATAAATAACATTGGATGCATAAATACTTACAGGCTATGGTACTGCAAATACAAAACACCTTCCTCCATTATTAACTTGATAGCTAATAGTCAATGAAGTAATTAATATTATTTATGAGTAGATGATAGTTACGAAAGTAATGTTATTCTATTTCATTGTTGTGACGTAGTTATTTATTAACCTTTGTGTGACCAAATATTATAGAATTGGTCTTTTTGTTGATATTTTTTTACCAAGAATTAAATATAATTTATTTTGAAAATTTTAAATGTGTAATGTGTATAGAATGTACAAATATAATTTAATGTATTAATGTATTATTATCAATTTGATAGATGTACATAGTGCATAAGTTATATAATTTTGATACTATCATCTTTCTCATATTTTTTTTTATCAACGTTATTGCAATAGTAGAGAAAAAATTAAAACAAAAAAAAGTTAAGAATTTCAAAAATTAGCAGTGCTTGAAATAGGGGGTCTCAAAAAGTAAATAGTAGTAGTCCGAAATGAGAAAAAAAATTATTAATCTAGAATAATGTCGCAATGGTATATAGAGTAAGGCGGGTCACAAAGATCCAATTTGACTTTGAGTAATTATATCGTGAAAACATCCATTTATATCACAACAAATAACACATATCAAACAAACAACTATCTGACTATATGCTCAGCAAAACTCTCAGTTATATCATCATTGTGTAAATGTGTTTTTTTTTTGCTATTTTTCAAAAAATTGTCTCCTGGTCCTTTTTACCCAATAGGCGGGGCAAATTGGGACGGCCGTGGGTCAAACAGGTCCAATGTCTAATTTTGATTTTAAATAAGTTCACAAAATAATAGCTTTGAATTTCAGAAATAACATTGTACTGGAAATTTGTCAGAAATTCATCAGCTGAGTGGGAATGATTATTTATTTTAATTTATTCATTGTGAAATTGCTTTTTTACCTTAATCGACTTTTTTATTTATTTTTTTTTTATTTTTTACTCCTTAATAAAGGTTTAGTAGGTACTTTTTACACCAGCAAGGTGTGAACTTTTATAGAGGTTATATAGAAAACAACGGTTGAGTCTAACTTAAAATTAGCAATACTTCTTATGAAACAATCCATTAATATACTTATTATTTTGAGATATCGGTGGTGGACCTTTTCAGTTGACCTTTAAGCCCTGCTCTACCCAGCTAGGATTAAGTTGAAAAATAAATTTTTGGCAAAATCGTGAGTGTTTTAAAAAAGAGGATCAATTTTTCAGTTTTTTCAGTTTCTTGATTTTTTTAAAAATTGTTAAAATTTGGAGATGAGTTTAGTCCAAAAATTTCAAGTAAATCGGTCTAGTAGAGTTCGAGAAATCGTGGGTATCGTATTGTAAAAAACAGTTTTGAGAAAAATGCGTTTGAAGTTTCGTAAAAGGAAGAAAACAGAAAAGGATTATCATGCTAAATAAATAATTTAAAAATAATTTAAATTTTGAAAAATCCCCTCGTACACATATTCTTAATTAGTTCAATCTTAAAATATGAAAAAACTCCTTTTTTATGTTTTTCAGCCTTAGAATTTTTGTATTTTAGGACAACAATTAAGAGATGACATACTACAGGGTACGGCGAGGCACAAAGGTCTAATTTAACTCACAGTTGTCTGAAGCAAAAAAACTACATCACAACATATAACATGTATCAAACAAACAACTTTCATACTATGTTCAGTAAAATTCCTAGTTAATTCCCAATTATAGAAATAGATGAGATAGATAAAAAAGGACAGCCAGGGGGCAAACAGATTCAATGTTTTATTATTAATTTTAAATGTATTTTACAAAATAATAGCTTTAACATTTAACCAATCTTAACCAAGCTTTAACCAATGCAAAAAATAAATTTTATGGGCACAAAACTCGAAAACAAAAATACCCGCGCTTAAAATTCATATCGCCTTGATTCATTTAGTGGTGACTGGCAACGACAGTGTAAATTCATTTATGAGATTTTGCAAAAATATCACTCCTATTCCAGCGAGTACTATTTCATAAAGTTTTAATGCCGCTAAATAAACTGTGAAAAAACGTAGAAAACAAAACTGAATAAATAGAACTTTAATATAAATTTACATTTTTCATTATAGCCATTTACAATTGTATTCGTTGGAAACGGCGCATTTTTCGTAGTCGCTATTGTGGTGATATTTCATAATTTCAATTTTTTCACTTGTACATTTTTGCACCTATTCATGCGTTCTGTCCGGGAAAAAGACCATTGTATAGGATCGAAACAAAAAGAATTGGAAATTCGTTCGTAGCAAAATGCCGAATCCTTTTACGATGGCACGTTATTTATTAAAGCCATTTATTTGTTTCTATTCAATACCTACCGCAGATATTTGCTTTTTAATTTTTCTATTGAATAGGTGTGCATGCGAATGATAAAAACAAACTAACGACAAAAAAATCAGAACAATTGTTTAATGAATTGTGCTCAAGTTTTTGTGGTCGAACAAAAGCTCATAGTTTTTTATTGGCAGGATTTGCGCGTAATTCAATTGCCAAGGTATTACTATCGTAAGAATTTTAATTTATTTTTATGTTATATAAATATATATACATACATATATATATATATATATATATTAGATGGTAAGGTTTGGCTTTATTAATATTTTGTAGAACTTTGAACAAAGAATCCTAAAGTAAAAAAAAAACAGATGTTTTTTAGAACCATTTTTTAATTTATTTACTATCGACGTTTCATAACTATATATATATATATATATATATATATATATATATAAATAATCATGAACGAATTCAATCTTCAGGATATCTGTCAAAAACGAGATCAAGGTTATTTACAGTGTTATCTTTGTAAAAAAATCATTTTTTGTATTGGTTGAGAATGTAGCTGTTAATTTGTAAAATCCCTTCAGAATTAAAATAAGAAATTGGATCTACTTGACCAATGGCCGTCGCAATTCACTCCGCCTATGGAGTAAGGAGAACCATGTTACAAGTTTTTTGAAAAATAGCAATTCCTACAATGATGAATTAGCTGTGAATTACACTGATCATAGTTAGCTAGTTTGTTTATTTTTCTTGTTTAATAGTTTACTGATAACAGATATTAAATAATATACTTCCATAATTCAACAACTTATTCAAATAATGAATTTTGAACTGCGTTAATTTCTAGATTTATCACTATATCACTAATTAATATGTTTTTTTTTTTTTTTTTGAAAAAGCTTGCTTAGTTATCTTGTAACTCGCTTTTATATAATAATAAGAGATCGAAATATAAATTTCTATTGTTATTTGTCTGATATGTGTTACGTATTAAGATGTATTTAATTAATTTAGACAGTAAAATTATTGTAAGTCAAATTGGACCTTTGTGCCCCGCCCTATTCAAATTGGATCATCTCACTATTTGTGTTGAAATTTGTTTTAAACAATGATTTTTACTCAAATTGTTTTGGATTTATGCTATCTCTGGTGATTGATTTATATTATATTATGTACTATAATAAATTATTCAACAAAAAATATGAAAATTTCAGAAGAATTACAAAGAACAATCTGTAGCTTTCTCTAATAATATAACTCAAAAAAAAATATTCGTCAATTGATGACTTTATTATTTAACAATTTTATCGAATAATTTGATGGATTTTATAATTTTGATCTATTAGGTACTCGATTGTCATCATTGATTCATTCATTAATTTTACTATTTTTTGTGTATTTTGTATCTGTATTAAGAAAAAAAATTAAAAATGAATTTTTGATGGAAAAATGCATCAGCAGTATAAACAAGCAGTGGGATAGACAACTATTAAATGATAGAATAAAATTTCATTATTGATAAGAGAGTTTTATTTTCTTTACAGCAAACACCAACAGAAAAGGCCTCACAAAATTTATTAGTATCAGTTTGGAATTTATATAGGACATAGGAGTAATACAACATAAGTATACTTAGACTTTCTCTAATAATTATTTCTTTTTTTTATTTTTATACCATTATAATATATCCCAGATTTTTATCAATTATTTCGTTAAAGCAGCATAGTCGTAAAAAAATTGAAACCCATAAAAAACAAAATCAATAAAGATTTGATTTAAAGTCAATTAATGAAACATAGAATTCCTATAGTTGTTGCCAGTAGCAATATTTTAATATTCAATACGCCACACACGTATGAAATACAAGTAATTTTTTGAATAATAAAATTCTGATATAGCTATTCCGAACTCATCTCGCATAGACAAAGAGTCACTGATAAAAATGCAAATGTATTTTTGATATGGTATTTTTTTATAATTTCATTCGAACGGCGATCAGAACCTATGGGTTCTATGAGCTGTTGTGATTATATATATATATATATCTTACAAACTACGTTTGTTTTTATTACAGATGGCAACCCAAACAGTTGTCACATCTCTGTATGATAAATTTTTATTACAATCTCTGTAATAGGGCAAGTATGGTGCAACAATGCCGGGTGATGGCTATTTTCACTTGGAAACATATTGCTGTCTATATTTCTAAGTGAAAATCGTTGTCAATGTTGCCTGACAACAAGCTGCTCGAAGTGGGTATCGAACCCGGGACCCCTGATTCAGGTCCCAACGCTCTTAACCGCTTACCTACGGGCGAGCCTGATATGGTATTTTATAGAAAAAAGAACGGAACATAATATAGTACTTACAAATATTATTTAAAATTTCTGAACTTAAACAGTACAAAACACTATGAAGCAATATTCAAAATCGTTTGTTTCACATTCTTTGGACGTAAATATACAGAGCGATATTGTAATTTGGTATAAAACTCTATAAATGCTTATACTTATGAAACTATAAATATAAATGCTTAAAAAATCAAATAATGATATTCTATTTGTAAATATATTACTTTTCAGGCAAAAATATAAATTATATTTTCAATCAAAATTTGTAAATTTTACCATAAATATTGTATTGTATGTATGTAGTGTATTGTATATGTCCATCATAAACTTAAAACATAAAAGTCATCCAGTCCGTTTTTTTAAAGAAATGACAATTTGTGCATCATCCACAGATTTAAAATAAAACTTTATAATAACTTTTTTAATAATTTTACTTCTTTAATTTAACTGGTTTTGCTAGTTTTTTGCAGATTAACTTTAAACAAAAAACTACATACATTTATTTTACATGATTTTGTTTGTAGTAAAAATATTTGGTTCATGTCGGTTTCATTGCCTTAAGGCAAGCTGCATAAACTTACCGATACGTATGAATAACAGCCATAATCAATAAGTATTGACATTTAACTCTCTAGATTAAATTTTCACTCTAAAATAAGGGTTCGCTTTTACTAAAAACTAATCAAAGATTTCTAACTGACATTGAACAGTTTTTTCAAAAATATTCAAAATCCGGTCAAGTTTTTGACGAAAACATAATCGTCGTTTAAAAGTGATCAACGCGAGTCCTTATCGAGAATCACCAGATGGATTTCAGCAAAATAATAAAAATGTTGCAGCCTTCTTAGAAAAAAAAGTTCAGGAAGACCATATTTTTGGCTTGCTTACACAAACACACATACATACATTAACCGATCTCGGTGTCAAACGATTCAGAAGACATAAAATGAGCAAATCAGACTCTTCTACTTCGAGAAGTAAATATTTTATGGTATTTTCCAATGGGTCAATTCTGCCGTAAATTAGGACAATGTCATGGCAAGGCTATGTTACGCGCTTCTGCCATAAAAAAAAATGGCACTAAAACTGTCAAATGCTATGTATTTGCCGTGGAATAGGCGTTTTACGCATAAGATCTAACTTTCAGCATGTGTTGTCATGACGCTTTAGAAAGATGCACTTATGTATGAGATTCTTTTTTGACGTTTGTGCGTTTTCTCTCGGTAGTTTTTGCATCTGAAACTGCCTGATCGCACAAAAATACATAACATTTGGACAGTTTTTGTACCATTTTATATGAAAAAATCTGCGTAATATAGCGTTGCCATAACATTGCTCTATTTTACGGCAGAATTGACCTGTACAAGTGAGTAAGTAGTATATAGGCCCATCGTCTATATATATTTCGTACGTTATGTATTATAACCGCATCTCATCACCGGCGCTATTCGACCGAGAAGATCTGCTTCAGAATTGCATATCAGTTCAATTATTTATTATTCATTTATTCGTCGTACCGACAGGATTATTCCGCGTTCGTTATTAAGTTATACTTTATTATTTTCTATAGATCAAACAGCCGGTCTCCGTATCGTTGGCTATATTGAAAAACAGGAAACAGAAAAATAAAAATATAGAAATATAGAAAAAATATATACTTGGCATCAGCGAACCAGTCCGTATATATACGGCATCGGACTCTGTATTAATTGCTAAATGGAATAAATATCTCTGCGATCTCGGAAACTAATTCGTACACATCTGTTTGTATTGTGTACAGGAGTTTATTTTGGATTCTGCACAAAAGCCGTGTTTTTGTATGCAAGTGTTGATGTTTGTGTCAGGAAACTGTATTAAAGATATATGTCGAACTGAACTAATATTTCATACAACGCAATTTATTCTATTCACAAGAAAGAGGAAATTGTTAAATGTCTGTGCTACTGACTAATGTATGATATAAATATATGGCAGATGTCATTATTATATCAATTTCTACTGGAGCTTGTTTTTGGATTTTTGCACTCAATTTTTATTTTTGATATGCAAGAGCTAATGTTTGTATCTGCGAACTGTATTAGAGATATTTGTCCAATAATACTAATATTTCTCACAACAAAATTTATTCCAGTCACAAAGAAAGAGAAATTACAAAATGTTTGTTATAAGGAAGATGCCATTTGTTCAGTTGTAGTTGCAGAATTGGTGATATCTACAATAAAGAATCCTCTAATTGTTACAATAGAAGATATTTTACTAGACTTTTAAAAAATATTAAGGATTCTATAGAATATAATATAGAAATATTAGAGCAACAGATTCACTAGCAAGATTTGGTATCCAGAAATTTATTGTTGTAATGCTATTTGCAAATATATGAAGTGCATGTTTCATCGCAATGAATTTCTGCTGGAGTATGTTTTTGGATTTTTTTACAAAGGCTATGTTTTTGTATGCAAGTCTTAATATTTGTTTCAAGAAGCTGTATTAAAGATATATGTCGAACCAGACTAATATTTCATAAAACGCAATTTATTCTATTCACAAAGAAAGAGGAAATTGTAAAACGTCTGTACTACTGACTAATGTATGATATTAATATAAGGAAGATGCCATTCCTTCAGTTATAGTGCAGAATTGATGAAATGTAGTAATAAAGGATCCTCTAAGCTAATTGTTAGAATAGAAGATATTTTATTAAACATTTGTAAAATATTGTTAAGCTGTGGAGAAGTGTCGAAACCTATCTCTAAAGTTGATTGATATAGACCAAGGCAGTTGATGATTATTTGGACATAATGGCAACGAGCATTTAAAGAGTTGGAAATAAATTTCTGAACCAAAATTTGTAGTTGTAATGCCAAATTTCTGGCCAAAAATTTGTTGTTGTAATGCCAGACACAAATATATAAAGTGCATGCTCCACTCAATGCCAGATACAAACATATGAAGTGCATGCAATCAATTTCTGCTGAAGCTTGTTTTTTGATTTTCGCACTAAGATGTTTTGTGTTAGCTTATTTTGCTGTATTTTTGTATGCAAGTCTTGATATTTATGTCAGAAAGCTGTATTAAAGTTATATGTCGAACGAATCTTTCTTACAACACAATTTATTCTATTCACATAGAAAGAGGAAATTCTAGTGTATTTCCTACTATTGACTAATGTGTGCTTTAATATAAGGAAGATGTCTGTATTAATTCAATTTCTAGAGGATGTATAACAGGTCGTTAGGAAAATGCCAAGA
>NW_020536999.1:58484959-58502682 GCF_003426905.1 Ctenocephalides felis
TTTGACGCGTGATCCTGCACCTGCGTGCCCCCCGCGCCCCTTTCACTTGTATTTTGAAATAAAAGGATTTATACTCGCTTAACTAATACGTATTAAATAGAGTGTCTGGCACTAGGAGCCGTCCGGCGTTACTTTCCCCTAATAATAAATATAGTAAATGTATATGTTTTATTCTGGAGATATTAAACATAAAATATGATTATGAAAAAGTAAGGATTTTAATATAATTAAATTAAAAAGAATATAGTGATATGCGGGAGTGCAGAGTACAATTTTACTTTTAGTACCTACTACATTAGAACTAACAACTATTAAACTATGTTCAGTAAACTTTCCCGCTAATTGATCAAACTAAACTAATAAAAAGAGACTTTTTACCCAATGACCTTTAAGCCCCGCTCTACCCAATATTCAAGGAGAAGATAATATAATAGAAGGCGTAAAATTTATTACAGTAATTTGTTTGTTTTTTTTTTTTGAACATATTGCTACAAAATATCAAATATAATAAATATAAAAGCTAAGAATTAACAAAATAAATAAATGAAAGAAACAAGAAATCTGCTATAATATAACATACATTTATGATGTAGTAACATAACAATAAATTATGAATTCTGGAGATTTTTCTGTGATCTGATAACTTATTTTAAATTTTCTCAATATATTGTCAAAAAATTGTAACTCAGGTAAAAAATACATAAAAAAAAGTTGAATTCCTGCAGCTGAAGAAATTAGCCTAGAAATGGTTAATTTTATGAATAAGTAAAATAAGACTTTCTCAACAAACTTTCGAACGTGGAGTTTAGATATTGCCCTTAAAATTTTAAATGGTCTCATAACTTGATTTTGTCTTGAAATAAGAAAGAAATAACTAACTAGTTATAATTAATTTGAAGTGAATGCCAAATGATTTATTCAATGTAAATCGACATCTGTCATTTCGTGTTATCATTTCGATCATTTTAAAATTGGTTTGGTATCTTTACCATGTGATCTCTAAATAAACGAGTATTGATTTCAATTTTTATATCACCATTGATATATAATATTACATGATAATAAATATATCATTTCCATGTTATAAATATATTTGTTTTAAATATTTAGAGTAATTGTGATTTCGATGTTATCATTTGTCTCATAAATATATTTGTTTTAAATTCTAATGTGCAATGGGCAGTGCAATTAGAAAAAATCATTACTGTTCTAATAAATTCATATTGCGTTTGTTAATTAACAAGTAATTACAGAGTATAACATGTTATATTAGAATATGTAATTGCGATGTCATTGTAATAATAAATAATATATCAAACTAGTAGGAAATAATACTAATACAATGTGCTTCGAGTAATTGGGAATAATTTTGATATTGAGACATAGATGACAAAATTAATATGCAACGTTGACTGATTGTAATGAAATATTATTGAAGTCATCAATTTCGTGATCTAACTGTAATTTCGGTCCTTTGTATCGAGAAGTCAAAACTATTTGCATAAAAATACCATAATAGTGAATTGACAAACATATTCGTCATGGTGAAGTGACTAAACACAAACTACGGAAAGTCTAAAATCTTCCTTGTCAATATATTTATTCTTTATACAAATAGAAGGTTCTTAATGTGAAAACCGAATTTTTTTCTTGATATCTTCACCGGAAAACAGTCCGGAGCCATTTGAAGAATCCGGCTTAGCGCTTATCATACCGTCATGACCTTAAATCCGGGCGTGTTCGTGGCACTTCTTATCGCAAAACAAAAATATTAAATGACGTCCTGTGATATCATCTCTTTTTATTAGGTCAACCATGAACACATTCCGGGATAAGAAGCTCACGTACACGAAAAAATAAATAGTAGTTGAAAATGAGACTAATTTACATAAAAAACATTACAAGTATAATTTTTTAATTGATAATTGTCTCTACAAATCCACTCACCAAAATTTCAGCTAATAAATTGCACACATATATTAATCTCGAACGCTTAGACTTATATTCTTGGATAAATCCTATTATAAAACAAGAAAATTGAGCAAGTAATTAAATATCTTTCTCCTTCAATACAAAAGACGGTCTGGGAGTACAGCTTTTTAATCCCACCACAGGTTAGAAAATTGTGTGATTATCAATATCATAACACAATCTCAATCCAAATTTTCGATAACTCAAAGAGTCAACTAAACTTCTGAATTTGCCAAATTCGGTATCAAACAATATTTAGATAATGAAAGGTCTACAAATAATAACAAACAAAATCTACTAATCTATTATTGAATTTTGTAAAATTAGTGTTAAGATTGATATCGTTTTAGCTTCGTATTTCATTGGGCGTAATACAATTGAGATAATTTGCTTTCTGTAATATAAAAATCTAATCCTGCATCCGAAATATAAGAAATAAAGCAATGTATAACTGTTCTAATATGGGATTTAGTAAAAGGTTTGATAATTATCATGTGATGCAAGAACGTGTTTGATAAGCATCCACATGATGCAAAAACATGTTTGATAATTTTCCACACGATTTATTTTATGATTTATATCTCATTACATATCCAACTAATCATATTATACGATTTTAATCATCTTTATGGTATACCAAACTAAAAGACAAGGAAAATTGATTGAAAATGGTGAATTATTCTTTAGTGCTGCTAAAGGCAACATGAATAGCTATTTAGTGTACCAAAAACATTATGCTATTTTTGGATTAAATGCAGAATTTTTTTTTGTCGATTAAATGCAGAAAATTATTTTTGTAAATTTGTAGGTGTAGTAAAAAACGAAATATAGTTTTAGCAGCATAAGTGCATACAAAACGAAAATATTGAATGTCGTCCTGTGATATCCTTTTATTAGGTCAATCATGAACACATTCCGAGATAACAGGCTCACGTACACGAAAAAATAAATAGTAGTTAAAAATGAGACTAATTTACATACAAGATTTTGGAAATAAAATTATTGAATTGGTAGTTGTCTCTGCTAAATTACTCATGGAAGTTTCAGCAAATAATGCAATTTTTACGTATGCAACTTTTCTAATATTTGATTGAGTAAAAAGAGTTCGACGAGTATTCTAATGATGCAAAAACATGCTTGATAAATATCCACATGATGCAAAAACATGCTTGATAATTTTCCACATGATTTATTTTATGATTTATATCTCATTACATAGCCAACTAATCAGATTATATGATTTGAATAATTTTTAAATTAGCCTATCTATATATATATAGTGATCTTTATATATCGCTTATATTTCTAAAGTTAATGATTACTTTTTTATGAAAATTGATTTGAAATTGGTTTAAATTTATTCTATTCTTTGGCAAACCGTTAGGTTTCACAATTACCTAAAAATAAATACAAAACGGAGAAAATTAAACAAACAAAATGAATACAAAATTATTTTTCAGTGATTCAAATAACATTAAAATATGCTCATTTTATTTATATAAGCTGTCGGAGGAAATAAAATCACTCACTTATATTCAAAATTAAATTAACAAATTAAATATGAACAGAATTAATTTTATTGATAATCTTTTATTGAGATATATTTATTAAATTTAAAAAATTCTTGCATAGAAAATGATTTTTTTATCATATAGTAATTTTTACACCTGTACTGAAATGGCCAACAAGTAAAACTGTAGGATTAAGAAAAGTATAAGAAAAATATAATTTATATTTTAGTACGTGGATATGTGTATGTGTTTTTGTGTTTATACAATTGCAAATTTATAACAATATATAAAAATTAAACTGTTATAAACTATTTGCAGAGATATTTGTTAAACAATCTTATACGAGACAATGTATCTAACTAAAGATGTGGTACGTATATCTCATATTTTAAAAAAGAAAAAAAAAATAGATAAAAAATACCATTAGTCTGACTAAAGTCATTAACAATTTTCTTTCGTATTTTTACTTTGTCGCTAAATGCTTATCAATACAATACCATAAATATAAAACACTTACCTCATCTCTATTTTTCCTCCTAATGTTTTCCTGATCGCAAATCTGTAAATAAAAGAAAAATTAAATTATTATCATTTATAACGATAAGATTCTGTGACTAATCCATCGTATTTAAGTATTTCCATACAGTTAAATATTTAAACAACAATTTAATTTACTTTTCTCCCAGCTAACTAATATATTAAAATTACTGCTAATCAAATATAAATTAGTACAACCGTACCCAGTCTACTTTACATACAAATTTTATAATTGAAACCAATAAAAAGAATCATACCAAAAAGTTTTTTTTGTTATATATGGTTATCGATTCAAACTAATCTGGTTCAACAAAAGTTTTGTTGAGATTTACTTATATGTTACAATACTCTTATAGACGGCATACCAATATTTTGTCTTTAAAATTGTAAAATATTTATTTTAAAGCATGAACAAATTTTTACGTTGTTTTAGCAATGGTTGGAAAGTCTATTTTTACTTGATATCATATTTAGACCTATACTTTCCAATGAAAACGGATGCCACTACTGCATGATATCACGCTTTTCGAATCAGAAAAAACTGGAACTCTTGTGGACTTAAACTGGAAGTCTTGTGGTCGAAAGACCTGGATTTTTAACCCCAAGGTACTAAAAACCCAAAAATAATAATATCTGTGTAATTTTATATATTCTTTTATTCTCTTATCTTATTTTTCTATTCTATGTGATGAAATTTAATAAGCTGTCTATAGTGTCGGTCAGGAAACACATAACGTCAGTTAATACTAATAAGCTTAACTAACAGCAATATTGCACATTAATTATCGTTTTAGAGATAACTGAAAATTTAACGGAGCATGCTAAGCTTTCGATATTCAGACCTATGTGCCCCAAGGGGCAGGGGAATGTAACCTCAATATAGAATCTTAAACGTGGGTTTCAATACATGAAATTGTTAGTAAAGTATTGATTTTCATAGTTTCCCAGACACTTAAGTTTTTTATTACAAATTCTAAAAAGTTCATAATGGCTAAAATCTTCCTCAAAAAATCAAAAGTGTATAGATCAATTGCCAATCTCAAAAAGTTAGTTAATAACTTTATATTTAAATTATATCTATTGTCACAAGAAAGTAAACAATAAATTATTTTAACAAAAAATTTGCTAAACTATTGGTTTTCAATAGTTTCTGCATAAAAATTAAGGTAATAGGTCCTTTCGTCAAGGTCATTTTTTTAATCCTTACTTATTAGATTTATGAAATATTTATAACATAATGTGCTAAATTTAAACGTATTTATAATCAATATTAAGAAAAAAATTATAAAGTCTGATAATACAAAATAACATAAGTTATATTGTGGGACTATAAATTGCTGCATCCACATACACAATATATTTTTGTTGAATCCTAGTAATTCTTTTATTAACACCAAAACTTACTTTAATTTTTTCATTTCAGAAACTAAAGAATTAAAAATATTTTACAAATGCTTACAAAACGCCAATTTACATAAATAAAATTTAAATTAAGTTGAACTATGTAACATTTTCTATTTCTATATTCTATTGTAAAACACATGTATAGAAAATAATTCTAACATTTTCTTATGTTTGGATTGAGTTTTACAAGTTATAAACTTTTAATAAATATGTAGTATAAATTTGTATCAAAATTGTAAAAAAATATGAAACTTATTCTTGTACAAGATTCATTTTTTATCTTACTATTTGCTCATTTTTTTTAAATATCATTCTTATTATTTATCATTATCAGAACTCAAGAGTTCCACGACCTGTTTTATAGGTGGCAATCCAAACAGTTGTCTTATCTCTATGTGATAATTTTATTATTATTACAATTATTAAAATTGTTATGACTTTATTTATTGTTGCAGCAATGCCGGATAGAGGCTATTTTCACTTCCAAGCATATTGCTATCCATATTTCTAAGGGAAAACCGATGTCACTACTGCTTGATAGCAAGCTACTCGAAGCGGGATCGAACCCGGGACCTATGATTCATGTACTACTTGCTACTTGATTATGAAATGCAATAATAATTTGCTTCGATTTGACAATCTTTATAAAGGATTTAAGAAAAAATCAAGTAAGCAAAAACAAGATGTGGCCAGCCTTCTGTGCATTCAACTCGAGATCTTTCGAATTTAATGGTAATAAAAGACACACATAAATACCTGTAGATGATTATTCTAATTGTGATTTTGATCAAATGAATCAAACATGTTGATTTTAGAATAACAAGATGTCACAAACCGTAGTTTTATTTACTTTCTATAGTAATTATACAAAAATAACTAGTTCACTCAATTCTAGTAATTAGGTAAATACGTCATCCTCACCAAGTGTCATACCTTAGTTAAAATTGCAAAAAGACATTTTTGCTCTCACTTCCTGGATTTTCTGCAAAGTGTAGTAGAATAAAAATAAAAGCTTAATCAAAGATTGATCTCTAATGTCTTCTAATAATACCAGGTAAATCTTATGTTGTCAGTCCCTGAACCAGGAATCATGTGCAATATCCCTCGATATAGCCACAATGCATGTTCGGCGTTCAGGCATCAATTAGCACTAATGGTTGCTAACGATACGTTAAATGCATTTAGAGTTAATACTTGTTATTGTAGGGGCAATGCACGCCGATCCAGGTCATAACAATATACGGAATTTTTATTTTTGATTATCGTGCCAAAACACAATTTGAAATAAAGCTTTCGCTACAGGATTATTGAAATAGCTAGTAATAAGCGGTTTGATATAAAGCAGTAAAAGGAATCTTCTAATATTCATGAGGATTTATTAATTTGTTCTGATCCTTATATTCATGAGGATTTATTAATTTGTTCTGAGGTAAACAATTTCTTTTATCTAACTAACAAATAAATTACTTTGAACCCTACCATAAATAACATTGGATGCATAAATACTTACAGGCTATGGTACTGCAAATACAAAATACCTTCCTCCATTAATAACTTAATAGCTAATACAATGAAGTAATTAATATTATTTATGAGTAGATAGTTACGAAAGTAATGTTATTCTATTACATTGTTGTGACGTAGTTATTTATTAACCTTTGTATGACCAAATATTAAAATTGGTCTTTTTGTGATATTTTTACCAAGAATTAAATATAGTTGATTTTGAAATTTTCAAATGTGTAATGTGTATAGAATGTACAAATATAATTTAATGTGTTAATGTATTATTATCAATTTGATAGATGTACATAGTGTATAAGTTATAATTCTTAAATAATGTATTCAAAGAACTGAAATAAAAAATTCTTATAATAGACAATATATTATACTAACGAAATAATGATCTTGTATTTAACAATTAAATTTAAAAAAAATATATTAGAGGAGTATTCTAGTGTAGTCATAAAACAAAAAAGTTTATAATTTAAAAAATTAGCTGTGCTTAAAATGGTGGGGTCTCAAAAAGTAATACTCTTAGTAATCCGAAAAGAAAAAAAAGATTATTAATCTAAAATGATCTCGTAATGGTATATAGAGTAGGGTAGGGCACAATAATCCAATTGGACTTAAAGTTGGTAATTATATTGTAAAAAGTAAACTAACAAATAACACTCAGTTAATTCATCAAGATAGAAATTGTGTTCTATTGCTCTTTTTCAAAACTTGTCATCTGGTCCTTTATATCCCATAGGCGGGGCAAATTGGGACGGACATGGGTCAAACAGGGCCAATATCTAATTTTAATTTTAAATGATTTTACAAAATAATAGCTTTGAATTTCAGAAATAACACTGTAAATAACCTTGATCTGGAAATTTGCCAGAAATTCATCAGCTGAGTGGGTACAATTATTTATTTAATTTATCTTCTGTGAAACTGCTTCTTTTACTTTAATTAACTAATTTATTTAATATTTTTTATTTTTTACTCCTTTGTCAGAGTTAGGTTTAGTAGATACTTTTTACCCTACCCAGATGTGAGCTTTTATAGAGGTTATATAAAAAAACGGCTGTATCCAACGGCTGTATTTTGAATTTTGGGTATTTCAAAAAGAAGATCGATTTATAATCAGTTTTTTAAGTTTCTCGATTTTGTTAAAAATAGCAAGATTTAAAATTTGGAGATGAGGCTAGTCCGAAAATTTCAACTAAATCGGTCTAGTCAGTTTTGTCAAAAAGGCGTTTGAAGTTTCGCAAAAGAAAGAAAACAGAGAAGAATTATCATGGTCAAAAAGCTGTATCTTCAAAAGTAATTTAAATTTTGAAAATGCCCTCGTACACATATTCCTAAATATTTAAACTTTGAAAATATGAAAATAATTCTTTTTTATGAGTTAGAATACTTTATATTTTAAGACAACAAGCAAGAGATGACATACTACAGGGTAGGGCGAAACACAAAGGTCCAATTTGACTTGCAATAATTATATTGTTTAAAGCAAATTAACTACATCACAACACATAATATGTATCAAACAAACAACTTTCGTACTATGTTCAGTAAAATTCCCAGTTAATTCCCAATAATGGAAAAATGTTTTTTCAACCATAGATAAAAAGGACAGCCAGGTGGCAAACAAATCTAAATTTTTATTGTTAATGTTAGGATGTATTTTCGTTTTATTATATTGGCCATGAAGTGGACAATCTTCATGGCATTGAGTTTTACACGGAGTTGTTGCTACCCCAGGTAGAGGACGTAGCGGATAGTTTAATAGGACGAATTGTTCACTTCTAAAAGCAAAGTCTGCGAAACAACATGTGTAATAATAAATAAATATATCTTTAATTATAACTTAGTAATAAATCAGTGATTGCAATTTTGAACTGCAACCAATAAATAATATACAATATAAATCAGTGTTTAATACAGTCCACAGCTACAAGGGTTAAATTATGACCCAAGAACCTGAATTATCGAATGAAAGTTTTAATAAATTTCATAACTACGTAGTACGGTATACAATTAATTTTAAGTATATTTTAAATAATAGCTTTATTATTTAACCAATGCAAAATATAAATTTTATGTGATAAAATTCGAAAACAATGTTAAATACCCACACATAAAATTCATATCGACTTGATTCATTTAGTAGTGACTGGCAACGACAGTGTGAATTCATTTATGAGATTTTGCAAAAATATCACTCCTATCCAGCGAGTACTATTTCATAAAGTTTTAATGCCGCTAAATAAACTGTGAAAAAACGTAGAAAACAAAACTGAATAAATAGAACTTTAATATAAATTTACATTTTTCATAATAGCCATTTACAATTGTATTCGTTGGAAACGGCGCTTTTTTCGTAGTCGCTATTGTGGTAATATTTCATAATTTCAATTTTTTCACTTGTACATTTTTGCACCTATTCATGCGTTCTGTCCGGGAAAAAGACCATTGTATAGGTTCGAAACAAAAAGAATTGGAAATTCGTTCGTAGCAAAATGCCGAATCCTTTTACGATGGCACGTTATTTATTAAAGCCATTTATTTGTTTCTATTCAATACCTACCGCAGATATTTGCTTTTTAATTTTTCTATTGAATAGGTGTGCATGCGAATGATAAAAACAAACTAACGACAAAAAAATCAGAACAATTGTTTAATGAATTGTGCTCAAGTTTTTGTGGTCGAACAAAAGCTCATAGTTTTTTATTGGCAGGATTTGCGCGTAATTCAATTGCCAAGGTATTACTATCGTAAGAATTTTAATTTATTTTTATGTTATATAAATATATATACATACATATATATATATATATATATATATATATATATATATATTAGATGGTAAGGTTTGGCTTTATTAATATTTTGTAGAACTTTGAACAAAGAATCCTAAAGTAAAAAAAAAACAGATGTTTTTTAGAACCATTTTTTAATTTATTTACTATCGACGTTTCATAACTAGGTATATATATATATATATATATATATTTTTTAGAGTTTCGAACAAGAATCCAAAAATAATACAAAATAAAAAACAAGAAAAGTTTTTAAAAAAACAATTTCTTTATTTAATTATTTGTTTATTGTCGACGTTTCGGAACTAGGTACGTTCCATCTTCAGGACATCTGTCAAGAAACATGATCTTGATGAGATTTTTGCAAACAATATGTTTAGGAAAAGAAAATAGATTTTCTTAAATAATGAATTAAATTGTAAAAATATTAATACTGTACAGAAATATGATAATATGTTCAAAATAAAAATGATAAAAATAAATGAGTGGATTATCAAAACAGGATATTAAAACATAATAGAAAATTTTTTTGAAAGTTATGGAAATTTTTTAAGAAAAGGTTAATGACAAAGTTGAATTAATTACCTGTATGTTTGAATATTTGTTAGCACTTTTTCACTAAACAAGCTTTTTTAACAAAAATGATTTTGTGAGTTAATTTTCCACCGAATAATTAGATTTTGTAAATCAAAATTACTAAAAACTTTGTCTTTTTAAAATTATTATTTGAAAACACAAATAATATTGTTCTCTGGATGTTGTTCGATTGGTTTACGAAAATTAACTAAATGAAACTGGTGTGCCCTTTGTAACACGTGTAAACACTTGAACGAGAGATGTGAGATTGTATGTGTGTTTTTATATGTCAGGGTGTGAATACTTAAATTGTTGATCTTAAAAGGAAGTCGATATTAATTGTTTGTCAAAAAGTGTAAAAAATTTAAATATGAATCATGTAATAGGTTGTGATCTGATCTAATGTTGACACTGTTAGAAACGTTTATGAGGATGAGACAACTCTCCGCGAATAACCTTCTAAAGATGCAACTTTCGTGATATAAAATCTTTGGAGTGAAATTAAATGAATGGGCGTTTTCTATAGAGTGTTGTACTAGGGTACTTTTGAAATTTTTTGTTTATGGTGGACCACACTTAGTTCATGTTGTCTCATTCTCTTGTGTACATATTGGGAGGTTTGTCCAATATATTGAAAAGCACAGTCATTACAAGAACAGAATATACTACATTAGTATTGAGATTGGATGGGGTGGGGGATTTAATGTTCGTAAAGAATTGGTTGAAGGAGTGTAAGGATGAGCCTGATACTAAAATGTTTTCTTCTAACAAAATTTTGGCAAAATAATAATATAAATCTTCAACGTATGGTATGCTGCAGTATTTTATTTTGAACATATTATCATATTCTGTACAGTATTATATTTTTTACAATTTAATTCATTATTTAAGAAAAATCTATTTCTTTTCCAAACATATTGTTTGCAAAAATCTCATCAAGATCATGTTTCTTGACAGATGTCCTGAAGATGGAACGTACCTAGTTCCGAAACGTCGACATAAACAAATAATTAAATAAAGAAATGGTTTTTTTAAACTTTTCTTGTTTTTTATTTTGTATTATTTTTGGATTCTTGTTCGAAACTCTACAAAATATACACAAATCCAAGACTCTACCATTCAATATATATATATATATATATATATATATATATATATAAATAATCATGAACGAATTCAATCTTCAGGATATCTGTCAAAAACGAGATCAAGGTTATTTACAGTGTTATCTTTGTAAAAAAATCATTTTTTGTATTGGTTGAGAATGTAGCTGTTAATTTGTAAAATCCCTTCAGAATTAAAATAAGAAATTGGATCTACTTGACCAATGGCCGTCGCAATTCACTCCGCCTATGGGGTAAGGAGAACCATGTTACAAGTTTTTTGAAAAATAGCAATTCCTACAATGATGAATTAGCTGTGAATTACACTGATCATAGTTAGCTAGTTTGTTTATTTTTCTTGTTAATAGTTTACTGATAACAGATATTAAATAATATACTTCCATAATTCAACAACTTATTCAAATAATGAATTTTGAACTGCGTTAATTTCTAGATTTATCACTATATCACTAATTAATATGTTGTTTTTTTTTTTTTTTTTTTGAAAAAGCTTGCTTAGTTATCTTGTAACTCGCTTTTATATAATAATAAGAGATCGAAATATAAATTTCTATTGTTATTTGTCTGATATGTGTTACGTATTAAGATGTATTTAATTAATTTAGACAGTAAATTATTGTAAGTCAAATTGGACCTTTGTGCCCCGCCCTATTCAATTGGATCATCTCACTATTTGTGTTGAAATTTGTTTTAAACAATGATTTTTACTCAAATTGTTTTGGATTTATGCTATCTCTGGTGATTGATTTATATTATATTATGTACTATAATAAATTATTCAACAAAAAATATGAAAATTTCAGAAGAATACAAAGAACAATCTGTAGCTTTCTCTAATAATATAACTCAAAAAAAATATTCGTCAATTGATGACTTTATTATTTAACATTTTATCGAATAATTTGATGGATTTTATAATTTTGATCTATTAGGTACTCGATTGTCATCATTGATTCATTCATTAATTTTACTATTTTTTGTGTATTTTGTATCTGTATTAAGAAAAAAATTAAAAATGAATTTTTGATGGAAAAATGCATCAGCAGTATAAACAAGCAGTGGGATAGACAACTATTAAATGATAGAATAAAATTTCATTATTGTAAGAGAGTTTTATTTTCTTTACAGCAAACACCAACAGAAAAGGCCTCACAAATTTATTAGTATCAGTTTGGAATTTATATAGGACATAGGAGTAATACAACATTAGTATACTTAGACTTTCTCTAATAATTATTTCTTTTTTTTATTTTTATACCATTATTAATATATCCCAGATTTTTATCAATTATTTCGTTAAAGCAGCATAGTCGTAAAAAAATTGAAACCCATAAAAAACAAAATCAATAAAGATTTGATTTAAAGTCAATTAATGAAACATAGAATTCCTATAGTTGTTGCCAGTAGCAATATTTTAATATTCAATACGCCACACACGTATGAAATACAAGTAATTTTTTGAATAATAAAATTCTGATATAGCTATTCCAAACTCATCTCGCATAGACAAAGAGTCACTGATAAAAATGCAAATGTATTTTTGATATGGTATTTTTTTATAATTTCATTCGAACGGCGATCAGAACCTATGGGTTCTATGAGCTGTTGTGATTATATCTATATATATATATATCTTACAAACTACGTTTGTTTTTATTACAGATGGCAACCCAAACAGTTGTCACATCTCTGTATGATAATTTTTATTACAATCTCTGTAATAGGGCAAGTATGGTGCAACAATGCCGGGTGATGGCTATTTTCACTTGGAAACATATTGCTGTCTATATTTAAGTGAAAATCGTTGTCATGTTGCCTGACAACAAGCTGCTCGAAGTGGGTATCGAACCCGGGACCCCTGATTCAGGTCCCAACGCTCTTAACCGCTTACCTACGGGCGAGCCTGATATGGTATTTTATAGAAAAAAGAACGGAACATAATATAGTACTTACAAAATATTATTTAAAATTTCTGAACTTAAACAGTACAAAACACTATGAAGCAATATTCAAAATCGTTTGTTTCACATTCTTTGGACGTAAATATACAGAGCGATATTGTAATTTGGTATAAAACTCTATAAATGCTTATACTTATGAAACTATAAATATAAATGCTTAAAAATCAAATAATGATATTTATTTGTAAATATATTACTTTTCAGGCAAAAATATAAAATTATATTTTCAATCAAAATTTGTAAATTTTACCATAACTATTGTATTGTATGTATGTAGTGTATTGTATAAGTGTACCCATCATAAACTTAAAACATAAAAGTCATCCAGTCCGTTTTTTTAAAGAAATGACAATTTGTGCATCATCCACAGATTTAAAATAAAACTTTATAATAACTTTTTTTAATAATTTTACTTCTTTAATATTAACTGGTTTTGCTAGTTTTTTGCAGATTAACTTTAAACAAGAAAACTACATACATTTATTTTACATGATTTTGTTTGTAGTAAAAATATTTGGTTCATGTCGGTTTCATTGCCTTAAGGCAAGCTGCATAAACTTACCGATACGTATGAATAACAGCCATAATCAATAAGTATTGACATTTAACTCTCTAGATTAAATTTTCACTCTAAAATAAGGGTTCGCTTTTACTAAAAACTAATCAAAGATTTCTAACTGACATTGAACAGTTTTTTCAAAAATATTCAAAATCCGGTCAAGTTTTTTGACGAAAACATAATCGTCGTTTAAAAGTGATCAACGCGAGTCCTTATCGAGAATCACCAGATGGATTTCAGCAAAATAATAAAAATGTTGCAGCCTTCTTAGAAAAAAAGTTCAGGAAGACCATATTTTGGCTTGCTTACACAAACACACATACATACATTAACCGATCTCGGTGTCAAACGATTCAGAAGACATAAAAATGAGCAAATCAGACACTTCTACTTCGAGAAGTAAATATTTTATGGTATTTTCCAATGGGTCAATTCTGCCGTAAATTAGGACAATGTCATGGCAAGGCTATGTTACGCTGCTTCTGCCATATAAAATGGCACTAAAAACTGTCAAAATGCTATGTATTTGCCGTGGAATAGGCGTTTTACGCATAAGATCTAACTTTCAGCATGTGTTGTCATGACGCTTTAGAAAGATGCACTTATGATAAGATTCTTTTTTGACGTTTGTGCGTTTTCTCGGTTAGGTTTTGCATCTGAAACTGCCTGATCGCACAAAAAATACATAACATTTGGACAGTTTTAGTACCATTTTATATGAAAAAATCTGCGTAATATAGCGTTGCCATAACATTGCTCTATTTTACGGCAGAATTGACCTGTACAAGTGAGTAAGTAGTATATAGGCCCATCGTCTATATATATTTCGTACGTTATGTATTATAACCGCATCTCATCACCGGCGCTATTCGAACCGAGAAGATCTGCTTTCAGAATTGCATATCAGTTCAATTATTTATTATTCATTTATTCGTCGTACCGACAGGATTATTCCGCGTTCGTTATTAAGTTATACTTTATTATTTTCTATAGATCAAACAGCCGGCTCCCGTATCGTTGGCTATATTGAAAAACAGGAAAACAGAAAATAAAAATATAGAAATATAGAAAAAATATATACTTGGCATCAGCGAACCAGTCCGTATATATACGGCATCGGACTCTGTATTAATTGCTAAATGGAATAAATATCTCTGCGATCTCGGAAACTAATTCGTACACATCTGTTTGTATTGTGTACAGGAGTTTATTTTTGGATTTCTGCACAAAAGCCGTGTTTTTGTATGCAGTGTTGATGTTTGTGTCAGGAAACTGTATTAAAGATATATGTCGAACTGAACTAATATTTCATACAACGCAATTTATTCTATTCACAAAGAAAGAGGAAATTGTTAAATGTCTGTGCTACTGACTAATGTATGATAAAATATATGGCAGATGTCATTATTATATCAATTTCTACTGGAGCTTGTTTTTGGATTTTTGCACTCAATTTGTATTTTTGATATGCAAGAGCTAATGTTTGTATCTGCGAACTGTATTAGAGATATTTGTCCAATAATACTAATATTTCTCACAACAAAATTTATTCCAGTCACAAAGAAAGAGAAATTACAAAATGTTTGTTATAAGGAAGATGCCATTTGTTCAGTTGTAGTTGCAGAATTGGTGATATCTACAATAAAGAATCCTCTAATTGTTACAATAGAAGATATTTTACTAGACTTTTAAAAAATATTAAAGGATTCTATAGAATATAATATAGAAATATTAGAGCAACAGATTCACTAGCAAGATTTGGTATCCAGAAATTTATTGTTGTAATGCTATTTGCAAATATATGAAGTGCATGTTTCATCGCAATGAATTTCTGCTGGAGTATGTTTTTGGATTTTTTACAAAGGCTATGTTTTTGTATGCAAGTCTTAATATTTGTTTCAAGAAGCTGTATTAAAGATATATGTCGAACCAGACTAATATTTCATAAAACGCAATTTATTCTATTCACAAAGAAAGAGGAAATTGTAAAATGTCTGTACTACTGACTAATGTATGATATTAATATAAGGAAGATGCCATTCCTTCAGTTACAGTGCAGAATTGATGAAATGTAGTAATAAAGGATCCTCTAAGAACTAATTGTTAGAATAGAAGATATTTTATTAAACATTTGTAAAATATTGTTAAGCTGTGGAGAAGTGTCGAAAAACATCTCTAAAGTTGATTGATATAGACCAAGGCAGTTGATGATTATTTGGACATAATGGCAACGAGCATTTAAAGAGAAGTTGGAAAATAAATTTCTGAAACCAAAATTTGTAGTTGTAATGCCAAATTTCTGGCCAAAAATTTGTTGTTGTAATGCCAGACACAAATATATAAAGTGCTGCTCCACTCAATGCCAGATACAAACATATGAAGTGCATGCAATCAATTTCTGCTGAAGCTTGTTTTTTTGATTTTCGCACTAAGATGTTTTGTGTTAGCTTATTTTGCTGTATTTTTGTATGCAAGTCTTGATATTTATGTCAGAAAGCTGTATTAAAGTTATATGTCGAACGAATCTTTCTTACAACACAATTTATTCTATTCACATAGAAGAGGAAATTCTAGTGTATTTCCTACTATTGACTAATGTGTGCTATAATATAAGGAAGATGTCTGTGTTAATTCAATTTCTAGAAGATGTATAACAGGTCGTTAGGAAAATGCCAAGAATACTAGTAAAGTACTAGTTAGTCTCGTTTATCAATGGTTTTATCGCAAGTTGCATGAACTTTCCGATATGTGTAAATATCGTTAATCAATAATATTTTATTAATTATATTTGTGTATTTCTTTTTATTTATTTCCTTCTATCCTATCTTCTGGTCTACCTGTCTACCTGTCTGCCTGTCCACCTATTTACCAGTTTTTTAAATGTACTGTTCCACCGTTTTACCTTTTATTCATATCAATCATATTCCTATTTTCAACTAATGCTCTTCGTATATGATTTTTAAACATCATATTTGACCAATAAATGTCAATTTTGTTCTTTTTGCATCTCCAAACCTACTGAATCTGCCTTCACAAAAAATGTAATCAATTTCTCAATCCGTCAACATAAGTAAAGCAATTTTTGAATTATTCAAATCGGATGCTCAGTTTTCTTAAAACTAGAATTTTAGCACATTTTGCTTTGTATCTCCAAAATGGCTGGACTTATCATTACCAAAAACTGACCAACACGTCTCAACACAAATCGGATGTATTTTGAATCAATCTAATCGGATGCTCCGCAAGTTAAATATAATTTCTGAAAATTCTACTAAGCAAAACTTCTACACTTACTCTTCTATAGAGTAAGAAGTATAGAATACATTAGACCTTTAATCTAACACTTTAGATGAAAATTGATGTGACAAATTGGACAACAAATACTTCAGATATTAAGAAACAAAGACATAATGATGTAATTATAGAATCTTTAATTTTCTAATTACAAACCAATACATGCTTTTATCATGTTCAATTCCAATCACAAATATGACATAAACAATAGTAAATGTGGAAATGTTATGAAAGTGCAAATGTGATACAGTGTTGTAGAATGATAACTAATGTTTACTGCTCATAATATGCTAAACAATGCAAATAAATGACCGGTCATTGCATATTATACTAAACCGGCTGTCACATCGTACTTGTTATTAACCCACAACGACATTAATAACGCACTTGTGACACCGTACACATATTAAGTATTCATATTTCATATAAAATCGGAGGTAAGGTTTCGGTTCCGTGTTCTCACTCATGTTCAATGG
>NW_020536999.1:58503682-58527377 GCF_003426905.1 Ctenocephalides felis
ACTAAACAAATTTTTTATGATTAATTTATAGTAATAGCAAACGTACTAAGGTAATGACATTTTGCTTTTATAAAAAAAATAATAAAATTAGAATTAGATGAAAATAATCCAACATCAACAAAACAAGAATTGAATTTTGAATTTTTAATATCAAATATAGTAAACGTCCAAAAATCTAAAATTTTTTACATATCTTTATTAACAGTTTCTGAACATTTCGGTGTATCTTAGAAAAAATGAATGTTTGTATGTGTGCTGTGTGCGTATATATACAATTTTTCATCCACGATTTCGGGCGCACTAATCAACCGAGTTCATTGATTAAAAAAACATTCGATTCCTATTATAGGGAGACGTGCTGACTAGATTTCAGATCCAGCCGATTCGGAGTTTCGTAGCAAAAAGTGCAGAAAATGGTAATTTGGTTATTGCGAGAACGGGACGTCTGATTAGATTAATTCAAAATACATTCAATTCGTTTTAATGGCGAGAGGTGCTAGTTAGTTTTTGACAAAGACAGAATCACCCGTTTTGGAGATACAGAGCCAAAAGTGCTAAAAATTACAGAAGAAGAAACATCCGATTTAAATGATTTAAAAAACATTTTGCTTGTGTTGACTGTATGAAGAAGCAATTAACTTTCGAGGAAAGCAATCAATTTCTTTCTTTAATTTCAAAATTTTCAAAAAATATAATTTTTTATATATCGAAAATTTTTCGGAGTTTAATTTTAATTCTTAAGCCAAAATTCTAAAGCTCACTTATATAGTAATGAATAATATTAACTTTGAAATTCATTTTATATAATTCTTAGAAATATGAGATAAGCTTCTTCATTCTAACTCTTAGATTAGGTTTTGGTAATTTGTTTAGATATACAAATATAGTCGTCCAATATAAAGCTCTCATATTCTATCTATAAAATATAAATAATGAAAGTTACAGTATTTATAATAATTTATTTGAAAACATTTAAAATCCCTTGAATATTTCATGAGAAATTCCAGAAATTTGCTTTAAGATACGATGCCATGCACCACTAGTTTTTATTTAAAAAAAATTATGCTAATGGAAATTTGCATAAATATTAAAACCTGATAACACAATATTTACTTTATTAATACCAAATTAAATAATACTTTATTATGCCAAAACAAACTAATTTAAGAATTTTACTCTTACATTTGTCTCATAAAGTGATCACCAGCTCGAGCTCCAAAAAGGTTAAATACATTTTTTGAAGATTATTTGGAGATTATTAGCAGATTACACATTGTTTTTAATTTAATTAAAAGATAATTTTAAAAATTACGATATAATTTTGATATCAAATATTTATTCCTCAATCATTTAACTCGATAAAGAATTGCGTTGAATAGTTTTGGGCGACGATCGACCATGCCGTTTCTTTATAATTAGCAGAAAAGTATAAACTTTTTTCAAAGTTTTAATAGACACGTATTCTAAGTAGATCTCAGTTCTTATTGATTAAATCAAGTATTAACCCCTCTCTAGAAATTCATGCAAAATTGATTATGGCACAATGCCACTTACACCCAGTATTGTCTTACTACACGCTAGTCGAAGATATTTTCTTGACTAAAAGCATATCTTGGCGCCATAAATTGGGCGCCAGTAGATTTAAAAAAGCGATCAAAAATATGTACGTAATTGATAATGTGCATATATGTCTTTTTATCTTTTAATCACACACAGATTATATCATAAACGCCGCAAACATATGTCAACATCATAGATAATTTGATTTCGAAATCAATTTTATTAAAACATAATTTAATAAAAGATATTTGCACATTTGCTATCAGTTTATGAATAATATGAACACAAATTACTGAAAAGCAAATCAAGATCGATACTGATTATTTAGAGGAGCAAATAAAGGACAAACATAAACATATCCATGAAAAACTAGAAATTCTTTCTTTTTATTTATGGATAAAAAAATTATATCTTGATTGAAATATACGTACAATTTATTTATATAACATTGCCAAAAATCTTGGTTACCGCTCATGGTGACAATGATGTATGGCATGCCTGGAAAGAAGTGAAACTTTCTATTTTATAAACAAACTAGTGCTGTATGGCATTGTCCCTTAAGGCAAATTGCTGGAATTTTACGTACCGTATCGAAATATTCGAGTAATATTAAATGTTTTCACATAGATTATTATAAATACTGTATCATTGTATAATTTTTATAAAAATTATATGAACTGAATTAAAAGTTCAAATTATTTATTTAAAGTATATAAGTGGACTTTACAACTTTAGCAATAATTAAAATTAAAATCTGAATTAGTTTTGATATACATAAAAAAAAATTGGATTTTTTTTTTAAATTGTAAAATAAAATAAAATTCCCAAAAACAATCGTTTCGTCAACACGAGCAGAAAGTTTTTTAAATCATTCAAATCGGATGCTTAGTTCTCTCAAAAAATGACATTTTTTGCATATTTAGCTCCGTATGTTCAAAATGGCTAGACCTGTCTTTGCCAATCAATTAATCATTACTTCTTTCCATCATGACAAATTGATTGTTTTTTGGATCATGCAAATCGGATGGTCCGTTCTCTCAATGCTCTGTATCTCCGAGACGGCTGAATCTGCCTTTTCCAAAAACTAATCAGCACATCTCTATCAATAGGAATCAAATTTTTTTGAACGATTCAAATCAGTTGATCCACGCGCCCGAAAACGTGGACAAAAAATTGCAGTCTCACAAAACACAAACACATGCATCAATTTTTTCTAAGGTATGCCAAAATGTTCAGAAACCTTCAAAACGACGAAAAATGCAAAAAAATTCATTTTCGATTTTCGGCCCATTACTATAACTACCCTACGGAAAGTTAATAAATGATGTACAATTAAAAATGATATTTAGGTATCATAAACTAAACACAAGACCTCAAAATGAAAAAAAAGCTTCCAACTTTTTGAACGTTGATTGCCTTATAATTTATCTAAAATGTTTATTTTTTTTAATAAAATAAAAATATTAAGAATAAAATAATAAAATATTTTCATTTTAAATACTACCAATCAAAACTGCGAAATACTTCAAATAAAAATATTAAAATATAATCAACGACGACAATCATTTAATGATTCAGTCATTTTATTAACATGAAACTCATTTAATGATTTTATTAACACTTTTAATAAACTTTATATATATTATATATATATATATATTGATTTATAAACATAATTATATACTATGACAACAATTTAACAGTAATAGATTTGAATTAATAAATATTATCTAATTTTCTATTTTACTAATTGTAGCTGTAATATTTATATACTGCCAACTAAATACCGGGAATTGCTCATTCAAAAAGAGGCTCAATATGTTAAATATTCTTTTCTGGAGCCCAACTGTTCTTAACATTGGTGCAAAGTGTGATCGTTATTTGTTAATTATTTTGTTATTTGTGTTCACTTACTTCGGGTAACTGCAAGCATGTTTGTCGATTTTCACAAGAAACAAAATTATCGAACGGAATTATATACGACTAATCATTGAATATTATACATGAAGCTTATGGCAAGTGTACTTTATCAAAAATCCTAGTTTATGAGTAGTGTGAAGCCAGAAGGCCGTAAGGTCGTGAAAGATCTGAACGTCCATCAACATCTTCAATGGATGAAATCGTCGCCTAAGTCAAGAAATGGTGTTGGTAAACTACCATTTAGGTTCAGTCAAGTTAGTTTTTGACCTTAACATATCTAACAAATCAATTATACCATCAAATTGGGCATGAGACGCTTTGCTGTTCATCTCTACCATCATTGTTGAACTCTCTTCACACAACGCCTATATTGTGAACGCTTTTTTGGCCATAAACTCATGAAATATCATGGGACAACCAACGTATTCACTAGATCTATCCTTCTGTAAATTATTTATTGTCATGGATACTTAAGTATAGAATTACAAGTAATACTATTGTTAGATACCTCTTTGGATCGATAGATTCCACTAACAATGTTTGTAAGAAAAAAACGCCAAAGGAGCTGAAGAATATCCTTATAAAGGCGTTTAAAAGATGCTTTGAAGATTGGATTAATTGTTGGCATGTTTTCATTACTTCGAATAAGGTCTATTTTGAAGGCGACAAAATTTTTTAATGCTTCAGTAATTATTTTGAGTTTTATGCAACAGTTCTCGATACTTAGTGTATGTATATTATTTCAAAAAAAGCCTCGTTCACCAGAGTAACATCGTTAAATAAAATCTTTTATATTTTTGAGTGAATTTGAAATGTTATCAAGTATAATTTTCCTAGTACTCCACAAATCTTCCATCTTAAATGGTAAACTATTTTACCATTATACAATCCTGATTAATAGCGCCTATTTTTGATGATATGTGTTGGCAAGTATCATCAAAAATTGGGAAATTTTTGTTAAAGGAGAGACTCTCACTAAAGTAACATCGTTAAATAAAATCTTTTATATTTTTGGGTTAATTTGAAATGTTATCAAGTATAATTTTCCTAGTACTCCACAAATATTTCATTTTAAATGGTAAACTATTTTACCATTTTACAATCCTGATTAAATGCGCCAATTTTTTATGAAACTTGCCAACACACTTCAGGATTTTTTTTTTAAAAAGAGACTCTCAATGCCAACCGATTTTTTAGATTTTAAATTTATAATTCAACAAAAAGTTTAAATTCTAAAGAACTTAGGACAATTGTGTTATTGCTTTTGGTTGTAGTCATAGAAATGATATTCATGGTTACGCTGCCAAAGTATAAATGAACAAAGTTTGTAAAAATTAACTACAATAAACGAAAAATGGTCATAATTTCAGCAAATTTCTAGGTTACACTTGAAAGCTCACAATTTCCAAACAACGTGAGATAATTTTTTTTCTATTTTTTTCATGATAGTTAAGGTCAATACTATCAACCCGCTTTGGCCTAACGTCAACGTCTGGGACACCCTGTATATATATAATACAAATACATATATATATATATATATATATACTAATAAAAATAAAGAAATGTACTATCAAGCAAACTGAATTTGATCTGAGGTAAAACTGAATTCAAGACATAAAAGCATCACCAAATATGTATAGATAAAAGATAAAGATTGTAAAAAGTTTGAGAAACACTGTTTGGATGGTGAAACGAAATATAGAAAACACAAAAGTTAAAATATATATATACTCAGCCCCAAATAATATAATTTAAAATTATGGTTAAGTTTGTTTAGTAGCTCAGTGGTAATAGCATTAGCCTTGCAACCAGAATTGCAGATTCCATTCCCTCATTAAACCTGATATCAAGCAGTACTGATATCAGTTTTTGTTGTAATCATATATCTAAATATAAATATAAGTAAAACAAAACTTCTCTTCGAAAATATTTTCACAATTAAAGATCAATATATCGCAATTAACAAAACAAGCTTTTATAACACGGTTTGAAAATATGAACGCGTTGTTAATATATATACATAGTATATATATTAGGGTGGTCCTTAATATGGATGTATTCAAATTTTCTTGCTACCAGGGGCTCAAATGCTTCCAAATTGATAAAAAACAATTCTCTGAAAGTTTTAGCTCTTAATAATAACTTTCAGATAGACCGCACTCCAACCAACGTTTCTATGGAAATAACAAGGATAAAATTTTATTTGTTTTATAACTTAGCGACAAGTGAATCAAAATTTTGAAAATAACTTAGTTTTTGGTTATTTTGATTATAAATGAAAAATTTACAACAAAAATTTGATATATTTCATAAAATAAGTATTTACTTAGGAAGAAACTTTAGCAGGAGTGATACTATCTTAAAGTTACTATTTTTTTTTTTTTTTTTTTTACTAATTATTTTTTCTTTTTATCTTACATACTACATATATTTTACTTTTTCTTTACATATTTTTACTGTTTATTACATTTTTCTTTACGAATATTTCTTCCAAGGGCAGGTCCGTGGGTTGAGTTGAAAATGCACTCAATCATGGTTGCACGATGTCAGAGCCTTTACATTTTTCTGTTGTATAGAGATACAAATTCGACTTCCTTTTTGTATTTCAAAGCGATACCATCTTAGTACCTCTTTACTTCCAAGTGGCGTGTTGCCACTACAGCTTTGCCCACGAAAGGCCATTTTCACTTGAAATCATATTTGAAATCTATGATTTCAAGTGAAAATTTGGTATCAAGCTGTTTTGATACCGAACCGACCGAGGTTGGATTCGAACCCGGGACTAGGATTTGCTAGCCCACGTTCTTACCACGGGACCACGGCCGGTCCCATTAAGAGAGCTAAAACTTTCAGAGAATTGTTTTTTATCAATTTGGAAGCATTTGAGCTCCTGTGAGCAAGAAAATTCGAAAACATCCACCCTATCATATATATATATATATATATATATATATATATTTATATATATATATATATGCAGGGCCGGTCCTGGGGTCCTTAGCGCCCGCATGCAAATTTTTTTCTAGCGCCCCCCCCCCCCCTATTAATTTTAACTGTTTTAACAGTTTATCATTAAAATTATATAAATATGTACATATTATTTTTAAATTAATTTTTAATTATTCTGAATTTAGTTTTATCTAGGATTTTTAATTATTTAGGATTTAGTACACAAAAAATTGGATATAATCTAAAAGCGTATAAAATACATTGATTTTAAAGTTATTTAGAAAATCGAGGCGATTCGCGGGTTGATTATTACCAAATATTTTTAAATTTTCAATTACTTTTAACGTATGTGCAATATTAATATTTGGATTTTGAAACATTTTACTTATTTATTATGCGATTTATTCTATTGAGCAAATCATACCAGGAGAGCTGAAAAAAAACTAGCTTCATGTATTTCATGTTGAATTTTTAAAATTTTAATTCAATTTAATTTTTCATTATTTACAATATCTAAAATTGCGGCGTAAAATTCTCCCTATTGATATCGTAAGACCCGAATTGTATTCATCCTTGTTTTCCCGTCATATTCAGAATATCAGATTGTTTCAATTGTGATTGTGATATTTTTTTAACGTATTTTAGAAGTATTGCCCAAAAATTAGTAAAGTATAAAAAAAAATACACATTTCTTGAACTATATTGAAAAAAAAATCTAATTATATTTGATATGTATCATTTCTGCATAGTTAATAATTATTAAATTTAGAGTATGGACACCACTAGGTATAAAAAAAGCCTTATGATTTTTGTTCCAAAGTAAATTTTGCTTTCATTTTTTAGATTTGTTCTATTTCCATAACCCTAATCACGCATGTCTTCAACTTTCAAAATTCATCAGAAGCGAAACATTTGGAACAAACGCAAAAGTTACAATTCAATTCCTCGGAATAAACATGCTATTTTCTAAGCACTGACACCCCATTTTTTATTTTCCCGATTATAATTTGTTTATATTTTTAACAAGTTCCGTTTCAACTAAATCAGCTCGCAATTTTTCGTCAATAATGCCGAATAATTTAAAACTTCGTAGGTTTGCGCTTACGGGATTGAACACTAGATAATTTCTTTTTCGATTCCACCGTAACTTCAAACAAAGAAAATATTGAATAAGTAGATTAAGCAATAAACAGAGCTGTTATTTAGTAATTTGCGGAGTCATTAATCGAATAATTGTTTCTACTGATATCACATTGCAAAATAAATATGCTTTTTGTGTCCCCGTATCCCTAGGTAAGTTAGATTGTTTATTACAATTTATTAATATATTATACGTTTAATTTCCAAAACTCGATTTGGCGCCCCCTAAGGCGTGCGCCCGCATTTTTTGCATGCATCGCATGCAAGGCAGGACCGGCCCTGTATATATGTATATATATATATATATATATATATATAATCGAGAGATCAGATATACTGTCCCTTTTTACTTTACAAAAAGTAAAAAAGACAGCAATTTTATTCAAGAATAAATAGAAACCACAACTATTTTCGGTGAGGCTACATTAATTTATATGCAAACCTGAAATTATGTATTCATCACTACATCTAAGAGAAAAAGTTTTAAGTGATAAAATAAGTGATAGTTCCATATAGCACTTATTTTATCACTTAAAATTGATACCAAGTAGTCAGGCCCAAAGTGGTAAAACCAAGTTTCTTGAACATATAAGCACTGACGTTACCGACAACGGTGGCTGCAAAGATATCTCTTCCACCTGATGCCAACTTCTTACTGAAATTTTTGGTCATCAATTCTCCAAAACCTCGTCTTCTATACTTGTCCAAGGTGTGGAGCATACCTAAACCTCCGTAGTTATTGAGGATAATCCAACAAACTAAATCGTCAGTTCCCTTTTCGTACAATCCTGCAAGAACACGTTGAAGATTTAAACAGAATTATTTTGATTATGTTGAGAGATTCGAAATAATTAGAATTATTTTAAAAAATATAAAGATTAAGTATTTATTTACCTAATCCTCCATTTAGAACAAGTTGATCTCGAACAAATTTAACAGAATCTGTGAAAGCATGGGGCCAATATGAGTTTATGTACGGTGCTTGATCTTCTCTCAAATCTCCAAAATAGTATCCATCAGGGCATCTGATATTTTGAAAAAAAAATAGTATTGAAAATTACTAAGTAAGGTGAACATGAATTTTCAAATGTAGTTTTTGATGCGATTCTATGTTTGTTCAGTCTTTGATTGGGAAAATGATCAGCTATGAAGGTAAGAGGTGAATGGTTTCAATTTTTTTTAGGAATATAAATGTATACACTTATTCTTAATAATTTTTTTTTCATTTGTTATCAATGTTTCCTGAAGAAGAAGGCATCCCATATCCCCGAAACGTTGAACAAAATAATTTCTAAACTTCACGATTTTCTGAAGAAAAAAAGAAGTTATTACTTCAAAAATTTATAAATGAAAAGAAATTTGCTTTAAATTTATGGAATAATCTCTAAAAATTGAAGATTTTAAATTTCTCAGGAGACAATAATATTTTTTTTAGATTCCGTCTAATCTAAATTAAGATATTTAACTAAATTTCATAGATCTTTAGTCTAAAAAGCTTTTCAGATCTTTTCACAATTTTAGCTTAATCAATCTTGATCTGTTGCAAAATCTCATTTTCTGCTATTCACAAAGAAACGGCTTGGCTGATTGTCGCGAAATTGATAAACGCTAGTCCTCATCGATATACATCGAATAACTTTTAAATTTTTAAAGTCGATTCAGCTGTTTTTGAGAAATCGTCGATTTGCGGCAAAAAATCTGTTCACATACACACACACATACATACTTTTTCCGAATTTGGTCTCATTCGATTCAGAAAGGCTTGAAACATCGAGAAAACATAACATTAGCGAATCGGATTTTTTGATGAAAACAAATTTCTTTAAGAAATTAATAAAAGAACGTAATTATTTTATCCAATGTAGTGAAAAGTAACACCAAATTTTCATTTCATATTAATTTATCCTTTAAAATTTCAACCAATCCTTTATTTACCCAGAATCATTAATATTATAAAATTATCGTAAATCAAAAGTGTGCCGCTGTGTAAAGATTGTAAATTTATTAGAAATTATATATCAATTAAATAATCTGATAATTTTAACGACAGAACTTACTACATTGAAAAATTCTAAGAAATTAGTGATAAGTGAAATATGTAATGTCATGTTTTTGATATCGATAATATCAATATAATGTCTATTTTATAATGATTTAGCGATTGAATCAAAAAATTCCATAAACAATGACGTAAAATGTATTTATTTGGTTATGTTTAAAGGTCAAGCTTATCCAAATTAAACAAAAAGTAAATTTTTCGATCATTGACTTTCAAGTTTTTCAAAATCTTTGTTATGTAAATAAAAATAAATTTTGTTTTCTAAATTTTCTAATAGCTCAAAGTTTAACATGGTTGATACAAAAATTATATATATAGAAACTACTTTTTACTTTTAACGTTTTATTAACTTCCTGAAGGGAAAGTTTAAGTTTTCGCAAAAAAATCAAATTTTCTTGTTAAAATTTTCTCGACGTTTCAAGTCATTCTGAATCGAATGAGACCAGAGTAATGTATGTATGTGTTTGTATATATAGTTGTGTGTGTTTATGTAAGTGAAGACCTTTCGTCGATGTTTGTTCAGAAACGGCTGAACCGCTTGGCAGAGCCGCTTCTTTATTTTTAGCAAAAAAAAGTTAAATTTTTCATCCACGATTTAAACCACAATCGAAAAATATTAGTTGAAAATCGTGCTAATTAGTTTTTGGTAAAGATCGTCCTGGCCGTTTCTTCGTAATTAACCGTTAAAAAAAATTTTGGACTTTACTATGAAACATTTTTAACGATAGATATTATGGTCTTAAATAGATATTAAAATATAACCTCCCGACGACAAGTCGTTTAATTTTAAAAATTCATCAAAGTTTGAAAAGATTACCAGCTCTTTTGCAATGATGAAAATTAGACATTTTATCGACGTTTTCTCAAAAACGGGTAAAACGACATCAAAAATTTAAAAGCCATTCGTTGAAACTTGTTAAGCACTCGCGTTTTTATTTTTTTTTTATACGATCGGCTAAGCCGTTTCATTAAAGTTATGAAAAAGTGTAAAATTTTTCGTTTGCTTTTTTGACAATAATTCTGAACCGATTTTGAAGAGTCAGAAACTATTCGAAAAATATTATCAGGGAATCGTACTACTTAGTTTTGCGCAAAGATCGGGAAAGCAGATTCTTCGTAATATATTGCTAAAAAAATACTCGCCGGTTTGATTGAAACTTGACATGGCAATAGAGCTCCAGGTCTTAATGAATATACTACAATATTACAGTCCTTGAAAAAGTGGTTTAATTAAAAAACTAGTAGTGTATGGCATCGTACCTTAAAGCAAATTGCTGGAACTTCCCGTATTTTAATAAAATATTCGAGGAATATTAAATGTTTTCAAATCGATTATTATAAGTATATGAAGTATTATAAGTGATGTTTAGCTAGAATAAGAATTATAATCCAAATTATTTTTCGACATTCAAAAAAAATTTTTTTTTTGAAAATTAAAAAAAAAATAATAAAAAAATGTCTTTACCCAAAAGCAATCGCTTCGTCAACATAAGCAAAAAGTTTTTTAAATCATTCAAATCGGATGCTAAGTTCTCTCAAAAACTGCCATTTTTTGCACATTTAGTTCTGTATCTCCGAAACGGCTAGACCTTTGCCAAAATCTAATCACCGCTTCTCCCCATCATTACGAATAGAATGTTTTTAGATGCTTTTTGCTTCAAATCTCCGAAGTCGCTGGACCTGCCTTTGCCAAAAGCTAATCAGCACATCTCTTTATCAATAGGAATCGATTGCTTTTTGAATTTTTCAAATCAGTTTCCCCATACGACCAAAATCGTCAACGAAAAATTGTTTCCACGCATACACATACACATCCATTTTTTTAGGTATGCCCAAATGTTCAGATTAAACGTAATGATACGCAAAAATTTTCAATTTCGAGTTGTGACCCATTACTATAGGAAAATAATATGTGTATATAATAAGCACGTGCTCGTTTATCAATAATGTATAATGAATAATGTTGTTTTCACAAAATTTAATAATATGCATTAGTTTGTCACACTATGATGCCATACAGCAATTCCGCATTCCTATAAATTACTCATAAATTAATATATTGATTTATTATTGATTAAGTCGATTATTTATACATGTCGGAAAGTTCTTTTGCAAGTCACAGCTAACTAGTTTAAATAACAATAGTTCCCAAAAATTTTTGTTTAGTTTCTTAATATACAAATCCAAATCTGATTCTGACATACGTGAACTAATTCCACCAATAAATTTTTATTATGTTCTATTTTTGATGTATCTTATTAACCATAAAATAGTTTTTTTATATATGTTTAAAATCTTACTAAATTTACGTTTATCCAAACATAAAATAAATATTCACATGACAATACCTGACATCAAACTCTAAAGCTTTCTCCTTCGGCAGCCAATGGTAAGGGCAAGGAATTTCCTTAAGAGGTACCAAATCAATACTGTTCTTCAAAGAATCCAAAACTGGTTTGTGTAAATTACTATGCAAACCACCAATCATTAGTCCTTCTTTCCATTTTAAAACTTTAGAATTTGCCATTTTATCCCATCGCTGGATTTCTGGTTTTCTGCTGTAGGTCACCACATAGTTTTGATCCTAAAAAAGATAAATTACTTCATTATGTATTATGAGATAAAACTTACATTTGCTCATAATTTTTTTTAATATCTATCTAGAAAAATTTGTACATTTGTTGCAATGGAAAATTGCAAATACTCACTGGTAAATGAGCCACGAAAGTGCCATCTTTCCAATTACCATCCAAACTGTAAAAATCTATCGATATATTTGGTTCCTTTTTCAGCCAATTTATATAATTATCTATAAAATAGTAGACGAATATCGTTTCAGGATAATTTTGCGGCTTGAACAAATCCCTTAATTGAGGAAGATCCGAGGTCTCGATCTTCACAAGGTCCGTATCTTTTTTTGGTGTTTGGTGACCGTTGATTGCCTAAAAGTGTAATAAATAAATTAATTTAATTATGTATGAACATATGAAATAATAAAAATAAAATATTTATTAAAATTGTTTAAAATAATTTGTTCAAGTTTACGCTGATGAAGAAAATCATAGTCACACATTTGCAACGTCATATAATAAAATAGTAAGTTTGAAATTAATATTTTTTCCGAATATAATACACTTTCACCTTGATTGCTTCTATATAAAATATAAAATCCAACTAGTAGGATGCGTGATGGCATCGTGATTCCTTAAGGCAAATTGCTGAAACTTCTCGTACCGTAATTAAAAATCTTGGTACGGAACTGATCTGATAATCTGATATCTGATAATTTGATGTATATATGTCCAATAAACAAAATGTTAAAAAAACGCCAAATGACAATTTTTTAACTTATTTTATTGAGAGTCCATAACCTCTAGACCTGCCTTCCCAAAAATTTAATCACTTTTTCAACTTGTCAATACAAGTAAAATGTTTCTTGAATTATTGAAATCGGACGCTCCGTTCTCTTAAAAACGGAGTTACCGTTTTTGGCACTTTTTGCCCCTTATCTTCGGAACTGCTAGACCTGCCTTCGCCAAAAACTAATCAGCACGTCTCCTTATCAATACAAATCGAATGTTTTTTAAATTATTTAAATCGGTTGATCGGTGTTTCCGAAATCGTCGACAAAAATTTGTACCCCTCCCCTCACACACACGCACACACATTCACACACACACTCAAACATCCAAGGTATTCCAAGGTTTTTAAGGTATGCCAAAATATTCAGAAACCTTTGAAAGATAAAGATATATAACAATTTTCCTTTTCGATTTTTTTTGCGATTACTATAACTTACCCTATGGGAAGTTAAAAATGTTCGATAATATTTTATTCAGTAAATTTCTGGATTTTATAATTAAATTCATTTTTCGTACTGTTTTAGTTTTATAATGTTATTAAAAGTGTTCTAACATATTTATATTTTTACAACAAAAACTAGCAAATTATTTCAATAAGTTGTTCTATTTAATGTGTAATATTACAATTTATTTTAGTACTTTTCAGAATCGGTAATTGATGAAAAATTAAAGCTATAAGTAAGTATTTTGTAATTGCACATTTGAAGTCTATATAAAAAGTAAACAAGGCCGCTAACAATTATTATTAACTAATTAGATATGTGATATTATTAAATTGTTATGATAAATGATATTAGTAATTTACAGTGATAAATGATATTATTAAATTATTGTGAAAACAAGACAAAATCCACCTTTGATTTACAGCTCACGTCATAAAGGTATATATGATTTCAGATAACACTGTTCAATGCCAAAATTTGAGATAAACTTATAATTTTACAGTTATAAATAAGAATGAATAGATGTCGTTTTCGTTATGTTGATAATGTTTATCGGCATATTATAATACCGCATATTATAGTACCTACATGTTTGCTCATCTCATATAAAAAAATATTTTGCAAGTTCAATCATCAATAAAAAAAAATATTTTGCAAGTTACTTTTAATAGCAAAGTATATAAAAGATACAGCTTTTCATTCTCAATTCGGCTTCAATTTTTTTTTTTCAAAAGTTAATTACAAGAAAACGGCTCGATAGATTTTCACCTAAAACTAATCAGTATCATTCACAAATAATATCTTTCAAACAGTTTTGAGTTTATAATCGATTCGGTAGTATGAGCTTAAATGTGGACGAAAAGTTTCACACTTTTTTCCAAATTACAAAGAAACGGCTCAGCCGATCGTCGCACAAAACTAAGAAACGATAATCCTCATCGAGATACATCAAATGCTTTTAAATTTTTATTTTTATTTTTTAAATCGGTTCAGGCGTTTTTGAGCAAACGTCGATGAACGGTCTAATTATGGCAATTTTTTGTTTGTTTGTTTTATCCTTGGCTAATGCCATAAAAACCATTTTTTAAAAATACCAATTTTTGCAAATTTTGACGCATTTTCAAAAAATTAATAATAAAAATCGTCGAAAAAAAGCTTTTTAACACTTTATTACAAGGAAACGACCCGGCCGATCTCTACCAAAAACTAATCAGCACGATTCCCAACCAATTCTTTCGAAAGGTTTTTGAATTACCTATATTCGATTCAGAATTGGGGGCTAAAACGTGGACGAATTTTTTTTCACTTTGGAAATGGGCCAGCCGTTTTTGAGAGAACATCGATTTACGGCAAAAAATCTGTTCACATACACACACACACATACTTTTTCCAAATTTGGTCTCATTCGATTCAGAATGGCATGAAACGTCGAGACAACATAAAATTAGCGAGTCGGATTTTTGATGAATTTTGATGAAACTTCTCCTTCGGGAATTTAAAAATCTAGCTTTCTTTTTTATTGATGTAATAAATTTATTAGTTGCTACTAATAAATGATTTATTAGTTAACATATGTTTTACTATATGATTTCTTCTTCTATATTAGACTGTTTCAGAATTCATGGCACTCAAATATAGCAATTTTTTTAGAGATAAATTATTTTTAAATGTTTTCACAATAGTTTTCAAGATTTAAAAGTTTCGTGTCATTTTTCCTAATCTTATCAAATATCTACTAAGGATTATGAACGATAAAAAAATAAACCTGAGATATTAAATACGCACCAGTAACACCACAAAAAACCAAACCACTCATAAAATAAATTTAAATTAAATTCTTATTAAAATATAGTGCAAATCAAAACAGAAAACTCAATAATTACTCACCGGCATTTTGAATATAAACACAAAACGTTTTGGATGCAACTGAGCTGATGGCTTTGAACGTGGAAATTTTCATATATATATATATATATATATATATTTATATATGATATAATAAGTGACAAATAATCTTTAATTTATTTACTTCCAGTGAGCATAAATCAAAAGTTGAACGCCTCCAAAAAAACTCGTTATCACGAATCATCTCTTATCGCTTGTATACATATTATGCATTTAGAATATAATAGTGTATCAAAACTTTTTAGATATTTAAATTGATATTAAGTATGTAGAAAAAGTTACAATATATATTATAAACTCTATATAAATATATTATAAGTAATATTTTAGCAAGTTACAAGAACTTCACGAATACATAATCAACTTAATCAATGAAAACTAGAATTAGATATTTATATAAAATGTTTAACTTTTATTTCGAAAATAATGATTTCGTTTTCATCAAAAACGATTTTCAATTGATATCTTTAAAACATATTTATAACATTTATAATTGTATGAATTACGTTAATTTGTTTAACACATTTCATCAATTTCGTGTTCCAAAAATGTATATTATTTAAGTGCGGATGTTCACTGCAATCAGTAGCTACGAAACACCACAGAAAATACATTTGCTTCGGCATAGATTCTGATTAGTATTAGTCTGATTAGTACGCGACGACTACTGTGCTTAATTATAATTAACTTTATTTACATAGTAAATAAAGTTTATGCAGACTCACTTGTTAGAATTCATTTTAGTTTTAAAGTCAATTAAGCAAAAGACTGAGTAATTATTTATAACAAATTTAAATATACCGTGTATTTTTTCGTTTAATAAAGTATCATTTCAAAATTTTCACCAAATAGAAAAGACCTTCACACTTGCAACCGTTTCGTCTGATATATTATTATAAAAAGCAAACTGCTAGTAATTGAACCAATTTCGTTTGCTTGAATATATTTGTAAAATTTTCACAATCTTTAACATAACGAAGAAAATGCTTATGCTTCTTAGACGTTTAAAGTCATTCGTCAACAATTGAGGCCAAATTAAACTAAAATGTATGTAAACCGACAATTATATTCCGCAAACCTGAATCAATTTTAAATATTAGAAAAATATTGGTTGAGAATCATATATGCTGATTAGTTTTTGGAAAAGATCGGCCGGGCCGTTTCTTCGCCTTGAGGCAAAATTCCACTTACATCTAGTTAACTTCCCGTAGAGTAAGTTATTGTAATCGTCCAAAAATCCAAATTGAAAATTTTTGCACATCTTCAAGTTTTAAATGCTTCTGAACATTTTGGCATACTTACGAAAAAACGGATGTGTGTGTATGTACGGATACAATGTTTTGTCCACGTTTTCGAGCGCACGGATCAACCGATTTGAATGGTTCGAAAACATTTGATTTCTATTGATAGGGAGATTTGCTGATTAGTTTTTGGCAAAGGCTGGTCTACCCGTTTCGGAGATACCGAGACAACTATGCAAAAAATAGCAGTTTTCGAGAGAACTAAGCACTTGATTTGAATGATTCAAAAAACTTTGGGTTGGCGAAACGATTGCCTTAAGGCAAGATGCCATACACCACTAGTTTTACTTCCAGTGGGGTAAGTTATTGTAATCGTCCAAAAATCGAAATTTAAAATTTTTACATTTCTTCGCGTTTTGAAGGTTTCTGAACATTTTGGCATACCTCAAAAGGAGAACCCGCGCATTGCTCGTCTCGGATTTTGATGAAATTTGGCACAATGGTATATTTTATGCCCAAACTGACCGTGGTAATATCATTCACTCATGATATTTTTTTTTATCACTTTTAATTCAAATTTATAATTGCATGAGTAAATAATAATAAAGTTTTCTTGAGTTTTTAATTAATTTTATATTTTTCGCCAAATATTCTATAGTAAAATACTCTGTAGCGTCTGTATAAAATTGATGTAATATCTAAAACATAATAATTTTATAAAAAAACAGCAATAACAATAAAGAAAAAATGTAATTTATTTGCATATATTAACTACTTTAAGGTTTACAATTGACGAGATGGTACTTATCATAAAAACAAGAGAAACATAAAAATAAATTGCAATGAGCACATCTCACAAATGCAGTAGTATTACATAAACATTTTTCACTAGCGACGGTTAAAAAAAAAAGGTACGGTCGGATACAATTTTTCGGCGCACGGATCAACCGATTTGAATGGTTCAAAAAACGTTTGATCCTATTGATAGGGAGATTTACTGATTAGTTTTTGGCAAAGGCAGGTCCAGCCGTTTCGTAGATACGGAGCAAAGAGTGCAAAAAATAGAAATCGAGTTTTTGAGTGATCCGAGCAACCGATTTGAATGATCCAAAGCATTCAATTCGCAATGACGGGGAAAAGTGGTGATTAATTTTTGGCAAAGGCAGGTCCAGCGGTTTCGGAGATACAGAACTAAATATGCAAAAAATGGCAGTTTTTGAGAGAACTAAGCGCCCCGATCTGAATGATTCAAAGAACTTTCTGCTTGTTTTAAGAAAATATTTGTTTTTGGAAAAAAAAATTTTGTTTCAATTTTTTTTTCAAAAAAAATTTTTTTTGTATATCGAAAATATACTGTTGTAATTCTGACCTAAGTTCTGATATACTTTAAAGAAATAATTTCAACTTAGCAATTCAGTTTATATAATTCTTATAAATATTAGACAATGTTACAATATTTATAATAATCTATTTGAAAAGATTTAATGTTCCTTGAACCTTTCATTACGGTACGGAAAGTTTCAGCAATTTGCCTTAAGGCACGATGCCATACACACCACTAGTTTTTTTAAGTGTTGTTCAAACATTGAATACCAATATTTTCTACTAAAAAACGGTTTTCAAATTTCATGATTTTATCAAAAAAAGCAGTGGCTTTTAAAAACTCTAATTTAAACCAGGTATTCCTATTGGAGGCAATTAGTACAATACAAAAAATATAAAGAAAATTATTGCCAATTCATATAAGTGGAAAAAATCATTTTCACCAATCAGAAAGAAGAAAATCAAATGCCAATTTTTTGACGACTTATGTCATTATTATGACGTCAATCTGGAGTATTCGCAATACCAACATTTTATCTTTTGTCTCCAAGTGGAGACCGAAACGATTACGTACAAACCCATAATTGTCACGACCGTGAATGATTACGTTTACCCCTGACTGATTAATATTTGATTTGATCAGTTGCACGAAAGTGGCGAAATAGAGACATTTTTACAACAGGAACATGTCGCCAGGTTGCCATGTAGGATTTTGTAGCACGTGGAAAAGGTGAAAAACCTCAAATAATAGTTCAGGATAATTGGAAAATCTATGAAAAACTAGTTGTAAGTAACGTTCTGTCTTAAGACAAGTTGCATAATGTTCTCGATACATATATATATAATCAACTTAGTCAATGAAAATTAAGATTCACCTATTTGGATAAAATGTTCAACTGTTTACTTAGAAAATTGAACTTTCACTTCCACTAGGAAATAATCACTACGATTTCCAATTGATGTCTTTCAAACACACTTCTAATATATGTAATTGAATAAATTAAATTAGTTTGTCCGACACATTTCATTTCATCCATTTGATAATGTAAAAATGTATTTTATTAACTTCCCGTAGGGTAAGTTAATGTAATCGTCCAAAAATCGAAATTGAAATTTTTTACATTTATTCACGTTTTGAAGGTTTCTGAACATTTTGGCATACCTCAGAAAAAATGAATGTGTGTGTATGTGTATGTATGTATGGATACAAGTTTTGGAGATACGGAGCAGAGTGCAGAAAATAAAAATCGAGTTTTTGAGAGAACGGAACATCCGATTTACATGATCTAAAAATTATTCATTCGTAAAGAAGGTGATAAGATTTTGGCAAAGGCAGGTCCAGTCGTTTCGGAGATACCGAGATAAATGTGCAAAATATGGCAGTTCTTGAGAGAACTAAGCATCCGATTTGAATGCTTCAAAAAAAATCTGCTTGTTTTGACAAAATAATTGGTTTTGGAAAAATAACATTTTTTCCAATTTTTTTTTTCACAAAAATTCAGAAGGGTTCAGAAAATTTCAGTCGGAATTTTTTTTTGTATATCGAAAATAATTCAGATTTTAATTTCAAATCGGGCTAAAGTTCTAAAGCTCACTTATATACTTTTAATGAATAATTTTACCTCTGAAATTCAGTTTATATAATTCTTATAAATATTAGACAATGTTACAGTATTTATTTTTAATAATCTATTTGAAAACATTTAATATTCGTGAAACATTTCGTTACGGTACGGAAAGTACCGTTTGAGTGAGGAATCAACTGTGATCAGTAGTACCTACTAAGCACCAAAGAATGTACATTTTCTTCGGCACAGATTCGAATTAGAGCCGCTCAAGCTCGCAGCGAAATTATTAACTTTGATGAATTTTTGTAATGCAACCGCTCATCGTAGTCCATAATATTTAAATATGTAATTTCAGAATACTAAATCTATCGTTATACAAGTGTTATCAAAATCGCCAAAAGTTTTTTCAAAATTTAATATGGAAAAACGCCGATTTTCACTCAAAACTAATCTGCCCGATTTCCTACAAATATATTTCGAACAGTTTTAAGATTTTTAAAACTGATTCAAAATTATGAGCTAAAACGTAGACGAATTTTTCACTTTTCTGCTAATTACGAAGAAACGTTCAGTCTATGCTTTTCAAAAACTAACCGACGCGGTTTCCTACTAACATCTTTCGTTTTTTTTAATTTTGAGAATTTCGACAGGTTTTAAGTTTTGAAACCCATTCTAATTGTGGGCTAAAACGTTTTGCAACCCATTCTAATTGTGGGTCGTGACAACATGTGTAAATGTTCTAAATTCCGTTCAAAATTGATATCGTAAAAACTTCAATTCGGTCGATGTCATCCAAACCCTAGTCTAGCTAGGGTATATAAAACAAAGACTTAAATTAGGAAAAAATCATGTAACACCCAAATTAGTTAATTGCCAATACCTTGAAAAGTTTATTTTTTATTCAAAAAAATAAAAACTTTATTATGTAAAACTATATTTTGAAAAAAAATACATCACAAAATAGTGGTGGAGGCGTAGTTCAAATTGTTTTTGCCTTCGAATTCAAGGGTAAGATGAACCTAATTCCAAAATTTCATACACTGAAAAAAATCGGGTTCAAAACGCAAATCAGAAAGATGAAAAATATATTGAAAAAAATGATTACGCGTAAATGGCTTAATTCTAAAGACAGTACAAAAAATTAGTTGGGTCAGTTTTTTATAGCACAACCTTAGTGAAGTACCAGAAAGATGGTAAAAATTATTGGAGCATAGAATAATCAACATATAATTGTAGAAAAATGGAATTATATTTGGAGCATTCAAATAACAATGTAAGCAAGAATAATAATATAGTTTAATTTACACAAATCCAATAGTTAGTTAATATGATCCGAATAAGTATCAAGAAAAAGATTGTAGTTGTCATTTTATTAACATTGTGTAGTTTTTCCAACACTTGATAGTTTTATATCAAAGTATCGATGTAATCAGTTATTTCAATCGCGTGACAAACCATAAAACACGTGTCTCAATATTCCAATACATTTCATAATGTTACGAGAAAGGATTATTACTATTAGGAAACATTACCAGATTACATACGTACGAGTATTGGAAAAAAATTACATATTAATAAGCCTGATCGTATATCAAGAAATCATACATCACCTTCATTTTAGAATAAAGATCAGACATCAGAATTTTATTGTTTTAATGAATTACTAATGTATCTACAATTCAAAAGATCCAAATCAATACTAAACTTCAGATTTTTTGTTCGGTGTTAAAACATATACTTATTTATTTGCAGCCTAATAATCGAAGTAAAAAGCGATAAATAAAATTACTACTTATTAACTTCCCGTAGGGCAAGTTATAGTAATCGCCCAAAATCGAAATTGAAATTTGTTGCAAATCTCACGTTTTGAAGGTTTCTGAACTTTTTGGCATACCGTAGAAAAAATGGATTTGTATGTTTGCGCGTGCTGTGTATATGTATGGATACAATTTTTCGTCCACGTTTTCGGGCGCGCGGATCAACCGATTTGAATGATTTAAAAAACATTCGATTTCTTTGGCAAAGGCAGGTCCAGCAGTTACGAAGATAAAGAAAAAAACGGACAGAAAATAGAAATCGAGTTTTTGAGAGAACGGAGCATCCGATTTGAATGATCTAAAAAACATTCAATTAGTAATGAATGGAAAAAGTGTTTATTAGTTTTTGGCAAAGGCAGGCAGAGCCATTTCGAAGATACGGAGCTAAATGTGCAAAAAATAGCAGTTCTTGAGAGATTCAAATAGATATATTTTATTGATCTAACATAATTTCAATATGTGGGCTTTATATGTTTTTGATAAAAAAGCAGAGTAGGAAACTACCCAACGGTTGTGTACATCAATATCACCATTTTGAATGTGTTTAGCTGCTAAATTCTCATCATCTCCAGTAGATCATTTTCTATACCAAGAATATTCATCGACACCTGTATTGGCTGTGAATGCTCAATGATATTACTTTTGTTAGAGAATTTTCCGCCACCATGCGTGGTGAAGTTATTTGAATGCAGTGTATCACATAGTCGATAAATCATATTTCTATTCTGCATGCAAATCTTCATCGTATCATTTCAGCGCATATCACATCGTCAATTTGATCTGTAGTTATTTTATGGTAGAGAACACATTAGAATATACGCAAGTGGCAATCCTCTGTTTTGCAAATCCATCGAACAACATCAAAACTGCAGCCACAACAAGACACGCAGATAGATAGCATCGAAAATTATTAATATTTAATTGAGTATAGTAAATTGCTAATAATAAATACAAAATATTTGATAGTATTGATTAATTAATAAATTAAAATTTTACTTATCATCTTATATATAAAAATGAATCGCAAAATGTGTTGGTAAGCGCCTGGACCAATTTGGCCAATTCTTTTTCTAAAATGTTCGTTTTCTAAAACCCTAAAAACAGCCCTTTTCTTTTTCACAAACAAACGTTTTTTAACTAAAACGTGGTATCAATTGTCAAGTCAAGTAAATTGGAGAATATGTAAAATGGTAGATAGGACATCTGGTAGATAGACAAATAACAAGAGGGATAAACAGCCTGACAGGTAAATTGGTAGACGATTGGTAGATATTTACAACTGTCCTATATAGGCATTAAGTAAATCTTTTGGCAATACACATCTTTGTTCAACTTTTTAATTTAAACTAAATCACGGCAAAACGTGAACGAGTACATTGAAATAAAAGCTCCACTGACAATTTAGTAAAATGCCCAATTTGTTTGAATACTAATTAAAAATTAATTGATTTTAATTATATAAATTAATATTTTCACTTCATAAAGTATTTCAAAACTGCTTTAGTTTTTTTTCTTTACTTGGTGTTACTGTCCGATTCTAAATAACTCATCAATATATATATATATATATATATATATATATATACAGGGTGCTTCAAAAAAAATGTATACACACTTCGAACTTCCATAGAAAATTTATTTACCGTTCTACAAAGTTAAATTTCAATAAAATAGAAATGTGAAAGTCCAATGTGAATGAAACATAAATAAAAAATGTTAATACTGTTCAAATTGGTGACCTGCAGCAGCAATACAATTCTGAGTACGAGTCACCACTGATTCTGTACATCACAAGGTTGCAATTTGAGATGGTGAGACGTGAGCCGGGATTTATGGGTAGCATCATTTAGCCCCGTACTATCACAGGGACGTACGAGCTTACCTGGTTCAAAACTTGTCAAAATATATATATCAAGCCTAGTTTTATGATATCGAACCAACTAAACATTATTTAACCAACAAATATTGTAATTACTTAATTTTCTTGAATAAACTGGAGCTACCTCTAAAAAATAGAATTATAGAAAATTATCTATCCAATTGTACTTATGCGTATAATATAATAATATGTAATTGAATAAGAAAATTACGTTCTTACGATTATTGTTCCAATATACATATGAATTGGATATGAATCCCATCAGAATAGAAATATGAAGAAGTCATTTATAATATATTGAAGTTTTTGTTTCAAGGCCGGACGATGACAATATAACCAATTTCAATTATCTATATATGCACTTCAATTTAACAACACACACACATATTTATTTATATATATATATATATATATATATAGATATATATGTGATATAAGTGGAACGAGTATGAAATGTTGAATATTAACAATACAACTCAGATTTTAACATACACTTTATAATTACACACGTTTCGAGATCATGGTA
>NW_020536999.1:58528377-58548139 GCF_003426905.1 Ctenocephalides felis
TAGTGAAAAGTAACACCAATTTTCATTTCATATTAATTTATCCTTTAAAATTTCAACCAATCCTTTATTTACCCAGAATCATTAATATTATAAATTATCGTAAATCAAAAGTGTGCCGCTGTGTAAAGATTGTAAATTTATTAGAAATTATATATCAATTAAATAATCTGATAATTTTAACGACAGAACTTACTACATTGAAAAATTCTAAGAAATTAGTGATAAGTGAAATATGTAATGTCATGTTTTTGATATCGATAATATCAATATAATGTCTATTTTATAATGATTTAGCGATTGAATCAAAAAATTCCATAAACAATGACGTAAAATGTATTTATTTGGTTATGTTTAAAGGTCAAGCTTATCCAAATTAAACAAAAAGTAAATTTTTCGATCATTGACTTTCAAGTTTTTCAAAACCTTTGTTATGTAAATAAAAATAAATTTTGTTTTCTAAATTTTCTAATAGCTCAAAGTTTAACATGGTTGATACAAAAATTATATATATAGAAACTACTTTTTACTTTTAACGTTTTATTAACTTCCTGAAGGGAAAGTTTAAGTTTTCGCAAAAAATCAAATTTTCTTGTTAAAATTTTCTCGACGTTTCAAGTCATTCTGAATCGAATGAGACCAGAGTAATGTATGTATGTGTTTGTATATATAGTTGTGTGTGTTTATGTAAGTGAAGACCTTTCGTCGATGTTTGTTCAGAAACGGCTGAACCGCTTGGCAGAGCCGCTTCTTTATTTTTAGCAAAAAAAAGTTAAATTTTTCATCCACGATTTAAACCACAATCGAAAAATATTAGTTGAAAATCGTGCTAATTAGTTTTTGGTAAAGATCGTCCTGGCCGTTTCTTCGTAATTAACCGTTAAAAAAATTTTGGACTTTACTATGAAACATTTTTAACGATAGATATTATGGTCTTAAATAGATATTAAAATATAACCTCCCGACGACAAGTCGTTTAATTTTAAAAATTCATCAAAGTTTGAAAAGATTACCAGCTCTTTTGCAATGATGAAAATTAGACATTTTATCGACGTTTTCTCAAAAACGGGTAAAACGACATCAAAAATTTAAAAGCCATTCGTTGAAACTTGTTAAGCACTCGCGTTTTTATTTTTTTTTTATACGATCGGCTAAGCCGTTTCATTAAAGTTATGAAAAAGTGTAAAATTTTTCGTTTGCTTTTTTGACAATAATTCTGAACCGATTTTGAAGAGTCAGAAACTATTCGAAAAATATTATCAGGGAATCGTACTACTTAGTTTTGCGCAAAGATCGGGAAAGCAGATTCTTCGTAATATATTGCTAAAAAAATACTCGCCGGTTTGATTGAAACTTGACATGGCAATAGAGCTCCAGGTCTTAATGAATATACTACAATATTACAGTCCTTGAAAAAGTGGTTTAATTAAAAAACTAGTAGTGTATGGCATCGTACCTTAAAGCAAATTGCTGGAACTTCCCGTATTTTAATAAAATATTCGAGGAATATTAAATGTTTTCAAATCGATTATTATAAGTATATGAAGTATTATAAGTGATGTTTAGCTAGAATAAGAATTATAATCCAAATTATTTTCGACATTCAAAAAAATTTTTTTTTTGAAAATTAAAAAAAAATAATAAAAAAATGTCTTTACCCAAAAGCAATCGCTTCGTCAACATAAGCAGAACGTTTTTTAAATCATTCAAATCGGATGCTTAGTTCTCTCAAAACTGCCATTTTTTGCACATTTAGCCTTGTATCTCCGAAACGGCTGATGGACCTTTGCCAAAATCTAATCACCGCTTCTCCCCATCATTACGAATAGAATGTTTTTAGATCATTCAAATCTCTTAAAAACTGACATTTCTAGCGCTTTTTGCTTCAAATCTCCGAAGTCGCTGGACCTGCCTTTGCCAAAAGCTAATCAGCACATCTCTTTATCAATAGGAATCGATTGCTTTTTGAATTTTTCAAATCAGTTTCCCCATACGACCAAAATCGTCAACGAAAAATTGTTTCCACGCATACACATACACATCCATTTTTTTAGGTATGCCCAAATGTTCAGATTAAACGTAATGATACGCAAAAATTTTCAATTTCGAGTTGTGACCCATTACTATAGGAAAATAATATGTGTATATAATAAGCACGTGCTCGTTTATCAATAATGTATAATGAATAATGTTGTTTTCACAAAATTTAATAATATGCATTAGTTTGTCACACTATGATGCCATACAGCAATTCCGCATTCCTATAAATTACTCATAAATTAATATATTGATTTATTATTGATTAAGTCGATTATTTATACATGTCGGAAAGTTCTTTTGCAAGTCACAGCTAACTAGTTTAAATAACAATAGTTCCCAAAAATTTTTGTTTAGTTTCTTAATATACAAATCCAAATCTGATTCTGACATACGTGAACTAATTCCACCAATAAATTTTTATTATGTTCTATTTTTGATGTATCTTATTAACCATAAAATAGTTTTTTTATATATGTTTAAAATCTTACTAAATTTACGTTTATCCAAACATAAAATAAATATTCACATGACAATACCTGACATCAAACTCTAAAGCTTTCTCCTTCGGCAGCCAATGGTAAGGGCAAGGAATTTCCTTAAGAGGTACCAAATCAATACTGTTCTTCAAAGAATCCAAAACTGGTTTGTGTAAATTACTATGCAAACCACCAATCATTAGTCCTTCTTTCCATTTTAAAACTTTAGAATTTGCCATTTTATCCCATCGCTGGATTTCTGGTTTTCTGCTGTAGGTCACCACATAGTTTTGATCCTAAAAAAGATAAATTACTTCATTATGTATTATGAGATAAAACTTACATTTGCTCATAATTTTTTTTAATATCTATCTAGAAAAATTTGTACATTTGTTGCAATGGAAAATTGCAAATACTCACTGGTAAATGAGCCACGAAAGTGCCATCTTTCCAATTACCATCCAAACTGTAAAATCTATCGATATATTTGGTTCCTTTTTCAGCCAATTTATATAATTATCTATAAAATAGTAGACGAATATCGTTTCAGGATAATTTTGCGGCTTGAACAAATCCCTTAATTGAGGAAGATCCGAGGTCTCGATCTTCACAAGGTCCGTATCTTTTTTGGTGTTTGGTGACCGTTGATTGCCTAAAAGTGTAATAAATAAATTAATTTAATTATGTATGAACATATGAAATAATAAAAATAAAATATTTATTAAAATTGTTTAAAATAATTTGTTCAAGTTTACGCTGATGAAGAAAATCATAGTCACACATTTGCAACGTCATATAATAAAATAGTAAGTTTGAAATTAATATTTTTTTCCGAATATAATACACTTTCACCTTGATTGCTTCTATATAAAATATAAAATCCAACTAGTAGGATGCGTGATGGCATCGTGATTCCTTAAGGCAAATTGCTGAAACTTCTCGTACCGTAATTAAAAATCTTGGTACGGAACTGATCTGATAATCTGATATCTGATAATTTGATGTATATATGTCCAATAAACAAAATGTTAAAAAAACGCCAAATGACAATTTTTTAACTTATTTTATTGAGAGTCCATAACCTCTAGACCTGCCTTCCCAAAAATTTAATCACTTTTTCAACTTGTCAATACAAGTAAAATGTTTCTTGAATTATTGAAATCGGACGCTCCGTTCTCTTAAAAACGGAGTTACCGTTTTTGGCACTTTTTGCCCCTTATCTTCGGAACTGCTAGACCTGCCTTCGCCAAAAACTAATCAGCACGTCTCCTTATCAATACAAATCGAATGTTTTTTAAATTATTTAAATCGGTTGATCGGTGTTTCCGAAATCGTCGACAAAAATTTGTACCCCTCCCCTCACACACACGCACACACATTCACACACACACATAAACATCCAAGGTATTCCAAGGTTTTTTAAGGTATGCCAAAATATTCAGAAACCTTTAAAAGATATAGATATATAACAATTTTCCTTTTCGATTTTTTTTGCGATTACTATAACTTACCCTACGGAAAGGTAAAAATATTCGATAATATTATTATTCAGTAAATTTCTGGATTTTAAAATTTAAATTCATTTTTCGTAGTGTTTTGGTTTTATAATGTTATTAAAAGTGTTCTAACATATTATGTATATTTTTACAACAAAAACTAGCAAATTATTTCAATAAGTTATTCTATTTAATGTGTAATTTTACAATTTATTTTAGTACTTTTCAGAATCTTCAGGTAATTGATGAAAAATTAAAGCTATAAGTAAGTATTTTGTAATTGCAAATTTGAAGTCTACATAAAAACTAAACAAGGCCGCTAACAATTATTATTAACTAATTAGATATGTGATATTATTAAATTGTTATGATAAATGATATTAGTAATTTACAGTGATAAATGATATTATTAAATTATTGTGAAAACAAGACAAAATCCACCTTTGATTTACAGCTCACGTCATAAAGGTATAAACGATTTCAGATAACACTCTTCAATGCCAAAATTTGAGATAAACTTATAATTTTACAGTTATAAATAAGAATGAATAGATGTCGTTTTAGTTATGTTGATAATGTTTATAGGCATATTATAATATGTGATGTACCTACATGTTTGCTCATCTCATATAGAATTAATAAATAAAAAAAAATATTTTGCAAGTTACTTTTAATAGCAAAGTATATAAAAATACAGCTTTTCATTCTCAATTCGGCTTCAATTTTTTTTTCAACAGTTAATTACAAGAAAACGGTTCGATAGATTTTCACCTAAAACTAATCAGTATCATTCACAAATAATATCTTTCAAACAGTTTTGAGTTTATAAAATCGATTCGGTAGTATCACGAAAAGTTTAACACTTTTTTCCAAATTGCAAAGAAATGGCTCGGTCGATCGTCGCACAAAACTGAGAAACGATAATCTTCATTGAGATACATCAAATGGCTTTTAAATTTTGATTTTAATTTTTTGAATCGGTTCAGGCGTTTTGAGCAAACGTCGATGAACGGTCTAATTATGACAATTTTTTGTTTGTTTGTTTTATCGTTGTCAAATGCCATGAAAACGATACCAATTTTTGCTAAATTTGACGCATTTTCAAAAAAATAATGATAAAAATCGTCGAAAAAAAGCTTTTTAACACTTTATTACAAGAAAACGACCCGGCCGATCTCTACCAAAAACTAATCAGCACGATTCCCAATTAATTCTTTCGAACGGTTTTTGAATTACCTATATTCAGAATTGGGGGCTAAAACGTGGACGAAATTTTTTTCACTTTTCTGCTATTCATAAAGATTCGGCTTGGTCGATCGTGGCACAAAACTATCAAACAATAGTCCTCATCGAGGGGCATCGAATGGCTTTTAAATTTTGGAAATAGGTCCCAGCCATGTTTTGAGAAAACATCGATTTACGGCAAAAAATCTGTTCACATACTTACACATACTTTTTCCAAATTTGGTTTCATTCGATTCAGAATGGCATGAAACGTCGAAAAAACATAAAATTAGCGAGTCGTATTTTTGATGAATTAGAAGACATAAACTTCTCCTTCGGGAAGTTAAAAATCTAGCTTTCTTTTTTAGTGATGTAATAAATTTATTAGTTGCTACTAATAAATAATTTATTAGTTAACATATGTTTCACTATATGATATCGTCTTCTATATTAGACTGTTTCAGAATTCATGGCACTCAAATGTAGAAATTTTTTTAGAGATAAGTTATTTTTAAATGTTTTCACGATAGTTTTCAAGATTTAAAAATTTCGTGTCATTTGTCTTATAGTGCAGTAAACAGAGAGGAAAAAAGGGTATAACCTCTGAATTTTTTTACTGTGCTCCGAATTGAATGAAATTTTGGAATTAGGTTTATCTTACCCCCAAGTTCAAAAGTGAAAACAATTCGGGTTGCGCCATCACCCCCCAGGGGGATGACACCCCCTCTCAATTGTGTAATTACATTTTTTTAAAATAACGTCGGAAATCGATAGAAGAACTAATTATAAGAAAAAAATGTCTTTTATAGTTTTTCAAAAAAACTAATACTTTTCAAATTACTGGCCACTAAATATTCATATATTTTTGGTGTTTTTCTTCGTTTTTTTGCAAATATCTCCTAAAATATACATTCTAACGAAAATCATGTTATGAACAAAATAATGTCAATAAAAATCTTAATAAATCGGTATTACATAAAGTGTTCTAGGAAAAATATTAAGCAAGATTTGAAAGAGCAAAGACGTTTTTTATTTCGTTCAAGATTTAATTATTGTATTTAAAGCCATCTAGTGTCGAGGTTTTACATTTTATGCATTTCGGTGAAATTGAGTTTTATTGTGCTCAACATAAGTTTTAAAATGAGTGCTGTTACAAGTTTTTTGCGTGTAAAATGAGTGAGCTATCGTGCAAATAGTTTATAGTTTATAGTTTATAGTTTATAGTTTGGTGAAAAGTCTCAGACATAAAGAAATTTCACCTCTAAACGCTTTATTGTACGTTACATAATCATGAACATTACCACTCAATTTCTGAGTGACTTTGAACATGGGTAACGCGTATTTACGCTAAAATATGAAAAAAACAAAACAAAAAATTAAATATATATATATATATATATATATATATCGGAGATCATGAAACCGCAAGTGACGCGATCCGAGTTCATCCCAAGTCTGGAATGAAAAGAAAAATTAGATATGTTCAGTTGAGACCAACTGAAACATTTTAGATAATCAATGCATGTTTTCAGAATATGATGCACAATTTAATATCTTCGTTTTGGACACCGTTAGAAGATCCGGAATAATAAGTGCAATGTGGACAGTTGCTGACAGAAAATAGACTTGAATCAATCCTGTCCGTTAATGTGCGTCAAATTCTAATTTGGATCTGCAAAAAGGAAGAAGCGCAGTATCAAAAAGAAATATACTAATAAATGAATTTGAATAAAAGATATTTTATATAGAAAGGGTTAGTAAAATTTATTAATAATAAAATTTAGGGAAAAGATCATATGAATGAGAGGCAGATGATTACTAAATTATCATTGGTTAGCAAAGTATTGTTTAATATCAAAATTAACAAATTCTGAAATATCATAGAAATATTGAGCTTTTAAGAATTTTACTATAGTATTGTGAAATTTATGATTATTTAGTTTTCGTATGTGAAATGGTAGTAAGTTAAAAAGTTGAATTCCAAATCCGTCAATTGAGTTAAAAGACGTTGCAAGTTTAAATACTGGTGCTTTAATAGTTAAGTTTCTTGTCTTGTAATGAGAATTTGACATTGAAGACAAATTGAAACGTTCGGGATTATTTTTTATAAACGATAAAGTAATGAGGAAAAATATACTGGGAACGGTAAGGATACTATGTTCACGAAAAATGTTTTTACAAGAGGATAAAGAACTAATAGAAAAAATTATTCTCAAAGCTCTTTTTTGAAGTTTGAAAATGCGGTTAAGAGATGGAGAGAACCCCCAAAACTGGATTCCATAAGCGATGTGTGAGTAAAAATTGGAATAGTAAATTGAGAGAAGACAATTTAAACTAACTTTAGATTTAAGAACTCTTAACATAAAACACGTTTTCGTTAAATTGGGTGTTAGTATAGAATCAATGTGATAGTCCCAATTTAAGTTTTTATGCAATTGTATGCCTAAAAACTTCGAGATAGAAGAAAATTTGAAAATAGTATCATTTACGTTCAGCGAGCTTATCTCATTATTAATTTTATTAACGGTACGAAATGACATTATTTGGGTTTTATCATTATTGAGTAAAAGATTATTGGATTTAAACCAATTGGAAATTGAAGCCATTACTAAATTTAATTTGTTACTTATTTCTTCCAAAGAATTTCCCTTAACAATAATACTAGTGTCATCAGCAAAAAGAATAAATTTACAAAGATCTGAACAATTTGGAAGATCATTTATATTAATAAGAAATAATAAAGGTCCAAGTATTGAACCTTGAGGGACACCGAGTTTGATATTTAATTTGTCTGATATTATTACCGAACCATCATCATCGCTCAAGTAAACAGACTGAGTCCTGTTTGATAAATAAGACGAAAATAAGTCAAGAGCTAAACCACGCACGCCGTATTTTTCAAGCTTATTACAAAGGATATCATGGGAGATACTATCAAAGGCTTTGGACAAGTCACAAAAAATTGTAATGCAAAAGCTACCATCTTCAAAAGAATAAACAATATCATGTAATAAAGTGTATATAGAATGGGATGTTGAGCATTTTTGTCGAAATCCAAACTGATTTTTAAATAGAATACCATTTTTTGTTAAAAATTATTAAGGCGACTATGTAAGATTTTTCCAAAAATTTTATCAAAAGTATTTAACAATGAAATTGGTCTGTAATTATTAATTAAATCAGTGGCCCCTTTCTTATAAAGAGGCTTAACTTTTGAATGTTTAAGATGATTTGGATAGGTGCCTTTATCGATAGCGTTATTAAAACATATGAGAAGTTTATCAATAAATAATGGGAAAAATTGTTTTAAAATGTCAGATGAAATTTCATCTGGTCCTGAGGAATAAGAATTATTAAGAGAAGAAATTGCATGCGACAATTCCTCGGAGGATATAGGATATAGATAAAAGGAATTTGAATTAGTTTTTATTTTAGAAAAGATTGCATTTGATATGACCGGATCAATAGTTATATTTGAAGTCAAATTAAAAGCTTCATTAACGAAAAAAATATTAAATGCGTTGGCAATTAATAGCTGATCATAAATTTTTATATTATTAATATTAAGGCATTCAATATTGGTAGAATTTGCTTTAAAGTTAACTTCCGATTTTATGAGTGACCACATCGCTTTTTGTTTATTATGAGAAGTGAAGATAATATTATCATTGTTCTTAATTTTTGCTAGTTCACATAAATCGTTGAAAATTTCTCTATATTTCAAAAAATAAATCATAAAACTAAAATTACTATTATGTTTGGATTCTCTTTCTAAACGCAATAATTTATTATATGAAATACATAGGCCTTGAGAGTACCACGTTTGAGTTTTATTAATGTTCAATTTATGTTTTGATATAGGGAAAGCAGTGTTGAAAGAATAAAAAACAAATAAGAAGCATATACGAGGTTTTTTTCTTTTAAATCACATAGTTTAATGTGCGCCATTTCCACCAGAATTAAAGTAATTCACATTCCATCTAGAATTCACTTCATTATAGACATCTTAATGGATTCTAGCAGATTCACTACTTTAGTACAAACTATTTTCAGAAAACTCACGATTTTATAAAAACTTTTTTTTCCAATTTGCGCGGCCGCGCAGTCTTTAAACATTCATAACTCTGTCAATTTTTGTGTGAAAGAAAAATAATAAATAACAAAAATAAGCCAGAAAGATCCCTTTGATTTTTATCTATATGCTTTTATACGTATCTTTTATTTTTTTTTTGAGATATAATGAAAATAATTTCGATTTTTTTAAAAATTGGAAAAAAAAGTTTTTATAAAATCGTGAGTTTTCTGAACATAGTTTGTACTAAAGTAGTGAATCTGCCAGAATCCATCAAGATGTCTATAATGAAGTGAATTCTAGATGGAATGTGAATTACTTTAATTCTGATGGAAATGGCGCTCATTAAACCATATGATTTAAAAGAGAAAAACTTCGTATATGCTTCTTATTTGCACGATAGCTCACTCATTTTACACGCAAAAAACTTGTAACAGCACTCATTTTAAAGCTTATGTTGAGCACTATAAAACCAAATTTCACCGAAACGCATAAAATGTAAAACCTCGACACTAGATGGCTTTAAATACAACAATTAAATCTTGAACGAAATAAAAAACAACTTTGCTCTTTCAAATCTTTCTTAATATTTTTTCTAGAGAAATTTATGTAATACCGATTTATTAAGATTTTTACTAACATTATTTTGTTCACTACATGATTTTCGTTAAAATGTATATTTTAGGAAATATTTGCAAAAAAACGAAGAAAAACGCCAAAAATATATGAATCTTTAGTGGCCAGTAACTTGAAAAGTATTAGTTTTTTTGAAAAACTATAAAAGACATTTTTTCTTATAATTAGTTTTTCTATCGATTTCCGACGTTATTTTGAAAAAATGTAATTACACAATTGAGAAGGGGTACCGTCCCCCCGGGGGGTGATGGCGCAACCCGAATTGTTTTCACTTTTGAACTTGAGGGTAAGATGAACCTAATTCCAAAATTTCATTCAATTCGGAGCACCGTAAAAAAATTCAGACCTAAAACGCTCCGTTTACTGCACTATTAATCTTATCAAATATCTACTAGGGGTTATAAACGATAAAAAAATAAACCTGGGATATTAAATACGCACCAGTAACACCACAAAAAAACCAAACCACTCATAAAATAAATTTAAATTAAACTCTTATTTGAATATAGTGCAAATCAGAAAGGAAAACTTAATAATTACTCACCGGCATTTTGATTATAAACACTAAACGTTTTGGATGCAACTGAGCTGATGGCTTTGAACGTGGAAATTTTGATATATATATATATATATATATATATATATATTATTTATATATGATATAATATGTGACAAATAATCTTTAATTTATTTACTTCCAGTGAGCATAAATCAAAAGTTGAACGCCTCCAAAAAAAACTCGTTATCACGAATCATCTCTTATCGCTTGTATACATATTATGCATTTAGAATATAATAGTGTATCAAAACTTTTTAGATATTTAAATTGATATTAAGTATGTAGAAAAAAGTGACAAAATATATTATAAACTCGTGTAAGTAGTATTTTAGCAAGTTACAAAAGCTTTACGATACGAATACACAATCAACTTAAACTTAATCTATAAAAACTAGAGTTAGATATTTAAATAAAAAGCTCAACTTTTTTCTTCAAAAATCAAAAATTCGCTTTCATCAAAAACGATTTTCAATTTATATCTTTGAAACATATTTATAACATTTATAATTGTATGAATTACGTTAATTTGTTTAACACATTTTATCATTTTCTTGTTCCAAAAATGTATATTATTTAAGTGCGGATGTCCACTGCAATCAGTAGCTACGAAACACCATAGAAAGTACATTTGCTTCGGCATAGATTCTGATTAGAATCGTTCAAGCACGCGACGACTACTGTGCTTAATTATAATTAACTTTATTTCCATAGTAATTAAAGTTTATGCAGACTCACTTGTTAGAATCAATTTTAGTTTTAAAGTCAATTAAGCAAAAAACTGAGTAATTATTTATAACAAATTTAAATATACCGTGTATTTTTTCGTTTAATAAAGTATGATTTCAAAATTTTCACCAAATAGAAAAGACCTTCTCACTTGCAACCGTTTCGTCTGATATATCATTATAAAAAGCAAACTGCTAGTAATTGAACCAATTTCGTTTGCTTGAATATATTTGTAAAATTTTCACAATCTTTAACATACCGAAGAAAAAGCTTATGCTTCTTAGACGTTTAAAGTCATTCGTCAACAATTGAGGCCAAATTAAACTAAAATGTATGTAAACCGACAATTATATTCCGCAAACCTGAATCAATTTTAAATATTAAAAAAATATTGTTTGAGAATCATACGAGTATATGCTGATTAGTTTTTGGAAAAGATCGGCCGGGCCGTTTCTTCGCCTTGAGGCAAAATTCCACTTACATCTAGTTAAGTTCCCGTAGAGTAAGTTATTGTAATCGTCCAAAAATCCAAATTGAAAATTTCTGCACATCTTCAAGTTATGAATGCTTCTGAAGAACATTTTGGCATACTTACGAAAAAACGGATGTGTGTATGTACGGATACAATTTTTTGTCCACGTTTTCGAGCGCACGGATCAACCGATTTGACTGGTTCAAAAAATATTCGATTCCTATTGACAGGGAGATGTGCTGATTAGTTTTTGGCAAAGGCAAGTCTAGCCATTTCGGAACTACCGAGCTTAATGTGCAAAAAATGGCAGTTTTTAAGAAAACTAAGCTTATAAATTTATTGATTCAAAAAAATTTCTTTTTGTGTTGAAGTAATGACGGCTTTTGGGGGATAATTCTTTTTTGTTTCAATTTTTTTTTAAATTTCTAAAAAATATTTTTTTACTAAATTTTATTCCTATAATATTTCATTATGGTATGGAAAGTCCCAGCAATTTGTCTTAAGACATAAGTTCTTGCCTTAAGGCAAGTTGCATAAAGTTCTCGATACGTATATATAATCAACTTAATCAATGATAATTAAGATTCACCTATTTGGATAAAATGTTCAACTGTTTACTTCAAAAATGCCATACACCACTAGTTTCAAGTTTTGTTCAAACATTGAATACCGATATTTTCTACTAAAAAACGGTTTTCAAATTTCATGATTTTATCAAAAAAACTGCTTTTAAAAACTCTAATTTAAACCAGGTATTCCTATTGGAGGCAATTAGTAGAATACAAAAATATAAAGAAAATTTTTGCAAATTCATATAAGTGGAAAAAATCATTTTCACCAATCAGGAAGAAGAAAATCAAATGCCAATTTTTTGACAACTTATGTCATTATTATGACGTCAATCTGGAGTATTCGCAATACCAACATTTTATCTTTTGTTTCCAAGTGGAGACCGAAACGATTACGTACAAACCCATAATTGTCACGACCGTGAATGATTACGTTTACCCCTGACTGATTAATATTTAATTTGATCAGTTGCACGAAAGTGGCGAAATAGAGACATTTTTACAACAGGAACATGTCGCCAGGTTGCCATGTAGGATTTTTAACACGTGGAAAAGGTGAAAAACCTCAAATAATAGTTCAGGATAATTGGGAAAATCTATGAAAAACTAGTTGTAAGTAACGTTCTGTCTTAAGACAAGTTGCATAATGTTCTCGATACATATATATAATCAACTTAGTCAATGAAAATTAAGATTCACCTATTTGGATAAAATGTTCAACTGTTTACTTAGAAAATTGAACTTTCACTTCCACTAGGAAATAATCACTACGATTTCCAATTGATGTCTTTCAAACACACTTCTAATATATGTAATTGTATAAATTAAATTAATTTGTCCGACACATTTCATTTCATCCATTTGATAATGTAAAAATGTATTTTATTAACTTCCCGTAGGGTAAGTTAATGTAATCGTCCAAAAATCGAAATTGAAATTTTTTACATTTATTCACGTTTTGAAGGTTTCTGAACATTTTGGCATACCTCAGAAAAAATGAATGTGTGTGTGTATGTGTATGTATGTATGGATACAAGTTTTGGAGATACGGAGCAGAGTGCAGAAAATAGAAATCGAGTTTTTGAGAGAACGGAACATCCGATTTACATGATCTAAAAATTATTCAATTCGTAAAGAAGGTGATAAGATTTTGGCAAAGGCAGGTCCAGTCGTTTCGGAGATACCGAGATAAATGTGCAAAATATGGCAGTTTTTGAGAGAACTAAGCATCCGATTTGAATGCTTCAAAAAAAATCTGCTTGTTTTGACAAAATAATTTGTTTTGGAAAAATAACATTTTTTCCAATTTTTTTTTCTCACAAAAATTCAGAAGGGTTCAGAAAATTTCAGTCGGAATTTTTTTTTTGTATATCGAAAATAATTCAGATTTTAATTTCAATTCGGGCTAAAGTTCTAAAGCTCACTTATATACTTTTAATGAATAATTTTACCTCTGAAATTCAGTTTATATAATTCTTATAAATATTAGACAATGTTACAGTATTTATTTTTAATAATCTATTTGAAAACATTTAATATTCGTGAAACATTTCGTTACGGTACGGAAAGTACCGTTTAAGTGAGGAATCAACTGTGATCAGTAGTACCTACTAAGCACCAAAGAATGTACATTTTCTTCGGCACAGATTCGAATTAGAGTCGCTCAAGCTCGCAGCGAAATTATTAACTTTGATGAATTTTTGTAATGCAACCGCTCATCGTAGTCCATAATATTTAAATATGTAATTTCAGAATACTAAATCTATCGTTATACAAGTGTTATCAAAATCGCCAAAACTTTTTTCAAAATTTAATATGGAAAAACGCCGATTTTCACTCAAAACTAATCTGCCCGATTTCCTACAAATATATTTCGAACAGTTTTAAGATTTTTAAAACTGATTCAAAATTATGAGCTAAAACGTAGACGAATTTTTCACTTTTCTGCTAATTACGAAGAAACGTTCAGTCTATGCTTTTCAAAAACTAACCGACGCGGTTTTCTACTAATATCTTTCGTTTTTTTTAATTTTGAGAATTTCGACAGGTTTTAAGTTTTGAAACCCATTCTAATTGTGGGCTAAAACGTTTTGCAACCCATTCTAATTGTGGGTCGTGACAACATGTGTAAATGTTCTAAATTCCGTTCAAAATTGATATCGTAAAAACTTCAATTCGGTCGATGTCATCCAAACCCTAGTCTAGCTAGGGTATATAAAACAAAGACTTAAATTAGGAAAAAATCATGTAACCCCCAAATTAGTTAATTGCCAATACCTTGAAAAGTTTATTTTTTATTCAAAAAAATAAAAACTTTATTATGTAAAACTATATTTTGAAAAAAAATACATCACAAAATAGTGGTGGAGGCGTAGTTCAAATTGTTTTTGCTTTCGAACTCAAGGGTAAGATGAACCTAATTCCAAAATTTCATACACTGAAAAAAATCGGGTTCAAAACGCAAATCAGAAAGATGAAAAATATATTGAAAAAAATGATTACGCGTAAATGGCTTAATTCTAAAGACAGTACAAAAAATTAGTTGGGTCAGTTTTTTATAGCACAACCTTAGTGAAGTACCAGAAAGATGGTAAAAATTATTGGAGCATAGAATAATCAACATATAATTGTAGAAAAATGGAATTATATTTGGAGCATTCAAATAACAATGTAAGCAAGAATAATAATATAGTTTAATTTACACAAATCCAATAGTAAGTTAATATGATCCGAATAAGTATCAAAAAAAGATTGTAGTTGTCATTTTATTAACATTGTGTAGTTTTTCCAACACTTGATAGTTTTATATCAAAGTATCGATGTAATCAGTTATTTCAATCGCGTGACAAACCATAAAACACGTGTCTCAATATTCCAATACATTTCATAATGTTACGAGAAAGGATTATTACTATTAGGAAACATTACCAGATTACATACGTACGAGTATTGGAAAAAAATTACATATTAATAAGCCTGATCGTATATCAAGAAATCATACATCACCTTCATTTTAGAATAAAGATCAGACATCAGAATTTTATTTTTTTAATGAATTACTAATGTATCTACAATTCAAAAGATCCAAATCAATACTAAACTTCAGATTTTTTGTTCGGTGTTAAAACATATACTTATTTATTTGCAGCCTAATAATCGAAGTAAAAAGCGATAAATAAAATTACTACTTATTAACTTCCCGTAGGGCAAGTTATAGTAATCGCCCAAGAATCGAAATTGAAATTTGTTGCAAATCTCACGTTTTGAAGGTTTCTGAACTTTTTGGCATACCGTAGAAAAAATGGATTTGTATGTTTGCGCGTGCTGTGTATATGTATGGATACAATTTTTCGTCCACGTTTTCGGGCGCGCGGATCAACCGATTTGAATGATTTAAAAAACATTCGATTTCTTTGGCAAAGGCAGGTCCAGCAGTTACGAAGATAAAGAACAAAACGGACAGAAAATAGAAATCGAATTTTTGAGAGAACGGAGCATCCGATTTGAATGATCTAAAAAACATTCAATTAGTAATGAATGGAAAAAGTGTTTATTAGTTTTTTGGCAAAGGCAGGCAGAACCATTTCGAAGATACGGAGCTAAATGTGCAAAAAATAGCAGTTCTTGAGAGATTCAAATAGATATATTTTATTGATCTAACATAATTTCAATATGTGGGCTTTATATGTTTTTGATAAAAAAAGCAGAGTAGGAAACTACCCAACGGTTGTGTACATCAATATCACCATTTTGAATGTGTTTAGCTGCTAAATTCCCATCATCTCCAGTAGATCATTTTCTATACCAAGAATATTCATCGACACCTGTATTGGCTGTGAATGTTCAATGATATTACTTTTGTTAGAGAATTTTCCGCCACCATGCGTGGTGAAGTTATTTGAATGCAGTGTATCACATAGTCGATAAATCATATTTCTATTCTGCATGCAAATCTTCATCGTATCATTTCAGCGCATATCACATCGTCAATTTGATCTGTAGTTATTTTATGGTAGAGAACACATTAGAATATACGCAAGTGGCAATCCTCTGTTTTGCAAATCCATCGAACAACATCAAAACTGCAGCCACAACAAGACACGCAGATAGATAGCATCGAAAATTATTAATATTTAATTGAAATAGTAAATTGCTAAATATTTGATAGTATTGATTAATTAATAAATTAAAATTTTACTTATCATCTTATATATAAAAATGAATCGCAAAATGTGTTGGTAAGCGCCTGGACCAATTTGGCCAATTCTTTTTCTAAAATGTTCGTTTTCTAAAACCCTAAAAACAGCCCTTTTCTTTTTCACAAACAAACGTTTTTTAACTAAAACGTGGTATCAATTTGAGCTTTAATTTGTTTATAATACATAAATAAATAAGGTGAATTAGACAGGTAAATTGGAGGATATGTAAAATGGTAGAGAAAAAAACTGGTAGAGATAGACGAATATGTAGATAAATAAACAGGTTGACAGCTTATTGGTAGATATGTAGAACAGGATGTAAGATAAATTTGTAGGCCAGTAAAATGCTAGATTGATAAACAGGTCGATAGATAAATTGGTAGATAGGAAAATTGATAGACAGGTGAATTGGTAGACAAGTAAATTGATGGAAAGGTAATTTGTTGGATAGCTGGTGGTCAAGTAAATTGGAGAATATGTAAAATGGTAGATAGGACATCTGGTAGATAGACAAATAACAAGAGGGATAAACAGCCTGACAGGTAAATTGGTAGACGATTGGTAGATATTTACAACTGTCCTATATAGACATTAAGTAAATCTTTTGGCAATACACATCTTTGTTCAACTTTTTAATTTAAACTAAATCACGGCAAAACGTGAACGAGTACATTGAAATAAAAGCTCCACTGACAATTTAGTAAAATGCCCAATTTGTTTGAATACTAAATAAAAATTAATTGATTTTAATTATATAAATTAATATTTTCACTTCATAAAGTATTTCAAAACTACTTTAGTTTTTTTTCTTTACTTGGTGTTACAGTCCGATTCTAAATAACTCATCAATAATATATATATATATATATATATATATATATATATATACAGGGTGCTTCAAAAAAATGTATACACACTTCGAACTTCCATAGAAAATTTATTTACCGTTCTACAAAGTTAAATTTCAATAAAATAGAAATGTGAAAGTCCAATGTGAATGAAACATAAATAAAAAATGTTAATACTGTTCAAATTGGTGACCTGCAGCAGCAATACAATTCTGAGTACGAGTCACCACTGATTCTGTACATCACAAGGTTGCAATTTTGTGAGATGGTGAAACGTGAGCCGGGATTTATGGGTAGCATCATTTAGCCCCGTACTATCACAGGGACGTACGAGCTTACCTGGTTCAAAACTTGTCAAAATATATATATCAAGCCTAGTTTTATGATATCGAACCAACTAAACATTATTTAACCAACAAATATTGTAATTACTTAATTTTCTTGAATAAACTGGAGCTACCTCTAAAAAATAGAATTATAGAAAATTATCTATCCAATTGTACTTATGCGTATAATATTAATAATATGTAATTGAATAAGAAAATTACGTTCTTACGATTATTGTTCCAATATACATATGAATTGGATATGAATCCCATCAGAATAGAAATATGAAGAAGTCATTTATAATATATTGAAGTTTTGTGTTCAAGGCCGGACGATGACAATATAACCAATTTCAATTATCTATATATGCACTTCAATTTAACAACACACACACATATTTATTTATATATATATATATATATATAGAATTATGTGATATAAGTGGAACGAGTATGAAATGTTGAATATTAACAATACAACTCAGATTTTTAACATACACTTTATAATTACACACGTTTCGAGATCATGGTATGCCTAATCTTCAGTGTAATTTCAAAGCATTGAAAATTATATACTAATGTATTATTTAATATTTAAAACAAAAAACAAAAAACAAAGAAAACCAACTATCTCTTACAATGCTTGACACAGTACTAAACTTGTGAATATATACAGAAATATTTAAAAACAAATCTTAAGTGTCAAAGATGAAAGATTGATATTATTATAATGTAAACAAAAAGGAGTGCGGAATCGCTTACTAATATCAACAAATGTGAAAACATTAATTTGTTGAAGAAAATAAAATAAATGAATGAAAATAGTAAACAAAAAAATTATAAATTATTAATGATGTTTAAATAAGAGTCGTGTAAAATATTTGTGTCGGTTCTCATATTTACGCTATTGTTAGTCCGAACTATTAACATTGATTCTGCCATGCTCAGTTTAAATAAGTCTTTTCCATGGAATAAGATTTGGGGATTATCAAAATCAAACTTATGGTTGTTGATATGGAAAATTAATGAAACAAAATTTTCAGGCACAAGTGCTTGGCCATGATTTTCCGGTTTCTTGTCCGAAGATTCAAGTAATTTAGCGGCTCTTTTATAATTGGATATATTAATTGTATAGAATTCATAATTGGATATATTAATTGTATGGAAAATTATTGCCAAGTAAGATCGTTTTAACTAAATTTATGCTTATGTCATGAAACAAAGGATCTGATAATAAAATAGCGTAATCTACATGAAATTTTTATATTGAGAGGAACATGCGAATTAAAGTTAATGTACCTCCCGGACCTATTTTTTCTGTGCCAATCTGTGAAATATACATCGCCTCTATTAGTGAGTTTTACGCCTAGAAAATGTAAAGAAGAATCATTTTCCAGTCTTGCGTGAATTGTACTCATTAAAGTTTTTGAAAACATTATGAATATATTTATTATTAAGTATATTAAAATAAAGTAATTTAATTTAAAATAAACGACGTATTTAAAATAAAGTAATAGTTTAGAAGGTAAATAACCTTCTGATAAGAAACCGGATAATCATGGCCAAACACTTGTTACTGAAAAATTTTTTTCATTAATTTTCCATATCTTGGCAACAATTTTAACCAATTATCAAAATGACTATTCAAAAAACACAATAGTCATATTCGTTTTTCTTCATTAAAACAATTAAAATTTTTATATTCCAACATTAAAGACGAAACTCCTTTAACAAACAAGAAAGATGTAGTTTATAAAAAGTAAATTGTTTGGATTGTAATTGTTCTTATATTGGCCAGACTTGTCGGAACTTAGGTCAAAGACTCAGGCAGGATGAAATACAAGGCAAAAAATTAGATAATATAAAAATTAAAAGTACGCTTGTGGATCATGGTAATATCAACAACCATAAGTTTGAATTTGATAATCCCCAAAACCTATTCCATGAAAAACTTATTTAAACCGAGCATGGCAGAATCAATGTTAATAGTTCGGACTAACAATAGCGTAATCATCTTCGACACTTAAGATTTGGTTTTCAAATATTTCTGTATATATACACATGTTTAGTACTGTGTCAAGCATTGCAAGAGATAGTTGGTTCTTGTTTTAAAAAAAATTAA
>NW_020536999.1:58549139-58574154 GCF_003426905.1 Ctenocephalides felis
GTGCCGCTGTGTAAAGATTGTAAATTTATTAGAAATTATATATCAATTAAATAATCTGATATTTTAACGACAGAACTTACTACATTGAAAAATTCTAAGAATTAGTGATAAGTGAAATATGTAATGTCATGTTTTTGATATCGATAATATCAATATAATGTCTATTTTATAATGATTTAGCGATTGAATCAAAAAATTCCATAAACAATGACGTAAAATGTATTTATTTGGTTATGTTTAAAGTCAAGCTTATCCAATTAAACAAAAAGTAAATTTTTTCGATCATTGACTTTCAAGTTTTTCAAAATCTTTGTTATGTAATAAAAATAAATTTTGTTTTTCTAAATTTTCTAATAGCTCAAAGTTTAACATGGTTGATACAAAAATTATATATATAGAAACTACTTTTTACTTTTAACGTTTTATTAACTTCCTGAAGGGAAAGTTTAAGTTTTCGCAAAAAATCAAATTTTCTTGTTAAAATTTTCTCGACGTTTCAAGTCATTCTGAATCGAATGAGACCAGAGTAATGTATGTATGTGTTTGTATATATAGTTGTGTGTGTTTATGTAAGTGAAGACCTTTCGTCGATGTTTGTTCAGAAACGGCTGAAACCGCTTGGCAGAGCCGCTTCTTTATTTTTAGCAAAAAAAAGTTAAATTTTCATCCACGATTTAAACCACAATCGAAAAATTAGTTGAAAATCGTGCTAATTAGTTTTTGGTAAAGATCGTCCTGGCCGTTTCTTCGTAATTAACCGTTAAAAAAAATTTTGGACTTTACTATGAAACATTTTTAACGATAGATATTATGGTCTTAAATAGATATTAAAATATAACCTCCCGACGACAAGTCGTTTAATTTTAAAAATTCATCAAAGTTTGAAAAGATTACCAGCTCTTTTGCAATGATGAAAATTAGACATTTTATCGACGTTTTCTCAAAAACGGGTAAAACGACATCAAAAATTTAAAAGCCATTCGTTGAAACTTGTTAAGCACTCGCGTTTTTATTTTTTTTTTATACGATCGGCTAAGCCGTTTCATTAAAGTTATGAAAAAGTGTAAAATTTTTCGTTTGCTTTTTTGACAATAATTCTGAACCGATTTTGAAGAGTCAGAAACTATTCGAAAAATATTATCAGGGAATCGTACTACTTAGTTTTGCGCAAAGATCGGGAAAGCAGATTCTTCGTAATATATTGCTAAAAAAATACTCGCCGGTTTGATTGAAACTTGACATGGCAATAGAGCTCCAGGTCTTTGAAATACTACAATATTACAGTCCTTGAAAAAGTGGTTTAATTAAAAACTAGTAGTGTATGGCATCGTACCTTAAAGCAAATTGCTGGAACTTCCCGTATTTTAATAAAATATTCGAGGAATATTAAATGTTTTCAAATCGATTATTATAAGTATATGAAGTATTATAAGTGATGTTTAGCTAGAATAAGAATTATAATCCAAATTATTTTTCGACATTCAAAAAAAATTTTTTTTTTGAAAATTAAAAAAAAAATAATAAAAAATGTCTTTACCAAAAGCAATCGCTTCGTCAACATAAGCAAAAAGTTTTTTAAATCATTCAAATCGGATGCTAAGTTCTCTCAAAAACTGCCATTTTTTGCACATTTAGTTCTGTATCTCCGAAACGGCTAGACCTTTGCCAAAATCTAATCACCGCTTCTCCCCATCATTACGAATAGAATGTTTTTAGATGCTTTTTGCTTCAAATCTCCGAAGTCGCTGGACCTGCCTTTGCCAAAAGCTAATCAGCACATCTCTTTATCAATAGGAATCGATTGCTTTTTGAATTTTTCAAATCAGTTTCCCCATACGACCAAAATCGTCAACGAAAAATGTTTCCACGCCACGCATACACATACACATCCATTTTTTTAGGTATGCCCAAATGTTCAGATTAAACGTAATGATACGCAAAATTTTCAATTTCGAGTTGTGACCCATTACTATAGGAAAATAATATGTGTATATAATAAGCACGTGCTCGTTTATCAATAATGTATAATGAATAATGTTGTTTTCACAAAATTTAATAATATGCATTAGTTTGTCACACTATGATGCCATACAGCAATTCCGCATTCCTATAAATTACTCATAAATTAATATATTGATTTATTATTGATTAAGTCGATTATTTATACATGTCGGAAAGTTCTTTTGCAAGTCACAGCTAACTAGTTTAAATAACAATAGTTCCCAAAAATTTTTGTTTAGTTTCTTAATATACAAATCCAAATCTGATTCTGACATACGTGAACTAATTCCACCAATAAATTTTTATTATGTTCTATTTTTGATGTATCTTATTAACCATAAAATAGTTTTTTTATATATGTTTAAAATCTTACTAAATTTACGTTTATCCAAACATAAAATAAATATTCACATGACAATACCTGACATCAAACTCTAAAGCTTTCTCTCCTTCGGCAGCCAATGGTAAGGGCAAGGAATTTCCTTAAGAGGTACCAAATCAATACTGTTCTTCAAAGAATCCAAAACTGGTTTGTGTAAATTACTATGCAAACCACCAATCATTAGTCCTTCTTTCCATTTTAAAACTTTAGAATTTGCCATTTTATCCCATCGCTGGATTTCTGGTTTTCTGCTGTAGGTCACCACATAGTTTTGATCCTAAAAAGATAAATTACTTCATTATGTATTATGAGATAAAACTTACATTTGCTCATAATTTTTTTTAATATCTATCTAGAAAAATTTGTACATTTGTTGCAATGGAAAATTGCAAATACTCACTGGTAAATGAGCCACGAAAGTGCCATCTTTCCAATTACCATCCAAACTGTAAAAATCTATCGATATATTTGGTTCCTTTTTCAGCCAATTTATATAATTATCTATAAAATAGTAGACGAATATCGTTTCAGGATAATTTTGCGGCTTGAACAAATCCCTTAATTGAGGAAGATCCGAGGTCTCGATCTTCACAAGGTCCGTATCTTTTTTTTGGTTTGGTGACCGTTGATTGCCTAAAAGTGTAATAAATAAATTAATTTAATTATGTATGAACATATGAAATAATAAAAATAAAATATTTATTAAAATTGTTTAAAATAATTTGTTCAAGTTTACGCTGATGAAGAAAATCATAGTCACACATTTGCAACGTCATATAATAAAATAGTAAGTTTGAAATTAATATTTTTTCCGAATATAATACACTTTCACCTTGATTGCTTCTATATAAAATATAAAATCCAACTAGTAGGATGCGTGATGGCATCGTGATTCCTTAAGGCAAATTGCTGAAACTTCTCGTACCGTAATTAAAAATCTTGGTACGGAACTGATCTGATAATCTGATATCTGATAATTTGATGTATATATGTCCAATAAACAAAATGTTAAAAAAAACGCCAAATGACAATTTTTTAACTTATTTTATTGAGAGTCCATAACCTCTAGACCTGCCTTCCCAAAAATTTAATCACTTTTTCAACTTGTCAATACAAGTAAAATGTTTCTTGAATTATTGAAATCGGACGCTCCGTTCTCTTAAAAACGGAGTTACCGTTTTTGGCACTTTTTGCCCTTATCTTCGAACTGCTAGACCTGCCTTCGCCAAAAACTAATCAGCACGTCTCCTTATCAATACAAATCGAATGTTTTTTAAATTATTTAAATCGGTTGATCGGTGTTTCCGAAATCGTCGACAAAAATTTGTACCCCTCCCCTCACACACACGCACCACACATTCACACACACACATAAACATCCAAGGTATTCCAAGGTTTTTTAAGGTATGCCAAAATATTCAGAAACCTTTAAAAGATATAGATATATAACAATTTTCCTTTTCGATTTTTTTTTGCGATTACTATAACTTACCCTACGGAAAGGTAAAAATATTCGATAATATTATTATTCAGTAAATTTCTGGATTTTAAAAATTAAATTCATTTTTCGTAGTGTTTTTGTTTTATAATGTTATTAAAAGTGTTCTAACATATTATGTATATTTTACAACAAAAACTACTAGCAAATTATTTCAATAAGTTATTCTATTTAATGTGTAATTTTACAATTTATTTTAGTACTTTTCAGAATCTTCAGGTAATTGATGAAAAATTAAAGCTATAAGTAAGTATTTTGTAATTGCAAATTTGAAGTCTACATAAAAACTAAACAAGGCCGCTAACAATTATTATTAACTAATTAGATATGTGATATTATTAAATTGTTATGATAAATGATATTAGTAATTTACAGTGATAAATGATATTATTAAATTATTGTGAAAACAAGACAAAATCCACCTTTGATTTACAGCTCACGTCATAAAGGTATAAACGATTTCAGATAACACTCTTCAATGCCAAAATTTGAGATAAACTTATAATTTTACAGTTATAAATAAGAATGAATAGATGTCGTTTTAGTTATGTTGATAATGTTTATAGGCATATTAATATGTGATGTACCTACATGTTTGCTCATCTCATATAGAATTAATAAAAAAAAAATTTTGCAAGTTACTTTTAATAGCAAAGTATATAAAAGATACAGCTTTTCATTCTCAATTCGGCTTCAATTTTTTTTTTCAACAGTTAATTACAAGAAAACGGTTCGATAGATTTTCACCTAAAACTAATCAGTATCATTCACAAATAATATCTTTCAAACAGTTTTGAGTTTATAAAATCGATTCGGTAGTATCACGAAAAGTTTAACACTTTTTTCCAAATTGCAAAGAAATGGCTCGGTCGATCGTCGCACAAAACTGAGAAACGATAATCTTCATTGAGATACATCAAATGGCTTTTAAATTTTGATTTTTTAATTTTTTGAATCGGTTCAGGCGTTTTGAGCAAACGTCGATGAACGGTCTAATTATGACAATTTTTTGTTTGTTTTGTTTTATCGTTGTCAAATGCCATGAAAACGATACCAATTTTTGCTAAATTTGACGCATTTTCAAAAAAATAATGATAAAAATCGTCGAAAAAAAGCTTTTTAACACTTTATTACAAGAAAACGACCCGGCCGATCTCTACCAAAAACTAATCAGCACGATTCCCAATTAATTCTTTCGAACGGTTTTTGAATTACCTATATTCAGAATTGGGGGCTAAAACGTGGACGAAATTTTTTTCACTTTTCTGCTATTCATAAAGATTCGGCTTGGTCGATCGTGGCACAAAACTATCAAACAATAGTCCTCATCGAGGGGCATCGAATGGCTTTTAAATTTTGGAAATAGGTCCCAGCCATGTTTTGAGAAAACATCGATTTACGGCAAAAAATCTGTTCACATACTTACACATACTTTTTCCAAATTTGGTTTCATTCGATTCAGAATGGCATGAAACGTCGAAAAAACATAAAATTAGCGAGTCGTATTTTTGATGAATTAGAAGACATAAACTTCTCCTTCGGGAAGTTAAAAATCTAGCTTTCTTTTTAGTGATGTAATAAATTTATTAGTTGCTACTAATAAATAATTTATTAGTTAACATATGTTTCACTATATGATATCGTCTTCTATATTAGACTGTTTCAGAATTCATGGCACTCAAATGTAGAAATTTTTTTAGAGATAATTATTTTTAAATGTTTTCACGATAGTTTTCAAGATTTAAAAATTTCGTGTCATTTGTCTTATAGTGCAGTAAACAGAGAGGAAAAAAGGGTATAACCTCTGAATTTTTTTACTGTGCTCCGAATATGAAAAATTTTGGAATTAGGTTATCTTACCCCCAAGTTCAAAAGTGAAAACAATTCGGGTTGCGCCATCACCCCCCAGGGGGATGACACCCCCTCTCAATTGTGTAATTACATTTTTTTAAAATAACGTCGGAAATCGATAGAAGAACTAATTATAAGAAAAAAATGTCTTTTATAGTTTTTCAAAAAAACTAATACTTTTCAAATTACTGGCCACTAAATATTCATATATTTTTGGTGTTTTTCTTCGTTTTTTTGCAAATATCTCCTAAAATATACATTCTAACGAAAATCATGTTATGAACAAAATAATGTCAATAAAAATCTTAATAAATCGGTATTACATAAAGTGTTCTAGGAAAAATTTAAGCAAGATTTGAAAGAGCAAAGACGTTTTTTATTTCGTTCAAGATTTAATTATTGTATTTAAAGCCATCTAGTGTCGAGGTTTTACATTTTATGCATTTCGGTGAAATTGAGTTTTATTGTGCTCAACATAAGTTTTAAAATGAGTGCTGTTACAAGTTTTTTGCGTGTAAAATGAGTGAGCTATCGTGCAAATAGTTTATAGTTTATAGTTTATAGTTTATAGTTTTGTGAAAAGTCTCAGACATAAAGAAATTTCACCTCTAAACGCTTTATTGTACGTTACATAATCATGAACATTACCACTCAATTTCTGAGTGACTTTGAACATGGGTAACGCGTATTTACGCTAAAATATGAAAAAAACAAAACAAAAAATTAAATATATATATATATATCGGAGATCATGAAACCGCAAGTGACGCGATCCGAGTTCATCCCAAGTCTGGAATGAAAAGAAAAATTAGATATGTTCAGTTGAGACCAACTGAAACATTTTAGATAATCAATGCATGTTTTCAGAATATGATGCACAATTTAATATCTTCGTTTTGGACACCGTTAGAAGATCCGGAATAATAAGTGCAATGTGGACAGTTGCTGACAGAAAATAGACTTGAATCAATCCTGTCCGTTAATGTGCGTCAAATTCTAATTTGGATCTGCAAAAAGGAAGAAGCGCAGTATCAAAAAAAATATACTAATAAATGAATTTGAATAAAAGATATTTTATATAGAAAGGGTTAGTAAAATTTATTAATAATAAAATTTAGGGAAAAGATCATATGAATGAGAGGCAGATGATTACTAAATTATCATTGGTTAGCAAAGTATTGTTTAATATCAAAATTAACAAATTCTGAAATATCATAGAAATATTGAGCTTTTAAGAATTTTACTATAGTATTGTGAAATTTATGATTATTTAGTTTTCGTATGTGAAATGGTAGTAATTAAAAAGTTGAATTCCAAATCCGTCAATTGAGTTAAAAGACGTTGCAAGTTTAAATACTGGTGCTTTAATAGTTAAGTTTCTTGTCTTGTAATGAGAATTTGACATTGAAGACAAATTGAAACGTTCGGGATTATTTTTTATAAACGATAAAGTAATGAGGAAAAATATACTGGGAACGGTAAGGATACTATGTTCACGAAAAATGTTTTTACAAGAGGATAAAGAACTAATAGAAAAAATTATTCTCAAAGCTCTTTTTTGAAGTTTGAAAATGCGGTTAAGAGATGGAGAGAACCCCCAAAACTGGATTCCATAAGCGATGTGTGAGTAAAAATTGGAATAGTAAATTGAGAGAAGACAATTTAAACTAACTTTAGATTTAAGAACTCTTAACATAAAACACGTTTTCGTTAAATTGGGTGTTAGTATAGAATCAATGTGATAGTCCCAATTTAAGTTTTTATGCAATTGTATGCCTAAAAACTTCGAGATAGAAGAAAATTTGAAAAAGTATCATTTACGTTCAGCGAGCTTATCTCATTATTAATTTTATTAACGGTACGAAATGACATTATTTGGGTTTTATCATTATTGAGTAAAAGATTATTGGATTTAAACCAATTGGAAATTGAAGCCATTACTAAATTTAATTTGTTACTTATTTCTTCCAAAGAATTTCCCTTAACAATAATACTAGTGTCATCAGCAAAAGAATAAATTTACAAAGATCTGAACAATTTGGAAGATCATTATATTAATAAGAAATAATAAAGGTCAAGTATTGAACCTGAGGGACACCGAGTTTGATATTAATTGTCTGATATTATTACCGAACCATCATCATCGCTCAGTAAACAGACTGAGTCCTGTTTGATAAATAAGACGAAAATAAGTCAAGAGCTAAACCACGCACGCCGTATTTTTCAAGCTTATTACAAAGGATATCATGGGAGATACTATCAAAGGCTTTGGACAAGTCACAAAAAATTGTAATGCAAAAGCTACCATCTTCAAAAGAATAAAACAATATCATGTAATAAAGTGTATATAGAATGGGGATGTTGAGCATTTTTGTCGAAATCCAAACTGATTTTTAAATAGAATACCATTTTTGTTAAAAAAATTATTAAGGCGACTATGTAAGATTTTTCCAAAAATTTTATCAAAAGTATTAAACAATGAAATTGGTCTGTAATTATTAATTAAATCAGTGGCCCCTTCTTATAAAGAGGGCTTAACTTTTGAATGTTTAAGATGATTTGGATAGGTGCCTTTATCGATAGCGTTATTAAAAACATATGAGAAGTTTATCAATAAATAATGGGAAAAAATTGTTTTAAAATGTCAGATGAAATTTCATCTGGTCCTGAGGAATAAGAATATTAAGAAGAAGAAATTGCATTGCGACAATTCCTCGGAGGATATAGGATATAGATAAAAGGAATTTGAATTAGTTTTTATTTTAGAAAAGATTGCATTTGATATGACCGGATCAATAGTTATATTTGAAGTCAAATTAAAAGCTTCATTAACGAAAAAAATATTGAATGCGTTGGCAATTAATAGCTGATCATAAATTTTTATATTATTATATTAAGGCATTCAATATTGGTAGAATTTGCTTTAAAGTTAACTTCCGATTTTATGAGTGACCACATCGCTTTTTGTTATTATGAGAAGTAAGATAATATTATCATTGTTCTTAATTTTTGCTAGTTCACATAAATCGTTGAAAATTCTCTATATTTCAAAAAATAAATCATAAAACTAAAATTACTATTATGTTTGGATCTCTTTAAACGCAATAATTTATTATATGAAATACATAGGCCTTGAGAGTACCACGTTTGAGTTTATTAATGTTCAATTTATGTTTTGATATAGGGAAAGCAGTGTTGAAGAATAAAAAACAAATAAGAAGCATATACGAGGTTTTTTTCTTTTAAATCACATAGTTTAATGTGCGCCATTTCCACCAGAATTAAAGTAATTCACATTCCATCTAGAATTCACTTCATTATAGACATCTTAATGGATTCTAGCAGATTCACTACTTTAGTACAAACTATTTTCAGAAAACTCACGATTTTATAAAAAAACTTTTTTTCCAATTTGCGCGGCCGCGCAGTCTTTAAACATTCATAACTCTGTCAATTTTTGTGTGAAAGAAAATAATAAATAACAAAAATAAGCCAGAAAGATCCCTTTGATTTTTATCTATATGCTTTTATACGTATCTTTTTTTTTTTTTTGAGATATAATGAAAATAATTTCGATTTTTTAAAAATTGGAAAAAAAAGTTTTTTAAAAATCGTGAGTTTTCTGAACATAGTTTGTACTAAAGTAGTGAATCTGCCAGAATCCATCAAGATGTCTATAATGAAGTGAATTCTAGATGGAATGTAAATTACTTTAATTCTGGTGGAAATGGCGCTCATTAAACCATATGATTTAAAGAAAAAAAACTTCGTATATGCTCTTTTTGCACGATAGCTCACTCATTTTACACGCAAAAAACTTGTAACAGCACTCATTTTAAAGCTTATGTGAGCACTATAAAACCCAATTTCACCGAAACGCATAAAATGTAAAACCTCGACACTAGATGGCTTTAAATACAACAATTAAATCTTGAACGAAATAAAAACAACTTTGCTCTTTCAAATCTTTCTCAATATTTTTCCTAGAAAAATTTATGTAATACCGATTTATTAAGATTTTTACTGACATTATTTTGTTCATTACATGAATTTTCGTTAAAATGTATATTTTAGGAAATATTTGCAAAAAAAAAAACGAAGAAAAAACGCCAAAAATATATGAATCTTTAGTGGCCAGTAACTTGAAAAGTATTAGTTTTTTTGAAAAACTATAAAAGACATTTTTTCTTATAATTAGTTTTTCTATCGATTTCCGACGTTATTTTGAAAAAATGTAATTACACAATTGAGAAGGGGTACCGTCCCCCCGGGGGGTGATGGCGCAACCCGAATTGTTTTCACTTTTGAACTTGGGGTAAGATGAACCTAATTCCAAAATTTCATTCAATTCGGAGCACCGTAAAAAAATTCAGACCTAAAACGCTCCGTTTACTGCACTATTAATCTTATCAAATATACTAGGGGTTATAAACGATAAAAAAATAAAACCTGGGATATTAAATACGCACAGTAACACCACAAAAAAACCAAACCACTCATAAAATAAATTTAAATTAAACTTTATTTGAATATAGTGCAAATCAGAAAGGAAAACTTAATAATTACTCACCGGCATTTTGATTATAAACACTAAACGTTTTGGATGCAACTGAGCTGATGGCTTGAACGTGGAAATTTTGATATATATATATATATATATATATCTATATATATATTTATTTATATATGATATAATATGTGACAAATAATCTTTAATTTATTACTTCCAGTGAGCATAAATCAAAAGTTGAACGCCTCCAAAAACTCGTTATCACGAATCATCTCTTATCGCTTGTATAATATTATGCATTTAGAATATAATAGTGTATCAAAACTTTTTAGATATTTAAATTGATATTAAGTATGTAGAAAAAAGTGACAAAAATATATTATAAACTCGTGTAAGTAGTATTTTAGCAAGTTACAAAAGCTTTACGATACGAATACACAATCAACTTAAACTTAAATCTATAAAAACTAGAGTTAGATATTTAAATAAAAAGCTCAACTTTTTCTTCAAAAATCAAAAATTCGCTTTCATCAAAAACGATTTTCAATTTATATCTTTGAAACATATTTATAACATTATAATTGTATGAATTACGTTAATTTGTTTAACACATTTTATCATTTTCTTGTTCCAAAAATGTATATTATTTAAGTGCGGATGTCCACTGCAATCAGTAGTACGAAACACCATAGAAAGTACATTTGCTTCGGCATAGATTCTGATTAGAATCGTTCAAGCACGCGACGACTACTGTGCTTAATTATAATTAACTTATTTCCATAGTAATTAAAGTTTATGCAGACTCACTTGTTAGAATCAATTTTAGTTTTTAAAGTCAATTAAGCAAAAAACTGAGTAATTATTTATAACAAATTTAAAATATACCGTGTATTTTTCGTTTAATAAAGTATGATTTCAAAATTTTCACCAAATAGAAAAGACCTTCTCACTTGCAACCGTTTCGTCTGATATATTATTATAAAAAGCAAACTGCTAGTAATTGAACCAATTTCGTTTGCTTGAATATATTTGTAAAATTTTCACAATCTTTAACATACCGAAGAAGAAAAAGCTTATGCTTCTTAGACGTTTAAAGTCATTCGTCAACAATTGAGGCCAAATTAAAACTAAAATGTATGTAAACCGACAATTATATTCCGCAAACCTGAATCAATTTTAAATATTAAAAAATATTGTTTGAGAATCATATATGATGATTAGTTTTGGAAAAGATCGGCCGGGCCGTTTCTTCGCCATGAGGCAAAATTCCACTTACATCTAGTTAACTTCCCGTAGAGAAAGTTATTATAATCGTCCAAAAATCCAAATTGAGAATTTTTGCACATCTTCAAGTTTGAATGCTTCTGAACATTTGGCATACTTACGAGAAAAACGGATGGTGTGTATGTACGGATACAATTTTTTGTCCACATTTCGAGCGCACGGATCAACCGATTTGACTGGTTCAAAAAATATTAGATTTCTATTGATAGGGAGATGTGCTGATTAATTTTGGTAAAGGCTGGTCTACCCGTTTCAGAGATACTGAGCCTAATATGCAAAAAATGCCAGTTTTTAAGAAAACTAAGCATGTGAATTTATTGATTCAAAAAAAATTCTTTTTGTGTTGAAGTAACGACGGCTTTTGAAGAAAAATTCTTTTCTGTTTCAATTTTTTTTTTAAATTTCCAAAAAATATATTTTTTACTAAATTTTATTCCTCTAATATTTCATTATGGTACGGAAAGTCCCAGTAATTTGCCTTAAGACATAAGTTTTTGCCTTAAGGCAAGTTGCATAAAGTTCTCGATACGTATATATAATCAACTTAATTAATGATAAATAAGATTCACCTATTTGGATAAAATGTTCAACTGTTTACTTCAAAAATGCCATACACCACTAGTTTTAAGTTTTGTTCAAACATTGAATACCGATATTTTCTAAAACGAATTTCGAATTTCATAGTTTTGTCAAAAAAACTGCTTTTAAAAACTCTAATTCAAACCAGGTTTTCCCTTGGAGGCAATTAATACAAAAAAATTAAAGAAAATTATTTCCAATTCATATAAGTGAAAAAAATCATTTTCACTAATCAGAAAGAAGAAAATCAAATGCCAATTTTTTGACGACTTGTCATTATTATGACGTCAATCTGGAGTATTCGCAATACCAACATTTTATCTTTTGTCTCCAAGTGGAGACCGAAACGATTACGTACAAAGCCCATAATTGTCACGACCGTGAATGATTACGTTTACCCCTGACTGATTAATATTTGATTTGATCAGTTGCACGAAGGTGGCGAAATAGAGACATTTTTACAACAGGAACATGTCGCCAGGTTGCCATGTAGGATTTTTAACACGTGGAAAAGGTGAAAAACCTCAAATAATAGTTCAGGATAATTGGGAAAATCTATGAAAAACTGGTTGTAAGTAACGTTCTGTCTTAAGATAAGTTGCATAATGTTCTAGATACGTATACATAATCAACTTAGTCAACTAGCTGTAAGTGGAATTCTGTCTTAAGGCAATTAAGGCATCGTGCCTTAAGGCAAATTGCTGAATCTTCCCGTAACAAAAATTATTATTTTTTTCAAAAACAATTAACATTTTTGAAAAAATTTTACTTCGAAAAAATAAGATTTTTGAGAAACTATAAATTGGACAATAAATTACTTTTTTTTGAAAAAAAAATTTAAAAAAAAAAAAATTTAATTTTTTTTTTTGAAAAAATATGTTTTCTTTATTTTGACATATTTTGGAAGATTTAAACTTTTTTTCAAATCAATCGTACTGCTTTAACTGCATAAAGACGAAATATCAAAGCGCGTAAGCGCCGCGTCGCCGTCTAACGCGTAAACATTGGTACGGAACCCATAGGAATGTAAACCAAATGTATACTTATTGTAAAAATCTCTATAAAATATCTGATAATTTGATGTGCACATGTCTAATGATTATTTTTGACCGCCAAATGGCATTTTTTTTTTACTTTTTTTACTAGATCTCCGAAACCGCTAGACCTGCCTTCATGAAAATTTTATCAGTTCTTCATCTTGTCAATACAAGTAAAATGTTTTTTGCCTCGTATCTTCGGAACGGCTAGACCTGCCTTCGCCAAAAACTAATAAGCACGTCCCCTTATCAATACGAATCGAATGTTTTTTGAATTATTCAAATCGGTTGATCGGTGTTCCCGAAATCGTCGACGAAAATTTGTATCCGCACATACATGCACACACGAACATACACACACACATACATCCATTTTTTCTAAGGTATGCCAAAATATTCAGAAACCTTTGAAACGTCGAGAAATGCAAAAATTTTCATTTTCGATTTTTTTGCGATTACTATAACTTACCCTACGGGAAGTTAATAAGAATTAAGATTCACCTATTTGGATAAAATGTTCAACTGTTTACTTAGAAAATTAAACTTTCACTCCCACTAAGAAATAATCACTACAATTTCCAATTGATGTCTTTAAAACACACTTCTAATATATGTAATTGTATAAATTAAATTAATTTGTCCGACACATTTCATTTCATTCATTTGATATTGTAAAAATGTATTTTATTAACTTCCCGTAGGATAAGTTATTGTAATCGTCCAAAAATCGAAATTGAAATTTTTTACATTTATGGTATGAACATTTTGGCATACCTCAGCAAAAATGAATGTGTGTGTATGTGTATGTATGTATGGATACAAATTTTCGTTCACGTTTTCGGGCGCACGGATCAACCGATTTGAATGGTTCAAAAAATATTCGATTGCTTTTGATAGGAAAATGTGCTGATTAGTTTTTAGCAAAGGCAGGTCCGGACGGTTTGGAGATACAGAGCAAAGACTGCAGAAAATGGAAATCGAGTTTTTGAGAGAACGGAGCATTCGATTTACATGATCTAAAAATTATTCAATTCGTAATGAAGGTGATTAGATTTTGGCAAAGGCAGGTCCAGTCGTTTCGGAGATACCGTGATAAATGTGCAAAAAATTGCAGTTTTTGAGAGAACTAAGCATCTGATTTGAATGATTCAAAAAATTTCTGCTTGTTTTGACAAAATAATTGGTTTTGGAAAGAAAACATTTTTTTCCAAATTTTTTTTTCTCATAAAAACTCAGAAAAGTTCAGAAAATTTCAGTCGGATTTTTTTTTTGTATATCGAAAGTATTGTATTGTATTGTATATCAGATTTCAATTTCAATTCGGGCTAAAGTTCTAAAGCTCACTTATGTACTTTAAATGAATGATTTTAACTCTGAAATTCAGTTTATATAATTCTTATAAATATTAGACAATATTACAGTATTTATTAAATTCCCGTAGGGCAAGTTATAGTAATCGCTAAAAATCGAAAATGAAAATTTTTATATAATATATCTTTACGTTTCAAAGGTTTCTGAACATTTTGGCATACCTTAGAAAAAATGGATGTATGTGTGTGTGTGTGTATGTGTGTGTATGTTTGTACGTGTGTGTATGTATGTGCGGATACAATTTTTTTTAATAATCTATTTGAAAACATTTAATATTCGTCGAACATTTCGTTACGGTACGGAAAGTTCCAGCAATTTGCCTTAAGGCACGATGCCATACAAAACCAGTTTAAGTGTGGAATCAACTGTGATCAGTAGTACCTACTAAACACCAAAGAATGTATATTTTCTTCTGCACAGATTCTGATTAGAGTCGCTCAAGCTCGCAGCGAAATTATTAACTTTGATAAGTTTTTGTAATACAACCACTCATCGTAGTCCATAATGTTTAAGTAATACGAAATCTATCGTTCGTGTTATCAAAATCGCCAAAACTTCTTTCAAAATTTAATATGGAAAAACGGCCCAGCCGATTTTCACCCAAAACTAATCTGCCCGATTTCCTACAAATATATTTCGAACATCGAACAGTTTTTAAATTTTTAAAACTGATTCAAAATTATGAGCTAAAACGTAGACGAATTTTTCACTTTTCTGCTAATTACGAAGAAACGTTCAGTCTATGCTTTTCAAAAACTAACCGACGCAGTTTCCTACTAATATCTTTCGTTTTTTTTAATTTTGAGAATTTCGACAGGTTTTAAGTTTTGAAACCCATTCTAATTGTGGGCTAAAACGTTTTGAAACCCATTCTAATTGTGGGTCGTGTCAACATGCGTAAATGTTCTAATTATTTCTATAAGATTATATATAAAATAATCCGTTCAAAATTGATATCGTAAAAACTTCAATTCGGTCGATGTCATCCAAACCCTAGTCTAGCTAGGGTATATAAAACAAAGACTTAAATTAGGAAAAAATCATGTAACCCCCAAATTAGTTAATTGCCAATACCTTGAAAAGTTTATTTTTTATTCAAAAAAAAAAAAACTTTATTATGTAAAACTATATTTTGAAAAAAAATACATCACAAAATAGTGGTGGAGGCGTAGTTCAAATTGTTTTTGCTTTCGAACTCAAGGGTAAGATGAACCTAATTCCAAAATTTCATACACTGAAAAAAATCGGGTTCAAAACGCAAATCAGAAAGATGAAAAACATATTGAAAAAAATGATTACGCGTAAATGGCTTAATTCTAAAGACAGTTCAAAAAATTAGTTGGGTCAGTTTTTTATAGCACAACCTTAGTGAAGTACTAGAAAGATGGTAAAAATTATTGGAGCATAGAATAATCAACATATAATTGTAGAAAAATGGAATTATATTTGGAGCATTCAAATAACAATGTAAGCAAGAATAATAATATAGTTTAATTTACACAAATCCAGTAGTTAGTTAATATGATCCGAATAAGTATCAAGAAAAAGATTGTAGTTGTCATTTTATTAACATTCCGTGTAGTTTTTCCAACACTTGATAGTTTTATATCAAAGTATCGATGTAATCAGTTATTTCAATCGCGTGACAAACCATAAAACACGTGTCTCAATATTCCAATCCATTTCATAATGTTACGAGAAAGGATTATTACTATTAGGAAACATTACCAGATTACATACGTACGAGTATTGGAAAAAAATTACATATTAATAAGCCTGATCGTATATCAAGAAATCATACATCACCGATCGCCCATGGTCTTCAACTAATAACTAGGAGTAATGTTTAGAATAAAGATCACACATCAGAATTTTGTTTTTTAAATGAATTACTAATATATCTACAATTCAAAAGATCCAAATCGATACTAAACTTTAGATTTTTTGTTCGATGTTAAAACATATTCTTATTTATTTGCAGACAAATATTCGAATTAAAAAGCAATAAATAAAATAACTATTTATTAGGTAAGTTTCGACATTTTATGTGTGTCTTCATTCAGAAAGTTAAAAAGTTCAAATCTGAAAAAAACACACAAATTTAAAAACATTTTTTATGAAAAAGAACTAAACTTCAACATAAAATAATAATATAAATAATAAAAATCTGATGTGTGTTGACACACAATTGTGGATTGAGTTTATATTTCCTTTGTAATTAACTGAGAAAATATAAACACTAAGCACTATTTGTGGCACTTTTATGAAATTATATTTGTTCAAAACGTTTCGAGACCATGTTTGTCTCAAACATGCATATTGATTCGAAATTGACATGGAGAACACACATTGAAAATAAAAAGAAACAAATCCAACTGAAAATAAAAGATTTTTGCTGGCTTTTTAAGAGGAAATTTGAAATCTCTCTCGATAACAAGGTAATTCTGTACAAAACTATTATAGTGCCCATTTGGACTTATGGAATCGAGCTATGGGGTTCAAATGCCTGCGTATCCTAACTGATGCGCCTTGGTATATTTCGAACTTTTGCCTACATAAGGATTTGAAAACCTCTACAGTCAACGAAATGATCAAAATTAAAAGTTCATCTTTCAACAATAAATCAATCCAGCAAACAAATACTACTATCCAAGCAATTCACAGACTGTTAAGAAGGCTAAGCAAAAAAGGCCTTCCGATCTACCAAACACCTAGCCCAATGTCTGCACGCGCCCTGACATAGTACGCGGCATACATCATCACGTTATAGTTCATTTATGTTTGTCAAAGTATTACTGTTTTCATTTTATTTTTATTTTAACTTTTTTCATTTCATATTCAACTGATTGTATTTTTATGTATTATTGCTTTTTTTGCACATATCAATTTTGTAAATAAGACACTAAAGTCTTGATTAACAAAAATAAATTATAACAAAAAAATAAATTTTAATGTGTTTAGCTGCTAAATTTCCATCATCTCCAGTTGATCATTTTCAATATCGAGAATATTCATCGACACCTGTTACTGCATTGGCTGTGAATAGTGTTAGAACGAAATATCGAGTACTGAGTAAATATCGATACTTCGCGGTCGATAGTGAGTACTTTTGGTATCGATTTTTTAGCTCGATATATTTGCCAATATCGATCTTTTACGTCGATAGTACTCAAAAAGAATCGACAGCGTAATCTATGAACCCCACTTATCGACCAACTATGAAAATCAACCATTTTGCCAAATGCAATGCAATAGTCTCTCTAGGTGGTCATAATTGTTCAGAGAAGTGTCAAAAAATGATCGCGAAGGGTCATTAGTCTCAGAATTTATTGCTCAAAAACCCAAAATGGATATGACCACACTAATAAATAAAGATGTTTATTTATTACTCTTTTGTAAAATGAAACGCCTTTTTAAAGTACCAAAATGTTTTATAAAAACATATTCAACAATCGAAGTATGATTATTTCAAATAATAATATTCATCAATTTTAATATATTAGTATTTTGCGTAAAAAAGAATCAAAATATAATTATTTCAAATAATAATATTCATCAATTTCAATATATTAGTATTTTGCTTAAAAAAATCGAAATATAATTATTTCAAATAATAATATTCATCAATTTCAATATATTAGTATTTTGCGTAAAAAAGAATCGAAATATAATTATTTCAAATAATAATACTCATCGATTTCAATGCGTTATTATTTTTCTTTCTAAAAGTATGTGAATTGTAAGTTGAAGTAAAGTACTTGTAAATTAAAAATTAAATAAACAATTTAAAAAAGAACAGAAGAGCAATATTTTCTTTGTGGTACGTGAATCTTAAAATGTCTCGTTTTCAGTTTGTGCACATTATGAACATATTTTAGGAATCGGATTTCAACTGACCTTTTCTGAATGAATGACAACAAAACTAAAGAATACTTTCTTTAGTATAGTGGGCAAAAAACTTTTAGAAAATAATAAATTAATTTGGTTCTTGTGGCAATTGTTTGCACTGAAAAATATTAAAATATGATTGTGCTTAAAAATACTTAAAAAGTATTGCCTTTTGAATATAGTATCAGACTATTATATTGTTTTAACCAAAATTAATCAACTATTATAACTTGTCTTTTTTTTGGAAAAATTATAGAATTTGAAATTAGTATTAAAAAATTACTGTTAAAATTTTACAATATTGAAAATGATTCTGATTTAACACATCAGATTACAAGCAATAGAATTCATTCTAATTTTGTGATATAATATTTAATGAGTTTTAGATCTTTCTTGCACTTATGTTTTTTTTTATGAAAAGTACTCAAAATTCGATATTGAGTACTATCGATACTTTCGCCACGATATTTTTTTGGCATCGATATTTTGATTAGATACTTTTCAAAGTACTCAATATCGATCTTTTGCCTCGATACTTCTAACACTAGCTGTGAATGCTCGAGGATATTACTTATAATTAGAGCATTTTCCGTCACCATGCGTGGTGAATTTATTTAAATGTAGTGTACCACATGGTCGATGAATCATATTTTTATTCATCATGCAAATCTTCATCGCATCGAATATGCGCATGTAGCAATCTTCTGTTTTGCAAATCCAACGAAGAACATCAAAACTGTAGCCACAATAAGACACATGATAGACAGCATTGAAAATTAATAATATTTAATTGAAATAGTAAATTGCCAATAATATATAGTAAATATGTGATAGTATTAATTAATTAATAATTACAATTTTACTTATCATCTTATATATAAAAATGAATCGCAAAATGTGTTGGTAAGCGCATAACTCAACAACGCTTGGACCAATTTGGCCAATTCTTTTTCTAAAATGTTTGTTTTCTAAAACCCTAAAAACAGCCCTTTTCTTTTTCACATACAAACATTTTCTAACTAAACATGGTATCAATTTGAGCTTTAATTTGTTTATAATGCATATATAAATAAGGTGAATTAGACAGGTAAATTGGAGGATATATAAAATGGTAGAGAGAAAAACTGGTAGATAGACGAATGTGTAGATAAATAAACAGGTTGATAGCTTAATTGGTAGATATGTAGAACAGGATGTGAAATAAATTTGTAGGCCGGTAAAATGGTAGATTGATAAACAGGTCGATAGGTAAATTGAAAGACAGGTGAATTGGTAGACAAGTAAATTGATGAAAAGGTAAATTGTTGGATAGCTGGTGGTCAGGTAAATTGGAGAATTTGTAAAATGGTAGACAGGACATCTGGTAGATAGACAAATAACAAGACGGATAAACAGGCTGGCAGGTAAATTGGTAGACATGTGAAACGGGTTGATAGGTAAATAGGTTGACAGGTAAATTCGTAAGTCGGTAAAATGGTAGATTGATTAACAAGTTTATAGGTAAATTCATAGACAAATTGTTGAATAGGTAAATTGTTGAACACATAGTAGTAACGTTAAACTAAATATAACAAATACACATCTTTGTTTTATTTTATTCAACAATATATTTACAACTATCCTACATAGACATGAAGTAAATCTTTTGGCAATACACATCTTTGTTCAACTTTTTAATTTAAACTAAATCAACGGGTATAGCTAGTTTAAAATAAAAGCTCCACTGACAATTTAGTAAAATGCCCAATTTGATTGAGACTCTACATAAAAATTAATTGATTTTAATTATATAAATTAATATTTTCACTTCGCATCTGACATAAAATAAAGTTTTCACTCTTGTTTTGACGATTTTGTAAAAAAACGCAATCAAAAGAGTCGCTGATATGTGACTGATTCAAAAAGCAGATACAACAATTCTAAATGCGGATTACATATTGCGCTACTAAACTGCTCCTGAACGGCTATTGGAGTTTTGATCAATAACTTTAGAATGTGTCAATGCATTACGCAGTAGCGATTCTGAACAGAGATTAAAATATATGAGAATTTTTGCAGATTACAGTTGTAAGATAATTAATTATAGTCCTGATCATACGGCGCTTTTTTCTAGGCTGGATAGCATGTTTGATTTTGTCGAGTATGTCGGCGCTAGATTTCATGATAGTTTTTGAAGCATTTTGCTTCACACCATGCGAGAAAGCTTGCTTGCTGTAAGCGAGATTTGTTTTAGCTTGCTAGATTGTTAAAAATTAAGGACCAAATGACAAACTACTGCTTCCCTATTGGCTCGAACATAGTGAACCATTCTCCGTACATATTGAATAGAATCAGTAACATGCAGCATCCTTGCCGCACTCCACTCCCTATTTCAATTATGTTTGTGTCTCCTTGATTCACTCGAACCTTCACTTTCTGTCCCATATAAAGATTTGATCAGATCATATACATATATATCATATATCTGTGTATATATATATATTTAATTATAATAATTTAAAACAATTTTATCTTCTAACGACATTTATTTTTCAACTGGGCCCTATTTCTTCTCATTTATATTTATTATCTCTATTTTATATTTCATACCTCACCAAATTGACCTTATATAGAGTTTTCAGACGCCGACAATTCGCATGGCACGTGTATTAGTAAAAAGAACAAGTTGGAACTGTTAACACGTAGTGCTATTTTAGATTTTCATATTTTAGATTTTAAATTACAATACACTGATGATGAGCAAACTTAGTCTCGAAACGTTTGTAAAATTAATATTATTTAATAAATTGGTGCAAAAAAGAGTGCTTGTTTTTCATATATCTAAATTAATATATGAATATATATATATATATATATATATATATATATATATATATATATATATATATTAAGACTAGTTTTATGATATCGAAACAACTAAACATTATTTAACCAACAAATATTGTAATTACTTAATTTTCTTCAATAAACTAGAGCTACCTCTAAAAAAATAGTATTATAGAAAATTATCTATCCAATTGTACTTATGCGTATAAAGTTAATAATATGTAATTGAATAAGAAAATTACGTTCTTACGATTATTGTTCCAATATACATATGAATTGGATATGAATCCCATCAGAATAGAAATATGAATAAGTCATTTATAATATATTGAATTTTTGTGTTCAAGGCCGGACGATGGCAAGTTACATATAACCAATTTCAATTATCTATATATGCACTTCAATTTAACAACACACACATATTTATACATATATATAAATATATATATATATAGAATTATGTGATATAAGTGGAACAAGTATAAAATGTTGAATATTAACAATACAACTCAGATTTTTAACACACACTTTATAATTACACACGTTTCGAGATCATGGTATGCCTAATATTCAGTGTAATTTCAAAGCATTGAAAATTATATACTAATGTATTATTTAATATTTAAAACAAAAAACGAAAAACAAAGAACACCAACTATCTCTTACAATGCTTGACACAGTACTAAACTTGTGAATATATACAGAAATATTTAAAAACAAATCTTAAGTGTCAAAGATGAAGGATGGATATTATTATAATGTAAACAAAAAGGAGTGCGGAATCGCATACTAATATCAACAAATGTGAAAACGTTAATTTGTTGAAGAGAATAAAATAAATGAATGAAAATAGTAAACAAAAAATTAATAAAAATTAATGATGTTTAAATAAGAGTCGTGTAAATATTTGTGTCGGTTCTCATATTTACGCTATTGTTAGTCCGAACTATTAACATTGATTCTGCCATGCTCAGTTTAAATAAGTCTTTTCCTTGGAATAAGATTTGGGGATTATCAAAATCAAACTTATGGTTGTTGATATGGAAAATTAATGAAAAAAATTTTTCAGGCACAAGTGCTTGGCCATGATTTTCCGGTTTCTGTCCGAAGATTCAAGTAATTTAGCGGCTCTTTTATAATTGGATATATTAATTGTATAGAATTCATAATTGGATATATTAATTGTATGGAAAATTATTGCCAAGTAAGATCGTTTTAACTAAATTTATGCTTATGTCATGAAACAAAGGATCTGATAATAAAATAGCGTAATCTACATGAAATTTTTATATTGAGAGGAACATGCGAATTAAAGTTAATGTACCTCCCGGACCTATCTTTTCTGTGCCAATCTGTGAAATATACATCGCCTCTATTAGTGAGTTTTACTCGAAAGTAAAAATTGTAAAGAGAAAGTAGAAAATGTAAAGAAGAATCATTTTCCAGTCTTGCGTGAATTGTAAATACGAATTGTACTCATTAAAGTTTTTGAAAACACTATTGTATATATTTATTATTAAGTATATTAACGTCTCATCGACGCATCTAAAGTAAAGTAATAGTTTAGAAGGTAAATAATCTTCTGATAAGAAACCGGATAATCATGGCCAAACACTTGTTACTGAAAAAACTTTTTTCATTAATTTTCCATATCTTGACAACAATTTTAACCAATTATCAAAAAGACTATTCAAAAAACACAATATTCATATTACTTTTCCTTTATTGAAACAATTAAAATGTTCCAACATTAAAGACAAAACTCCTTTAACAAAAAAGAAAGATGTAGTTTATAAAGTAAATTGTTTGGATTGTAATTGTTCTTATATCGGCCAGACTTGTCAGAACTTACATAAAAGACTCAGGCAGGATGAATTACAAGGCGAAAATTTAGATAATAAAAAAATTAAAAGTACGCTTGTGGATCATGCTAATATCAACCATAAGAGTGAATTTGATAATCCCTAAAACTTATTCCATGAAAGACTTATTTAAATCGAGCATGGCAGAATCAATGTTAATAGTTCGGACTAACAATAGCGTAATCATTTCGACACTTAAGATTTGGTTTTCAAATATTTCTGTATATATACACATGTTTAGTACTGTGTCAAGCATTGCAAGAGATAGTTGGTTCTTGTTTTAAAAAAAATTAAATATAATTTAAATAAAATATTAAATAATGTAATAGTATATAATTTTTACTGTTTTGAAATTACACTGAACCATGGTCTCGAAACGTCTGTAATTATTAAATAAAGTGTGTGTTAAAAATCTGGGTGTTGTATTGTTCATATTTAACTTCAATAATAACGTTCAATAATATTTAATCACAAAAGTCTATAATATAATATAATATATATAGGTATATATATATATATTATATATATATATATATAATATTTCCTTGATCGATTAATGGATTTAGTAAACATGTGTCGCACTTTTATGAATAATGTAATTGATGTAATCGGTCAATGGTTTCCATGATTTATGTTTTATAGAATAATACAAATGCGATATATAAATAATTGTTATAAATAATTTATAAAATACTTATTAAAAAGTTGAATTGAAATTTTCTAAATACTTCAATTTATCATTTACATTTATCATTTACAAATAAACTATAGAAATCAATGTTTTATTATAAATTCATGTTTTTCTCGTTCTCTTAAATAATTCTCTACTTAAAATTTTTCATAAGGACACTGGTATGTATAATGCATTAACAATTTTAAAACATTTGCAGCTAATATTATTTAACACTATCAAAATGTTGGTTGTCATGATTTAAAGTTACAGTAGTTTTATGAGACAAAATATAAAAATAATCAACTAGAGTATCCAATAATAATTCACTCTAGTTGATTATTTTTATTCGACGATATTAGTAAGTAAAAAAGTAGGAAAATTTTATCCAAGATTATGCCAAGATTCTGACTCGATTTTGAAATTTTAAAAATCGTTAGAAATCGAAAGACATTATTTGGATATTGTGTCACCGAGTCACCAAGTTTCATAAAATAGCATTTAAATTTTTGAAGTTGGTTCAAATTTCAGTTCACATATACATATTTTTTTTAATTTTCAAGAAAGCATAAAATTAACAAGTCTAATTTTCCGGCAAAAACATCAACTACTCGTTCGGGGAATAAAAAATTTGTAAAAGAAATTCTTAAATATGAACTTCATTCACATTTAGATAAATATCAATTTTTTTTACAAATTATTAATGTGTACTTATGTACGGTTATATTTTGGCAACACTGATTTATATTATATATATATATATATATATATATATGAATTATAATACAAGAACCATGCGCAATTTTTCCAAACCACGCCTTGTCCAGGAAAATTTCCATTCTCATTGGCAGCAGCCATCATGATCATTTTTCTATTTTCCACGCAGTTATAATTTTGTCTTTAGAACATAAGGACATACTTCAGCCAAATTGTTATATAAAAAACGACATTAAAATTTTCAAGTTTATAACCAAGTGCTGCAAAATTATTAAAATAGATCCATATAGAATGAATAAAAAAAATATTGAACTTGAAACCATATTAAGAATATAACAAACCAAAAGTCTATAAATTATATAATTCAAAACGGGGGTTGAAAATTATAATATTTTTTGGTGAACAATGTGTAAACGAAGAAAAAAATAATACTAAAATTTATTAATAGATATTGTTATATAATTTAAAATAAGTATCTGAGAAAGTCAATTTGAATAGTTAGTACAAAAAATAAAGTGATATTGCAAACAAGTGATATA
>NW_020536999.1:58575154-58607150 GCF_003426905.1 Ctenocephalides felis
TTTATAAAATACTTATTAAAAAGTTGAATTGAATTTCTAAATACTTCAATTTATCATTTACATTTATCATTTACAAATAAACTATAGAAATCAATGTTTTATTATAAATTCATGTTTTTCTCGTTCTCTTAAATAATTCTCTACTTAAAATTTTTCATAAGGACACTGGTATGTATAATGCATTAACAATTTTAAAACATTTGTAGCTAATATTATTTAACACTATCAAAATGTTGGTTGTCATGATTTAAAGGTTACAGTAGTTCTATGACAAAAAATATAAAAATAATCAACTAGAGTATCCAATAATAATCCACTCTAGTTGATTATTTTTATTCGACGATATTAGTAAGTAAAAAAGTAGGAAAAAGAAAATTTTCATCCGCGATTTTGCTAAGATTCTGACTCGATTTTGAAATTTTAAAAATCGTTAGAAATCGAAAGACATTATTTGGATATTGTGTCACCGAGTCACCGTGTTTCATAAAATAGCATTTAAATTTTTGAAGTTGGTTCAAATTTCAGTTCATGGGCACATATACATACTTTTTTTTAATTTTCAAGAAAGGATAAAATTAACAAGTCTAATTTTCCGGCCAAAACATCAACTACTCGTTCGGGGAATAAAAAAATTGTACAAAAAATTCTAAAATATGAGCATCATTCGTTAGAATTCGCTAGTAACATTTACATAAATATTAATTTTTTTTACAAAGTATTAACGTGTACTTATGTACGGTTATATTTTGGCAACACTGATTTATATTATATATATATATATATATATATATATATATATATATATATGAATTATAATACAAGAACCATGCGCAATTTTTCCAAACCACGCCTTGTCCAGGAAAATTTCCATTCTCATTGGCAGCAGCCATCATGATCATTTTTCTATTTTCCACGCAGTTATAATTTTGTCTTTAGAACATAAGGACATACTTCAGCCAAATTGTTATATAAAAAAACGACATTAAAATTTTCAAATTTATAACCAAGTGCTACAAAATTATTAAAATAGATCCATATCGAATAAATAAAAAAAATATTGCACTTGAAAGCATTTTAAAAATAAAAACAAATCGAAAGTCTATAAATTATATAATTCAAAACGGGGGTTGAAAATTATAATATTTTTTGGTGAACAATGTGTAAACGAAGAAAAAAATAATACTAAAATTTATTAATAGATATTTTTTATATAATTAAAATAAGTATCTGAGAAAGTCAATTTGAATAGTTAGTACAAAAAATAAAGTGATATTGCAAACAAGTGATATACTGATATATTTTTATAAACTATATATTTTTAATAATAACATATCAAACATATATAATATTTCAAAAACAATCTACAAAGAGAATTTGGAGTTAAACATATCAACAAATTGTGACATGGACTTAATCATCAATTCGAAAGTAAAAAGTGAACATTTTAAATAATTACAAACCGGAAAAAATTATAAACCGTTATCATTTGTATTGAATAAATAATCTAATTTTAATTAAACACTTAGATTAAAATTTTACACCTGTGAATCAGAAAAATTATCAGTTAAGAGAAAAAATAATTTATTAAAATTTCTCTAAAATTAAATGCAAAAAAATACTTTTCACTCGATTAAAGTACCTCTAATAGACAAACTTAATTTTTTCAATGATAAAATGAAGAGAATTCAAATACAATAATACTAGATTTGATCGAAAATAAAATTTTGAATTAATATTCAAGTCTATAATATTTAATACAAAGTTCAAATAAATATCAAGAAGAAAATTGGATGTGCAAGTTAACAAAGAATGAAAATTTCTTCAAAACTATATGTGATAAAATAAAATTATTTCAATCATAGTAAGATTGAAACCAATAATAATACAAAGTGCAAATAAATTTTTGGAACAAAATTGCATACTGGTTTCAGCAAATTAGTAAATTAAAATTTGTTATTGACTGCAATTTTGAAACAATATATTTTTGAAAATATTCAATAAGTGCTACAACAACAAATGAACGTGCTACAACAATGAATGAATAATTAAAACATTAAAAAATTATTAATTTTAAGAAATTTGCAATTCGATATTGCATATAAAAACGATATATTTATATCTGAAATTTATTTATTTAGTAATATAAATTAATTAAATTTATTTAAATAACAACAACATTCAGTTCAAAAAATTCAGTGCTGTAAACTTTCGTTTAAGCTGATGTTTCAATCATTAAAACTTGAATTATTTCGAGCGATATAAGTATAAATACCGAAAAATCTCATACTCAATCTTGAGTATAATTAACTAATTGATCTAACTAATCTTTCACAATTCATTTATTATTTTTATAATAAATTGTGTGTAAATTTCGTCTGAAACGATGGCTGACAACATGACCGCTACCACCGTGCCCCCGCCGGTTGCGCCCGCAGCACCCGCAGTAGACGCGGGCGGAATGCTGAACCTACTTTGTGCCTTATCAAATGTCACATATTGCGAAGAAGGGAGCAACATTTTTGAACCGGAAAATACTTTCAGTAACGAAACGGGCTGTGCAGAAATCGAAGATGACTTATGTCTAATAGACAGACAAGGTGAGTTGACCCTACAGAAAATTTTCTATACCTGCCGAATTTTGTATACCTATTCCTACCACGCACGGTCAAATTGACCGTAGACTTGGGGGCATGATCGTGGCTTATTAAGACAAATTGCTGCAATATACCGTGACGAAAATTCAAATGTGCCGAAAAAGACAAATTGCGGAAACTTCCCGTACCAGAATTAAATACTCGAGGAAAAAAATCAGTAACAATAAATGTTGATCAATAATTAATAACAATTGTTTTAAATATTTTCAAAGAAATAATTATAAATACTATATATTTTATCGCTCATTTTATATAGCGACGATCTTATCGCATCAAACACTTGAGAATGTTTACATTAACATACCAAATGAATCTATCTGAGGATATTAGAATAACGCATATGAAATATGTTAGTCATCTATTTTGGGCCATATAATAGTTCATCAGTCATTGTGCAAGTTTCCAAAATTTCCATTTGCTGTTGTCTACGAAGCATTCTGGCCTCCCGAGTGTTCTCGTTGGCGCGCTGATCTGCCACTTTCACACGTGCAGCATCCAATTTTTCAGCATAATAATGGGAATTACCCACAATTAGGTTCTAGGGTATCCATAATCAATAGTAATGATTATTATGTATAGGTTTCAGCAATTTGTACGATAGTAGAACTAGTATTCACGGTTTTTAGGCATATTTTTTACACTAATTGGTTGAAGCTTTTAATTTTTTCTGATTATGGATTCAATCTTGAACTATACATCTTGAAAGTAAATAATTATCATTGCTGATATCGTCGTAAATCGGTTTAAAAGCTTTTAAAACATCAAGAGACGAGGGAGAATAATCTTGAGTATAAGTATCGAGCTCTACACTAGCGTCAACGCGCTGGTAAGAGTCCAATAACTCAAAAAGTAATCATCGGATCAACTTGGAATTTTCAAAGAACATTTTCAAGATATTACACTTAATAAAAATGCAAAAAAATAAAAATCGATTTTTCAAAAATTCCAAGTACCCCTAAAACACTTGAGAATGTTTACATTAACATGCCAAATGAATCTATCTGAGGATATTAGAATAACGCATATGAAATATGTATATACATTTTTAAAATAAATTGTGAATTTAAAACTTATATTTGAAGTATAAAACTTCGTACATTTTTGAAAATTTTAAAAAATAAATTTTGTGAAAATTTTGATATTTGTTTGAACCGTACAAGTGAAATTTAAAAATTAAAAATACTGGTACAGTACCCAAAAAAATTAGTACGCATTTTTAAAATACTTATAAAATATTTGATAATTTGATTAACATATGTCTAATGATCATTTTAGACCGCCAAATATTTTTTTTCTTTTTCCTTTATACCTCCGAAACCGCTAGACCTGTCTTTAAATCATTCGAATTACAGTTTTTGGCACTTTTTGTCCCATATCTTCAAAACGGCTAGACCTGTCTTCGCCAAAAACTGATCAGCACATCTTCTCATAAATACGAATTGAATCTGCTTTGAATTATTCAAATCGGTTGATCCGTGTTCCCGAAATCGTCGACAAAAAATTGTATCGGCACTCACACACACAGACACACACATACATCCATTTTATCTAAGGTATGCCAAAATATTCAGAAACCTCTAAAACGTAAAGATATTAAAAAAATTCATTTTCGATTTTTTTACGATTATTATAACTTACACACAATCGATGGAAATCGATGGGGACCGTCGTTTGTCAGTTTTGCACGACGATCAGCCAAGCCGTTTCTTTGTAAATTTTAGCTCGCAATTCTGAATAAATTTTAAAAATTTAAAAACTGAAAGATATTGGTTGGAAAAGATACTGATTAGTTTTTAATTAATTATTTAAATTAAATAATTTGACACTTAATACAAATTTAATATGCAAATATAATAATTGATATTATCATTTGTTCAAATTATGTATATTTTTTATCACATAACGTTATATATTAGAATATTTTGTTCCTTTTAAATTGTCCAAATTGTCCATTTGATTTTTGAACTCTAATTTCTTTTTTGATTTATTACTAATGTAATATTTCGCTTATAAGTTGGGATTTATAATCTCTTTGGAACCTTGTCATATCTCACTAAACACGGTAAACAAATTAAATGTAAATCAGAAATCCATTTATCTCATAGATTTCAGAAACATTGACATAATTTGCTTTGTTCACTATTTTCTCTAAATTATAAAAATGTTCAATATTTCTGAAAACATATTACTGTCTGTTACACAATTTGAAATAGTTTCAATTAGATGCCTATTCGTAATCGGAATTATATGTTTTAGATGAAAATTTGTTGATAACAAGTTGTAATCTTATCATAATTGCTTATGAAATGTATTATTTTGATTACTATTTATAATATCAATAAAAGAATGCGAAAAACCTTGTGATACAATTACATTACATTGTACAATTTTATAAGAATACAATTAATACTAAACTTTCATCACCGTCCGTTTCCGAACTTTTTGTAAGACTTAGACATTTTGAAACGTTAAAATACCATTATCAAATTATATGACAATTCCTAGAAGATACTAATAATATTTTTGTCACACTTTGCTTCCAGTAATTTTTTATGTTTGCCGAAAACTGTAGCCTAATATATATGTAGCCTAACTGCAGCGGTCGGTCAATTTGGCCGGTGGAAAATAATGTTATGAAGTTGTTTCAACCAGCCAAATTTAGAATAAAGTTGTGGTTGGCCTGTGAAGTCAATAGTAGATATATAATAAATGGATTTCCCTACTTGGAAAGTTAGTTGTTCTAAAACCGATCAACCTTTGGAGCATATTGTATAAATCAAATTTTAGTATTTTTACTAGTGTTTGTCGGTTTTCAAAAACTGGTTTTAAAAACCGGTTTTTTGGCGAAAATTATGGAACTCGAAAACCGTTTTTTAGTGAAAAAAGTCGGTTTTCACTGTATAAATGGAAAATGACAAATATAGCCAAATATAAAAGATAGATGAAAGCGTTTTGATTCTTAAAATCATATCGTTTCAATAGCTTTTGATATCTTATCAGTTTGCAATGGTCCACAGAAAGGTTTTGTATATATTAATTTAGATTTTTTATACTAAAGTATATTTTAATGTAAATCAGTGTGACTTCTTCTTGAAGAAGTAACTTCATCTACTCAAACTTGAAAAAGGGTTTTAAACCCTACAAGAAGCTTAGAATTATTATATCAGGCTTTAAAAACAATTAAGCATAATTTGGTCGCAAGTATGAGAGTATTTTTTATTTCAGTTTCCGAGCAATTCGATATACGTTCTCAGTTTTTTGAAATCATATTTTATTAAACAAAAAAAAAATATTTAGAATGTTTAAAATTAATTAATTAAAATTGCTCGGAACAGGCAATACCCAAGTTTTATTTAAAAATGTATTATTTTTATTTATTCGAAAACTTTCCTTTCACTATCATAAAAATATTTTCATTCTTATATGTGAAAATGATGCAAGAATAACAAATAATTATTTTCAAAGTTATTTAATCAAGATAAACTATTATTTTTTAGTTCTACCAATTAAAATTAAAATAATTTTGTTTACTATCCATAAAATTGAGCAATAAATAAATTCAGTCAAATACTGCTCTAAATCACACGGATAAATTACAGAATATTCTAGCAAAAATTTATTTTCTATATAAAATTTGAGAACCGGCTAAAACCGGTTTTTTAGCAAAATTAAAATTCGAAAACCGGTTTTTTGAAATATCGGTTTTTGTATAAACTCTAATTTTTACAGTCTCTAAAAGTAATCCGAAAAATGTGCTTATCCTAAGTTTCAAACATAATGACGCAATACAAATAGGAGAAAGTAGCAACGTATACCGAAATATATTGCAAATATAATTGGTACAAAATTTGATGTAGATATGAAGTCGAAAAGTTGCAGATGGCTACCAAGTGTTTTTCAACATTTTGGACCTAGTTGAAAGAGAAAATTGGACAAACGACAAGTAAAACCATTTACTGTAACGAATTTCTATTCCATTTACCTTCTGAACTTAGCGATATATATTTACAAAACCACAATGGAACCAAGTTTTCAACAACATCCATAACTTCAGATTTGGGCGTACGATAAACTTGTTAAAGAAATTTTGTTAAAAGTAAAAAATAGGACAACAATTTTCTGTAAAATAAACATTTCAGAGCAAAACCATTGGTGCAAATGATCTCATATTTCTAAGAGTTATATAAACTGAAATGCAAAGTTAAAATTATTTATTATAAGTATATAAGTGAGAATTTTAGCTATAATTAAAATTAAAGAGCAGACAGTTTTTATTATTTAAAAAAAATTGAAAACCAAAAAAAATTTTTTTTTTAATATTTAAAAAAAAGCCTTTCCCAGAATCTAATGGAATGCTTTGTTCTGTAAAATCTGCCATTTTCACACTCGTAGCTCCTTATGTCAGAACCGACTGGACCAATCGAAAACTAGTTCAGCACTTCTCAATATCATTAGGAATCGACTGCTTTTTTAACGAATCAAATCGGTTGATCCGTACAACCGAAATCGTCGTCGAAAAAATGTATTCATACATACACACACACATCCATTTTTTCTAAGGTATGCCAAAATGTTCAGAAACCTCTAAAATGTGAAGATAGGCAGATTGACGAAAACAAACTTCTTCGGGAAGTTAATAACCACAATATAATAATCACAATTTTACAAAAGCTCTAGGTTGCATTGTAAAAAAACATTGTAAAGAAACGATTAGTTTTTAGCAAAGACAAAAAACTAGTGGCGCATGGCATCGTGCCTTAAGGCAAATTGCTAGAACTTCCCGTATCAGAATTAAATATTTGAGGGGAAAAAATCAGTAATAAATGAAAATTGGTCAATGATTAATAACAATCGTTTTAAACATTTTCAAATAGATAATTATAATCACTATATATTCTTTCGTTCATAAAATATACAGTGACTACCTTATCTCTCAAAACACTTGCGAAAGTTTAGATTGGCAATGGGTGCCGAATAAATCTATCTGAAGATATATTTCTTACGATTAACGGTTTGTAAATTTAAAGTTTCTATTTGAAGTATAAAACTTTGTATATTTTTGAAAATTTTGAAAAGAAGTTTTTTATGAAAATTTGTAAATTTGCTTGAACGGTATAAGTTAACTTTAAAAATTAACAACCTTGGGTACGGAACCCAACAAAATTAGTACTCATTTAAAAAAAATCAAATATCTGATAATTGAATATGCATATGTCTAATGATCATTTTTGACCGCCAAATTATAATTAATATATTTCAGATAATAATTAAAAGATTTCCAACAGTATATCACATATTATGTGATGGATAATGATATAATATATTATTATAATATTTTTGATATTTCAGAGTTGGAAGTATTGGCAAAAGAAGAATTAAAAAAAAAAATAAGAGCAAGTTTGAATGGTCGAGTTCTGAAAGTAGCGACACTACAAGTAAGTATAATTAATAGATATGTTTATATATAAAAATTATCCAATTTCTACATTAAAATTATCCAAATGTACTAGAAATGATACCAATAATTTATATGGAAAAATGACAAATAAACAACCAATAGTTAATTAATTACATTACATAGCAATCGTTTTGTTCATAAATATAATACAATATAAAGATAATATTTTTTATAAATATTGTACATAATTTAATCTATATACTTTTAAATATAATTTTATAAAACGTATGTCTAGATTGACGTAAAAATATAATATAATTTTATTTCTGGTAATTTTGTATTTTGTCTTAATTGAATCTAATTTGTTTGTGTTGTACACTGGGAGGCTTACTCAGGGACTTTGTCCAAACCAAAATGCATAGATCCCTTGCTATTATAATGAACAATATAATAAGAAATAGTAAATTATTAAAAATGACAAAAAAAAAATTAATACTGTTAGCTCAACCAACAATGTGTAATTTTAATTAATTCTGACTAAAATCTCCCGAACAAATTTGAAATTTTCAATATCGGTTCAGAATTTTTTGAAAAAAAAAACGCGAACGAAATGTTTTGAACTTTTCGAGTATCATCGAATCGAATGGTTTTTAATTTTTGTGAAATCAGTCATTATTGAGAAAAAGTAGATTCGGTCATTTTTTTTCTTTCTGTATGGTGCACAATTGTATCTATGTTTTTGTTTTTAACAGAAAACATGTTGATGGAACCTAAATAGCTCCAAAACGTCGAAAGTCCAATCCCCGCCAACCAATTAACATAAACAAATAAAATAATATAAATGTTTATAAAATTTTATTTTGTTTCAGAATTATCCTTTAAATTGGGCTGTGAAAGAAAACGACACGTGGGTGGGGAAAGGCGTAGCTTTTATATTTTTAGATTTTTTAGCAGAAAAATTTAATTTTACGTACGAGGTATCACTACCTGAAGAGAACAGAGTCGGCATCGGGAACGATAAAAGTATTGTGCAAATGCTTATAGATAACGTAAGTTACTATTTTATTTAAATAAAAAATAAATCAATGTTTAAACTTTATGATAATAATTCCTGGTAACTTATCCTGTATAAGCAACATATATCCATACTTATGATATGAGCTGGCTGAACCGATATAGATTGTTAAAATAATATTGGTTGTGTATTTTCAATGATCTTAAAATAAAATTAGGTAAATTTTATATATTTTTTTCATGCGTTATAATATATATTCGTACATACTGTATCTCAGTCAGCCATGCTCAAGATTGTTTATCAGAAAGGATGTATCACATTAAAAAAAATTTTTTTTATTGTTTTAACTTGAATTTTTTCAGAAAACGGAGTTAGCAGCAGCCTTCCTGCCAGTTCTTTCACAAAATTCCGGAAAAATTAGATATTCAACAGCACTAGATGAAGGAGAATGGATGATGTTGATGAGAAGACCTCAAGCTTCTGCTACTGGGTCTGGACTTTTAGCCCCTTTTGACAGGGTAAGATATGAGAAAAATGTAATTGATTTTAGGAAAAGACCAGAACCAGAAATAAGTAGTTTTGCAAATTGTATGATATCGTTGAATATAAAATAAAAGTTTTTCCAGACCAAAGTGGTCTATATTGTTATCGAAATATTTAATATAATTTCCTAACAATATCATTGCCAAGGGGTTTACGACAAACTTGTTTGGAGTCTATTCAAAAGCGTCGCAAAAAATTCAAGGGATTAATGACACAAAAAGGTTTGGACACCAACGCTGAAAATTTTATTACTACTATTATAGATAGATATCAGTTCCGTTATTCACAAGAGTAACTTTCATAAAATGCTCCCCTTTACTTTTCTTCATTTATTTAGTGATTAATGCAGTTTATAAACTGGTGTCTGCAATCATTATCATCATAATTTCAATGGCAAACTAGAGGTGTATGTCATCGTGCCTTGAGGCAAATTGCTGGGACTTCCCGTACTAAATTAAAATTTTGAAAATCCAAATTATTTTCGATATCCAACAATTTTTGGAAATTAAAAAAAATGAAAAAAAAAAAATTCTCAAAAACGATTGTTTTGTCAACAAGCAGAAAACGTGGACGAAAAATTACGGACACAAGAAACAAACACACACACACACACACACATATTCATTTTTCTGATGTATGCCAAACTTCTGAAACGTGAAAATATGCAAAAATTTTCATTTTCGTTTTCAGCCCACTACTATAAGTTATCCTACGTGAAGGTAAATATAATATAATAATTTGTTTATTGCGCGTGTAACCTATCCTAATCAGAATTTTTAATTACGTTAATTAACAGCAAATATTTCCGTAAAAAAAGTTTAATAATTTTTTATTTTCTTCTTTCAGGATGTCTGGCTTCTCATCCTAGTTTCCCTGATAGCAGTAGGCCCGATTTTTTATGGCCTGATATTAATCCGGCATCGTATCAGTTCGGATCATCAAACAAAACCTTATCCCCTTCCCCACTGTGTATGGTTCGTTTACGGGGCATTGATGAAGCAAGGATCTACGTTGTCTCCTGCAGCAGGTATGTAAATAAATACTGTTCGATTTTGTACAGAAATATACTAATATGTTAGTAATATAAAATTGATCAGAATTCTTTTCTTAGTATTGTGTTAAAATCAATTGATTTAAATGCGCGTACTATACCATCTCATCTAAACTTAGTCTCGTCGTGCGTTGATCCAAAATCGTATAATTTTCCAGAAAGGCTACATGAGGATTTTTTTCTAATGCTGATGCAATTAAATATTAATTGAAAATAATATGACCAAGTTTACAATTATATAATGTTTATTAGGAGTCATCCAGATACATGTGAATAATCGACTTAATCAGTAAGAATTTGTTAGATTTAGCAAATAACTGTTTACTTTAAAAATATGTAAATGTTTTCGCTTTCATTAAAAACTAAACAATGCGATTTCTTATTGATATCTTTCAAACATACATTGAATACCTGTAATTGCATTAATTATAGTGCATAAACACACGTATGCCCTTGAAGAGCGGCCCATTATTTCAAACTGAACCTGCCTTTTTATAATTTAACCACTTTTCGTAGGACTATAATATTTTTGTATGTTCGTTTTGATATTTAGACCACAAGCTCATGGCCATATAAGCATCATTAAAAACGTCGAAAAAATAAGTTTTCAATATGAAGAAACGGCCCGGCTGAACTTTTCCAAAAACTAAGCAGTATGATTTCTAAATGATATCTTTCAATAGGTTTTCAACTTTTCAAAATCGGTTCAAATTTTTGGCAAAAACTTGTACAATTTTTGTTTTTTAATTTCAATATTAACTAGTGGGGCGCATGGCATCGTGCCTTAAGGCAAATTGCTGGAACTTCCTGTACCAAAATATAGTTTTTTAAAAAGATTAACATTTTTGAAAAAAAATTACTTTGAAAAAATTAGATTTTTGAGAAACTATAATTTTTTGACAAAAACTTCCGTTTTTTGAAAAAAAAGACTTTTTGAAAAAAAATGTTTTCTTTATTTTGAAATATTTTGGAAATTCTGAACTTTTTTTCAAAGCAATCGTACTGCCTTAACTGCATAGAGACGAAATATCGAAGCGCGTAAGCGCCGCACTGCCGTCTAACGGATAAACATTGGTACGAAACCCATAGGAATGAAAACAAACTTTATACTTATTGTTGAAATCTCTTTAAAATATATGATAATTTGATGTGCATATGTCTAAAGATCATTTTTGACCGCCAAATGGAATCTTTTTTACTAATTCTCCGAAACCGCTAGAGCTGCCTTCATGAAAATTTGATCAATTCTTCATCTTGTCAAAAAAAGTAAAATATTTTTTGAACTATTAAAATCGGACGCTCCGTTCTCCTAAAAACTGAGTTACCGTTTGTGGCACTTTTTGCCCCGTATCTTCGAAACGGCTAGACCTGCTTATGCCAAAAATTAATCAGCACGTCTTCTTATCAACAGCAATAAAATGTTTTTTGGATGATCGAAATCGGTTGAACCGTGTTCCGTGTTCCCGAAATCGTCGACGAAAATTTGTATCCGCACACACACACACGTACAAACACACACACAAACACACAAACACATACATCCATTTTTTCTAAAGTATGCCAAAATGTTCAGAAATTTCTGAAACGTAAAGATATTTATAAAAATTTTCATTTTCAAATTTTTTTGCGATTACTATAACTTACCCTACGTGAAGTTTAAAAAAATATTATACATAAGATTTCATTATCTTTGTGGAAATGTATTGATTTATAAAATATTTTAATTGATATGAAATATATCAGAAACAAAATATCTATTTGACATGTCATAAAGTATTGTTATCCTCGGATGCCAAGGCTGACTTACTAACAAAAGGCATTAACATACAATAACACAAAAAAGTCATAAAACTAATGAAAAGTGTAAAAACTAATCACTTACTAAATTTATAAAAAGAAAGACATCATTTTATATGAAAACAAGATTTAATATTATTCTGTTTTTTTTATTACAAAAATAATATTATTCTTCTTAGAATAAACATATTGTGACTTCTATAATTAATAATCAATCTTTCCTGAATTTAAAATTGTATTTCCAATTTTTTCAACATCTATGTAATTAACTTCTCGTAGAGTTAAGTTATAGTAATGAGCCAAAATTTTTTTGCATATCTTCACATTTCAGAGGTTTCTGAACATTTTGGCATACCTTAGAAAGAAATGGATATGTGCATGGGTGTATGTATGTATGGATACAATGTTTTCGAAAGCACCGGTCAAACGATTTGAATTATTTAAAAACCATTCGATTCCTATTGATAAGAAGACGTGCTGTTTAGTTTTTGGCAAACGTTGGTTCAACCATTTCGGAGATACGGAGCAAAGATTGCAGAAAATAGAAATCGAGTTTTTGAGAGTACGAAGCATCCAATTTGAATGATGGTATAATTTTAATTCTAGCTTCCACTTATATAATTGAGCTAAATAATTTGAAATTTGCAATTCAGTTTATATAAATTTTAGAAATATGAGATAAGGTCTTTCATTATAACTCTGCTTGATTAATTTTTCACTTCTTCAATCCACTTTCATATAAACTCATATAAACGTCACCATCCAATTTATAAGCTCTTCTATTTTGTCTATAAAATACGAGCAATTAAAGTTACAGTATTTTTAATAATACATATTTGTATTTGAAAACATTTAATATTCTTCGAAAATTTCATTACGGAACGGGAAGTTCCATCAATTTTCCATAACGCACGAGCCATACACCACTATTTTAACAAATTTTGAATGAAAAATTAAAGTTGAATTTTTCGTGGTGGTTGCACCTTTATTATAAGCAAAGTTGATAATTGGTAATTTTACCTATTCTACCGCCGATATAATTATAGTGTTTTACCATCAAACCAAAAACCACTAGTTACAAATTTTATTTATGAGTAATAAACATATATTTTTTATTTTATACACGTTTGGCGGATGGTAATGGGCGCTAAGTGCTACGAGGGAAAAAAATTGTCATAAAATATTCATAAAATTGATCGCCAAGCCGATGTGACTGATTGCTTCGTATAAACCGCTGCTAGGGACTGAAATAGTATGTGATTATTACCAAATTATATAGATATGTTTGAATATGTAATTACTTTAAAAGCTTATTCGATTGCTCATGACTTTTGACTGGGAAAACTGTAATTTCGTAGGTCTAGACAGAAAAGGATATGTAGATTTTTGTTCCATTGTAGTAAATAACACTATGCAAAAATTATTTTGCATAGACATTAATCGATAAACATTAAATCAACTAGTGTTGTTCGTAGCATCATGCGTTAAGGCAAATCACGTGCCTTGATGAGTTGTAATGATCATTTTTGACCACCAAATGTCATATTTTTAACTTTTCCCCCTGCAATCTCAAAACCGTTGGAGCTGCCTCCGGGAAAATTTAATAAAATCTTAATTTCGTCATTACAAGTAAAATACTTTTTGAATCATTCAATTCGGATGCTTCGTCTGTCAAAAATGTTATTTTTTGCTCTTTTAGCTACGTATCTACAAAACGGCTAAACCTGTCTTTGCCAAAAACTAATCACCACGTCTATCTACCCATCATTGCGAGTTGAATGTTTTTTGAATAACTCAAATCGGTTGATCCGTGTGCCCAAAATCGTGAACGGAAAATTATATTTACACAAAACACACTATCACACAGACACATACACATCTATTTTTTCTAAGGTATGCCAAAATGTTAAGAAAACTGTGAAGATATGAAAAAATATCGATTTGTAATGATTCGACATAACTAAATATGTCTAATTTATAAATAGTAACCCAAACGGTTTTTTAGCTCTATTAACTTCCCATGGGGTAAGTTATTGTATCGTCCAAAAATCGGAATTTTGGCATACCATATAAAAAATTGATGTATGTATTTGTGGATACAAATTTTTCGTTCACGTTTTCGGGAGCACGAATCAACCGATTTGAAATATTCAAAAAGCAATCGATTCCTACTGATAGGGAGACACGTTGATTAGTTTTTATCAAAAGTCGGTGCAGCCGTTTCAGAGATATGAAACAAAGAGTCGTAGAAAATGGAAAGTGAGTTTTTGAGAGAAGAAAACCACCGCTTCGAATGATTCAAAAAACATTTTGCTTGTGAAGAAACGATTAGTTTAGGAAAGCAATTTTTTCAAAATTTAATTCATTAAATATCAAAAATGATTCGAATTATTATTTTAATTCTAGCTAAAATTGTAAAACTCTCTTATATACTTAAAATAAATAGCGATAGTTAATACAAATCTTAGAAATATGAGATAAGTTCCTTCATTCAAACTCCAGTTTTGTTTATTTACTTTTTATGTAAACATATATAAACTTCGTCGTCCAATTTATTCATATATCTGAAATAAGCTCATATATTTTGTCTATAAAATACGAATAATGAAAGTTACAGTATTTATGATAATCTATTTGAAATCATTTCATTACGGTACGGGATGTTCCTGCTAATTTCCTTAAGACACGATGCCATGCACCACCAGTTTCATGAAATATTATTGCAAAATTCTGTTTGCAAAAACTCAAAGTAGCCATGTCTATTTTCTCTTGAAAACATTGCTATCTATGATTCCAAGTGAAAAGGAATATTATTGCTGCTCGACATCAGGCTGCTCAAAGCGAGTTCCATAGTAAATTTCCATAGTTCTAACCACTAATGCTCCGGCGAGTCCAAAAATATAATAAATTTAATTCTTTGTGTTCAAGGGATCAATACATAGTTGACATGTGTCACCTTCGTATTTCTGTGTTGACATAAACATATCAATACATATCTTTTGTATACGTACAACACACGAGGAAAAAATAATGATAGGAAAGCACGCAATATTGAATAGAAAATGCATTCATAACTGTAATGGCTTCGAAAATTTATAAATTATGTATTTTTAGTGCACCTGATAGATTTATCGGAATTTGGACAATAAATATGAATTTTCGACAAAAACAATTTGGCAATTTATTCGATAACCAGCCTAGGTTAAAAATTATGTGTCTGCTCAATAACCTGGTTATATGCCCTTTCTATAATCTAATTGTAATAAACTAATAATAAACTAGTTGTGCATAGCATCGTGCCTTAAGACAAATTGCTGAAACTTCCCGTACCAATTATAATTTTAATATCATATTAAAAATAATTTTTTAATTATTTTAAAATTAAATTTAATTTTTTTTTTTTTTTAATTTGAAAATTTTGAAAACAGTTGAAATATGTGAATTTTTATGAAGGAACAGAAAAATATGCCCTGTTTGTGAATTTTGATTTTTTTTTTTTGTAAATTTTTGAAAAATTTTAAAACCACTGAGTTCTGCCATCCCGAATAACTAATCTCTTCTCCACACTGTCAACACAAACAAAATATTTTTTGAATCTTTCAATCAAACGCCACGCTCTCTCAAAAACTGTGCGATATGTTCGAATGGGCTAGACCTGACTTTAAAAAAAACTAACCAGCAAGTCCCCCCATCAATAGGAATGAAATGTTTTTTGAATCATTCAAACCGGTTGATCCGTAGGTATCTCTCGAAATCTTCAACGAAAATTTGTATACGCACACACACACATACATTCATTTTTGCTAAGGTATGCATAAATGATCAAGAGAGATTTTGAAACGTAAAGATATAGAAAAAATCATTTTCGACTTATTGCGATTACTCTAACCTACTCTACGAAATGTTAAAAATAAACTAATATTAAAATTTTATAATAAACTATAAATTTAGATAGAGAAAGCTTAAATTGTAAAAACTGTAGTATCACAACAGAAATAATATGTACGATAAAAAAATAATAATATCATCAATAATATTATAATGGGTTTATTAAAGTTTACTATAATTGGATCAATTATCTGCTAACGATGTATAGATGATAAATTACTACGAACGAAGGTAATTAATAGATTTATCATACGTCGAAATCTTCAATGTCAATGTACACGTTAAATTACGTTTATTTAAAATTGTCATGAAACGACAAAATCGATAAATGAAAATATATGTTGTTACAACGCTTATCTGCATATACATGTTACTTTGAAAAACTTCTATTCGATTGTTCAAAAAATAATTCAAACGGACTCAAAGTTCTTAAAGTGTTTTTAACTTTTTATGGAGTTATATTTTGTTAGATCCTTTTAAGAACCTTCAGTTTCGTAAATTTTCTAAAACTAGTGGGGCGCATGGCATCGCGCCTTAAGACAAATTGCTGGAACTTCCCGCACCAAACATTTTTTTTTTAAAAGATTAACATTTTTGAAAAAAAATTACTCTGAAAACATTAGATTTTTGAAAAACTATAAATTTTTGACAAAAAAAGACTTTTTGAAGAAAAATTTATTTTGAAATGTTTTGGAATTTCTGAACTTTTTTTTCAAAGCAATCGTACTGCTTTAACTGCATAGAGACGAAATATCGAAGCGCGTAAGTGCCGCGTCGCCGTCTAAGGGATAAACATTGGTACGGAACCATTAGGAATGTAAACAAAATCTATACTTATTGCTAAAATCTCTATAAAATAACTGATATCTGATGTGCATATGTCTAATGATCATTTTTGACCGCCAAATGGCATTTGTTTTTACTTTTTTTACTAGATCTCCGAAACCGCTAGACCTGCCTTCATGAAAATTTGATCTGTTCTTCATCTAGTTAATACAAGTAAAATGCTTTTTGAATTATTCAAATCGGACGCTCCGTTCTCTTAAAAACTGAGTTACTGTTTTTGGCACTTTTTGCCCCATATCTTCGGAACGGCTAGACCTGCCTTTTGAATTATTCAAATCGCTTTATCCGTGTTCCCAAAATCGTCGACAAAAATTTGTATCCGCACACACATACACACACGAACACACACACACATACATCCATTTTTCTAATTGTAAGCCTTAGAATCTAAGGTATGCCAAAATGTTCAGAAGGTTTTGAAACGTAAAGATATATAAAAATTTTCGTTTTCGATTATTTTGCGATTACTATAACTTGCCCTACGGGAAGTTTTAAAATGTAAATTATGTCACGGGCCACATAATAACATTACTTATATATTAGCGATTTTTTAAACGTGAAGCATCATCGACATCAAAATTGATAGTTAGGAATTTCAGCAACAAGTATTATGTCAGTTAAACAACAATCAAAACCGTTTTTTTTTTTCAATTCACATCAATTAACAAATTTCTTGCTAGAAAAGCACCTTGCCTATTATAAAAAAATATAAATATGATAAAATCAAAATCGTGTTACTCTTCTTTAAAAATTACTACGTAAAACCTAGCATTTTTCATCAAAGAATAAATTCTGTGCTTAATACAAATCTCGACTTCGATATTTTCTTGAGAAATAAAGCACCGAAAAAAAGCACGAAGAATAAAAATTAAATATAAAAATGGTAAGCGTCTTCGCAAAAAATTGTGAATAGATTTTAAAATTTCGCCATTTACATAAGATGCTATATCGACACAGCAATTCCTTTATAACTAACTATTAATTATTAAAAAAAACTAGTGTTGCATGAAATCGTGTTTAAAGGCAAATTGCTGGAACTTTCCGTACAGTAATTTAAAATTTTCAAATGCTTTTATTTTTTGAAATCTTTGGAAAAATTAGTTTTGAGAATTTAAAAAAAAATTAGAAATTAGAAGAAAATTATTTTTTTCTCTAATTTCAAAAATTTGGATTTTTTAAGGCAATCTTTTAAGCCTCTTAGCTGTTTTAGAGATAAAATATCTTTTGCCCATCAATAGGAATCGAATGTTTTTTGAATCATTCAAATCAATACACACACACATACAGCCATTTTTTTAACAATAAGGTATGCTATAATGCTCGGAAGACTTAAAAACGTAACGATATGCAAAAATTTTCATTTTCGATTTTTGGCGATTTCTATTACTTACCCTACGGAAAGTTAATAAGTGTTAAATAAGTTAATTAAATCAATGCTATTTCCAATTGATTTGTTTACAAAAGCGACGAAATGACCCGGCAGATCGCCGATCAGCGCAGTTAATATCTTTCAAACTGTTTTTAAATTTTCAAAACGATCAGATGTTTTGCAAAATCATGGACAAATAATTTGCAATCTTTTGCTAATTATGAAAAAATGACTTAGCCTACCGCCTTGCAAAAGTAATCAAAGCGAATCCTGGTCGAGTTCTATTAAATTTTTGAAATCAGTACAGCCGGTTTTGAGAAAAGTTCGACAAACGGTAAATTATGGGGTATATTTTTTCAAATTTTGGTCTCAAACTATTCAGAATAACTTGTAACGCCAGGAAAGACATGTAAGGTCACAAAAACGTCAGAAGAATATAAAATTAGAAAATCGGATTTTCTGGCAAAAAAACTTCTCCGTCGGGTAGCCGAAACATAGACATTATGATACAGTGGTTAGTATAAGATCCATGAGCCAATAACATGTCTAACTTGAGACAGTAGTATAAGGTCTATAAGCCAATAATATACCTAAAATGTTTATAAAATACAAATCTGTCATGTGTGTGTAATTATCGGTGCTTCAATATTTAATATCAAGGTCCCATAAATGTCTTTGTCGTATCAACTTGTGTATTTCGATCGTTGGGGGGGGCTTTTCGTCATTTCGTATTAATTTCGTGCTTGTTTTCTTTAGTCGCGTGTGTCGCCCTAATGGCGATAATACGTTAACGATTCCGCCTATTAAATATTTAACGAATCATTCCTTATTACCACCTTGGCAATCGTTAATTTAAGAGACAACTGAGCTTTTTACTCAGACAAATTTTACTTTGACAAGAATACTTCGGAGATTTTAACGAGTTTTTGTATGTAATAGCCAGATATTATCTTTTCTGTTGTCTGTTATCGATTGCGTTGAACGAAGAGAGATGATTTAATTATTCTAGTTTAGGGCTTTTTAATTAGACGAATTAAAGCAAAATTGTATTTTGCCCAAATAAGATTGGAAATCTTTTTGAATTTTTAATATAGTGATTTGGTTAGTTTCGTTAAAAAACTGTTTATGAAAAGAAACCATTTTACTTACAAATTTGAAATAGTAATGAATGCTTTTTCCAACCGATATAATTTAAACATAAATATAAATATTTAACTTCCCAAAGAAGAAGTTTATGTTTACGCCAGAAAATCCGATTTAGTTTTATATTTTTAACTTCCCGAAGGAAAAGTTTATGTTTTCATAAAAAAATCCGATTCACTAATTTTATGTTTTCTCGACGTTTCAAGCCATTCTGAATCGAATGAGACCAAATTTGGAAAAAGTATGTGTGTGTGTGTGTATGTGAACAAATTTTTTGCCGTAAATCGACGTTTTCTCAAAAATGGCTGGACCGATTTTAAAAATTTAAAAGCCATTTGATGTATCTCGATGAGAACTAGCGTTTATCAACTTTGCGCGACGATCAGCCAAGCCGTTTCTTTGTAAATAGCAGAAAAGTGAAAAATTTTTCGTCCACGTTTTAGCCCGCAGTTCTGAATCGATCTTGAAAATTCAAAAACCGTTCGAAAGATATTGATTGGGAATCGTGCTGATGAGTTGTTGGTAGAGATCGGCCGGGCCGTTTTCTTGTAATAAGTGTTAAAAAAAATTTTTTCGACGATTTTTATTATTATTTTTTTGACGGTAGATACCATAGTCTTCTGATCATACTAAAATATTACGGTCCTACGACAATTCGTTTAGCTTTAAAAATTCGTTAAAGTTTGCAAAAATTAGTATCGTTTTTTTGGCATTTGTCAAAATTAGACTTTTCACCGACGATTGCTCAAAAACGCCTGAACCGATTTCAGAAATTTAAAAACCATTTGATGTGTCTCAATGATGACTATCGTTTGTCAGTTTTATGCGACGATCTGCCAAGCCGTTTCTTTTTAATTTGAAAAAAAGTATTAAACTTTTCGTCCGCATTTAAGTTCAAACTACCGATTCGATTTTAAAAAATCAAAAACAGTTCGAAAGATTATAGTTGGGAATGATACTGATTAGTTTTAGATAAAAATCTACCGAGCCGTTTTCTTGTAATTAACTGTTGAAAGAAAAAATTAAGCCGATTTTCATGGAACTTTTTTTGGCGACATATATCATGGTCTTATAGACTTTACTGAAATATTACGGCCTTACGACAAGTAGTTCAATTTTAAAAATTCATCAAAATTTGAGAAAATGAGTTGTTTTTTTGACGTTTGTTAAAATTAAAATTGGACTATTTACTTGGTATAACAATAGAGTACTTAGTCTTAATAAACATACTAAACAATTAAAGTTTTACAAAAAACTGGCTCAATTATAAAAATTCTTGATTTTTGAAAATTTGCTCTTAGAAAATACTCCGAGTCAAAGTGTTCGTTCGTTTTCAATTATGTGTAATAAATCCACTCGGAATACTTTTCATCGCACATAAGTTAATTTATTTTTTATTGATTAAGTCGATTATTTAAACATATCGGGAAGTTCATGTAACTTGCCTCAAGGCTAAATACCAAACCAACTAGTTTTCTTAATGTTTCAAGTCACTTTGAATAGTTCAAAAGGGTTCAAATGGGTTATATACACTTAATCGACTGAAAAAAATCCGACTTACTAATTTTATATTTTCTTAATGTTTCACAAGTCACTTTGAATCGTCCAAAATTGGAATAAGTAAGTGCGTGTGTGTATGCTCGTATATGTGAGCCATTTTTTTAATTTTTTATCAACCTTTTCCAAAACAAGGCTACACCGATTTAAGATATTAAAAATCATTCATTTTTGCAAAACGGTAGGCTGAGCCGTTTGTTTATAATTAGCAGAAAAGTGCAACAATTTTCGTCCACGTTTTCGTAAAAAAGATCTGAATTGTTCGAAAGATATAAATTCAGGATCAACCAACGCACTGTTTCTTCGTAATTAAAAGCTAAACAAATTTTTTAGTGTGATTAAAGAAACTTAACATGATGATACGTTCATGATTCACACAAACGTCCTTAAATATTATAGGTCTTCGAAATAACGATTTAAAAAGATTTATTAATACATTTATAGATATTTGAAGCCCGATACTAAAATTAATTGGAAAACTCATTGATTAATTTTTAATACAATCAAAAACTTTATTGTTAAACTAAACAAATAAAAATTTTATCTGATATCTGAATTCTCAATTGTTATTGATTAAGAAGATAATTTACAAGTAGTAAATAACTTTCCTTGAAATGCCACAAATACCAATTTTAATGATATTTTTCATTGTAATTTTTTTTTCAAACCAACTTGTAGGATCAAAATCCCTATGAAATTAAATAGAAAATATTAGGTGATGATTAAGATGCTGAGGATATGTTGCGTTTAAATTGGAAACTACAATCTATACCGAATTTAGCATGTGATAAAACAAGATAAGCTCGATTTAAGCAGTAATAAATAAGAGATAAAAACGACCATAAAAAACTTACTTTTTATAATTAAAATTATTATTATATATTTGCTTTTCAGATTCCACAAGATTACTATTCGCTACTTGGTGGATATTCATAACGATATTAACATCATTCTACACGGCTAATCTGACTGCATTTTTGACCCTCAGTAAATTTACTTTGCCCATCAATGAGCCTAAAGATTTATTAGTGAAGAATTACAAATGGACTGCGAGACAGGGTAGCGCGGTGGAATATGTCGTTAAAAACGTAAGTTGAATGTAATAAATATAGATCTCATATTATTAAATAAGGCAAACCTCATGTCATTGATGTGTTTATCGATATAATCCAATATAAAAATGCTATATATTGATGAACAAAATAAGTAAGATGGTATTCGGCAAAGACGAATACGGTATTCGGACTGATGAGTCTTACTTTAGATATACTCTTCCTAGAAAAACATTCTATAACTACAACAACTATCTATAATGATTTCAAACTTCAACATGTTATTGTAAAACTTCCTAACTTAACTGCATCCGCTCTCATCTTATTTGTGATCCTTCACATTTTTTTCAGGGGAACATTTTATATTTGTCGCAAAAAGCAACACCATAAACAATCATATTTTCCACAATTTAATTATATTTTAATCCAATATTTTTTCCTTCAGCCTGACGAAGAACTGAACTACCTTGCTCCTATGATCGGAAAGCGGGCACAACTCAATGATCCCTCCAACGATACAGCATTTCTAAATATGATAGAAAGTGAAAATTACGTACTGGTACGAGATCGTCCAGCTGTGGATTTACTGATGTACAATGACTACCGAGCCAGAAGTGACGTGGATGAATCCAGGAGATGCACATTCGTGGTGACGCCGACTAAGTTCATGACCAAGGGAAGAGCTTTTGCGTATCCTATGAATAGTCGGCTAAGGGAACTGTTCGACCCTTTGTAAGTAGAACAGATGTTTGTTCTTGCAGTTAGGACCTAATAAATATAAATTTTTATTTTATGCCCAAAATTCGTCCAGTTTACTATCTAAATAAGTGTAACCCTTTCCAAAAAAAGTTCGAATAATCCTCAGATAATGATTTTAATTTACAGATTATTAGCTCTGGTGGAATCTGGAATAGTTAAACATCAAACACAAGCAGATCTGCCAAATACTGCAATATGCCCACTGGATTTAGGAAGCACGGAAAGACAACTACGAAATGGAGATCTGATGATGACGTACATGGTGGTTGTTGTTGGTTTTGCCACTGCTCTGATCTTCTTCATTGGAGAGGTAACTAAACCATTTGAAAAATAATAACATTCTTCTTTAACCCCAATCCTTTCATTAATTATGTTTTTTCAATAGTAGTTTTCTCTTTTTTATTTCTGTCCTGATCTAACAAATTTCATCATTCTCTAAATCGTTTTATAGGTATATAAAGTAAATAAATTATTCATTGCCTTCATAAGTTCATCAGTTTAGTTATTGATAGGATTTTATTCTATAAATATTGTTTCAGTACTAGCAATTCCAATCGTGGACACTTATACACTTATAAAATTGTTTGATATCTCCTTATTTTTACTGATACTAAAAATCTCATCTCTGCCATAATTTCTAATGTAAAGATGTTAGATCAGATTTCCATAATAATTCATTATTAACTTTCCTTAGGGTAGTTACAGTAATGGGCCAAAAATCGAAAATAATTTTTTTTGTATTTTTCGACGTTTTGAAGATTTCTGAACATTTTGGCATACCTCAGAAAAAATGAATGTGTGTGTGTGTGTTTTGTATGTCAGCATTTTTTCGTCCACGTTTTCGGGCGCACGGCCCAACCGATTTAAATGATTCAAAAAACATTCGATTCCTATTGATAGAGTGATGTGCTGATTAGCGTTTGGCAAAGGCAGGTCTATCTATTACGGAGATACGGAGCAAAGAGTGCAGAAAATTCCAATCAAGTTTTTGAGAGAACGGAGTATCCGATTTGAATAATCTAAAAAATATTCAATTTTTAATGATTGGGAGGTGATTAGTTTTTGGCAAAGGCAAGTCCAGCCATTTCAACGACACAGAGCTAAATGTGCAAAATTTTTGAGAGAACTAAACGTCCGATTTGAATGATTCAAAAAACTTTCTGCTTGTTTCAACAGAATAATTGCTTTCGGGAAAAAAAATTAGTTTCAATTTTTTTTGTATATCGAAAATCATAGATAAGGAAATAATTCAGATTTTAATTTTAATTCTGACTAAAGTTCTAATACACTTTAAACAAATAATTTCAACTTTGCCATTCAGTTTATATAATTCTTATAAATATTAGACAACGTTGCAGTATTTATTTATAATAATCTATTTGAAAACATTTAATATTTTCCTCGAACATTTCGTTACGGTACGGGAAGTTGCAGCAATTTGCCTTAAGGCACGATGCCATACACCACTAGTTTTATTTAATATACTCAGAAGGATAATAAATTTGTTATATATTAATATATAAAAAAAATTTACTTTTCTTGTTAAGTAAACAATTGTCACTAATATATTTCAAATTTTAAATAAAATGGCAGCTATTTATTTAAAACAATGTAACTTACTATTATTAACTTTTCAGATTACGTATAGATATTTCAAATTCGGCAGTAAAATGAGGCGTGGTCACACACCAGGCGACAGAATGCGCCACAAGAACCAACACCAGTCGCAAAAGATTCAAAATGTATTGCATCATCACCAAAATTTACTTAACAATAATACTCATGGAGCCCAATTTGAATACAACAACGTCTATGCTAATGTGAACGATTATGCTCCAAATTCAGTCAACATACCCAGCAAGAAAAGACCTTGGGGAGGTAAGACCTATTTAGCAAACTGAATTTATTTATGACCAATGACTAGTCAAGAGCTAGAAACATACCAAATTCTCTCCACAAGAAATAAAAAAAAATTTAGTTTCTCCTTTGTCTTTATCATTAAATTTTATCATGAGGCAAAAATCTTTTAGTTATTCAGTACTATTTTTTATTCTAGGACGCTCAGACTCCGATCATTACATAACACCGCCACCAGCCTACGGATCGCTATTCAAACAATCATTAGCAGGATCTAACAACTTAGGCAACATAGCACCTAAACATCAACATCAACATCATCAGCAGAACATCAATGGAAGAGATTATTACGTAGTGAAAACAGTTCAAGGAGATACAAGGTTGATACCAGTTAGGCAACCATCTGCACTCTTATTTCAGTATACCAATTAGATTTCCAAAATTGCCAAAAGCATCGTTTTGAAAGTTGAGATTATAATATATTTTTTTGACAATCAGGAATGAGTACGGATGTATATCTAAATGTAGAATCTAGATTGATATAATGATGTATAGCTTTGAAAGTAAATAAATTATAGACATCATGAATAAATCTATGAAGAAAGGATTGTTGATATCGTGAAGTCTAATAGAAGCAATGGAGGTAAAAGGGCAAACGCTTTTGCAAGGCCAATCATGTGCAAACAATGCTCAAGAAAGAAATAAGTAGGTATGCCAGTATAAAAGTCCAAAAATGATAGGTGCCAAGGATCTCAGTTGCTAAGTATTGAAATTGCCATCAATCAGTTGATAAGTTGAAATAATTGTTTCTAAAATAATCGAGACTTCTTTTGATCGTACCAATTATCTTGAAAACGATATCTTATTCTTCCTTAACAGGCGACAAATAAAAGTGTTAAAATATTGACAAAACAACAATCTTGGCGAAGACTTCCTGATATCAAATCTTTTAAATAGAGCAAACTTCACCAAATTTTACATTCTGAACTGCAAAATTAGAGGAGTTAGTAGTAGAGAAACCTAGCCTGAACCAATAGGTTTTTATTTTTTTTTTAAATATATATATTAGAAATGAAAGACAAAAATACGAAATAATTTGATATAAAAATACAACCTGCAACATTAAATCCAAATAGATGAAATTGAAGTTGAAATGATTACGAACCAATTTAATATTGAACAGAATATATTTTAAATAAACAATTAAAATGATTTTGATATTCGAAGTATAGAAGGTTTTTCGATTATTGTCATCAATAATCAACAAACCCAGAGATTTTGAGACCATTGATTTACGCAAGTGGATCCTAAAACTGAAGATAAAATATCGAAAAAATGTCTTAGATTAAAATCTGGACTTGATATCTAATTTTCCACATGTTCTAGATGTCGAAAAGATCGATTTCCTTGTAGACAGCATTTTGAGCCTTGTTTTATGATTAAGGACAATTCTATGAACTACTATAATTTCACTATTGAAGAAGCAATAGCTAATTCAGAATTTAATATTGCTCTTTTCCCTCCTATCTAGAACACATGTAGATATCTTGGTCATATAAAACCAGGAATAAATAGAAAAAATCCTCCAAGATTTACCCATGTCAATTCCCATTTTTAAAGCCGAATATATGTTTCATAAGCATAAATGACGCTGAATAAATGTTCAATTATTTAGAAGTGCAGAAATGTAACACTGTAAATATTTATATATTTGTACACAGAAATTTAATTATTATAAATATAAATAAATTAATAAATATAATAACTTTGAAACAATATTTGTTAAATTCATATTCAGATCGTGTTATATCAAATATGTTATTTATAAATGTAAATACTATTTATAAAATTTGTTGTATTGTATGAATTTATTAATAAAACAAAAATAATTCGTTTTATTTAATGATATCAGATTCTCAAACATTGTAATAGATACTCTATAAAAATAGTAACGTGATATATAGATCAGACGTTGTGTCTTGATCTCTAAAAAATGCGCAAATCTAAGTTAAGAATGGTTGTTCAATGGCCCAAGGTTAATTTCAAAGATAGCTTAATAAAACTGGTTACGATAAAATATTTTGCATTTCTTCTGCATAAAATTTATCAATCGATTTTTAAAAAAAAGTAAAACCGATCAAATTTTTAAATTTTATTGTTTCGGCACAATCTTTCATAATAGAGAAAACTTTTGTAGAGCAAATCATAAGTATAAAATCACACAAGTTTCAATTTCTAATAGTAAACGATCTATGTCAACAAGTTAATGTGTTTGTTAGGTTGTGAACATTCTCATTTTTAGTAAAACCACAAAAATCTCAATTTTCATATTTTTTTGTTAGAAAAATTGTGAGTTAATTTGAATACATTTTTTAATAAATCATAGTAGTGAGTTCTTCAAAACAAAGAGCCAAAATTTACACAATAAAAGTAAAAAATCACATTCACAATATTACATTTTGTGTACAAAGTTTTCACAGTGAATATTGTAAAAAATAATTTTTACTATTTACAAATCTATCAATCATTTTTATGATTCTTCATCAATTTCACCAAATTTATGTCTCATTTCCAGCAAAGGCTTCGATCTAAAGACCTCCCTTTTCCTCTCAGCCAATTTCAAACTATCTGGAATGTTAAACTCGATCATATCATTCTCGGTCTCTTCAGCAACTTCTGCCAAACCAACATCTACCAGATTTTCTGATTCAAAATCATCCTTCTCATTTGTGATTATTTTGCCATCTGTATTATTTGCAGCAAATTCTTCTTGGATGCATTTATCTAATAGTATAGCTAATAATTTCTTAAACTTTTCACAGTCCGTAAGTTTGGTAACGTTTTGTTCATGGGCTAGAGTAGTTTTTAATTCTTCAGATTTTTCGTTAAGTAAAGTTCTAAGTAGATGTACGGTGGATACGTATGTTACATCTTCCCATCCCTAAAATAAAATTGTGATCGAAATATATATGGAAAACTAGCATATTAAGCATTTTCTCAAATTACTTGATATATCAAAAGTCTTTTATATTCATGAGTCCAATTATTTCTAGATAGCCGTAGTTGTTCCTTCAAATGGTAATGAACAACTTGATTTTAATAATTTTTATTATACAAAAGATAAGTTAATGGTATGTTATATATGGAGCATATCTCTGTGCAGATCAGAGACCTGGAAAGTTTGAAATGCGGTACTGGAATGAGAAGATAAAGTGGACAGATAGGATAACAAATAAAGAACTGCTAAAAAGAGTAAGCAAAAAAAACTGTATTGAGTACGATCATGAAAAGGAAAAGGAACTGGATCGCAAAAAGATCCAGATGCATGCTGCTAATAAATTAGCTACAAATAAATTGGCCAATGTGTAAGCAGAAATTTTATTGATAGTATCCATATAGGTACCAAATCCGGTTTGGAAAATTAAGATGCTACAATTTTCACAGCAAATGTGTATTTAAAACTGGTAAATATGTATTAGTTTATGAAAACTAGTAATGTTTACTTGGTGAAAAACTATCAAAATTCATCACCATTTGTATCATTGAATAACCATTGGATAAACAAAAGCTAAATTACTACCTAAATTAACCAACCATTTTCCTCATCTATGTCAATTATATTTGAATTCTGTAATATAATTTGGCACATATGTAATATTTTTGAACTCACTTCAACGTGTTCTAAATTCGAAAAATTAAAATAACAAATAATTCGAGAATGTGCTTGTAAAAAATACTTCCATATAATAATTCAAATATATCCATCTACTTACATTAATATACACAGTGCACAAAACACACCAAAAGCACAAATTTCATTCTTGTTAATACACAGCACATAAAGCAAAACTACGATATTAATCAAACTCTGCTGAGAAACAGATCTACGATAATAATCCAGGTGTCCAAAAACATGAAAAAATACCAGTACCATGTTAATATTGCACCAAATTTAATCTTGTTAACACAAAGCAAAAATACAATAATATTCAGATCTGCTAAAAAGTAGATCTCCAATAATCCGGATTACATATTAAAATCTATGTGGATGATGAAGTTTATATTGAAATGTGCAATCTTTTATAAATAATAAAGTCGCAAAAAGCAAAACCCAAGTGTGCTCATCGTCAGTATCACTCTGTTCGAATAGATAATAGTTAGGACATATTTTATATCACGATTAATCATCTTAGTCCATTTATTTGAGATAATAATGGTTGAACTTGATTGATCAAGTTCTGTGTTCTGTGTTCGACATGCTAAAATTTTCATACCATTTCTTGGTTTCTTCTGATCAAATCAAAATAACTGTGACTAAATATGATCCTATTTCTCAAAATACTTAATACCGGCTATGATTTATAATTTAAAAATATCAATGCATTGTGCAAAGATGAACCAATACCACTATAAAATCCACATCTCCAAAGCAGGTGATTGTAGCAAAAAATACATATTGTTAATTCAAAGTTATGAAGTAGAATTAAACACTAACCTGATCTTCCAAATCTTGGACTGGAGTACGTAACAGAGCGCAGATGTTATTTGCAATATTTTTCTGCAAATTCATATGCCTCAACATTACAGAAATCAATTCCAATAAAGCATTCAGATCAGACTGACAACTGAAAATAAAATATATATATATATATATATATATATATATATATATTTAAGATATATATATAATAATTTGTATTTTTAGATCGTACATACATAAACAAGCTGTGTTTCTTTTTATTAAAATCTTCGACACCGTTTTTAATTTGAATTAAACTTTCTTTTAACAAATTTTCTAATCCAGACATTGATGTTGGAATTTTATCTTTGAGTTTTGCTAATAGCCTTCTTTGTATTAATCGATATTGGGCGGATAATCTTGCTAATTTATCCTAAAATAAATGGTTCATAGTGAATAAATATTGTATAAATCTTGGTATACCACCATTTGCAATACGAAAATTTGTAGATTTGTAAATAAGTTAGTAAATTTAGCCCACAACAAAAAATTTCACACAATATACCGTATCATTAAACATAAAAATTGTTTTACTGAATAAAATAGACTTGTAGAGAAAATATGTACCTATTTATCTATTTTAAACGTCATAAATACGATTGAATTGTGTACTATCCACACCTATATAAGTTCTAGATAAAATACATAAACGACTGGAAAATCGGCAGATAGCTTTGCTATTTTATATTTAGTTTATAATATTAGTAAAATTAGTACAAATACTAAATATTTTAAATTCAGATCAAACACTATTTACTTCTGGGCTCCCAATATTTTGATATCGCGCAACATGAAGCAGAATATACAACATACTTTTTGTTCAAACATCAAGATCTTGCTCTGGAAATGGTGATCTACAGCTGTTAATAATTCTTGAACAGGAATAGCAGATGTACATACTATACGGAAATCTTGTTCATTCTCAAAATGCTTTTTAAGTCGTTTACATAAGACTTGGCAGGCAACCGCTAGATCATGCACATAATCTGATTGCAGACGATACCTGCAACAATATATAATAAAATCAATAACTATGAAAATGTAAATATGTATAACATTGATTACACAAATTCACACACATTGATTCACAAATTGGATTGAGAATACAATTTGAGTTGATTTTAAAAACTTTTTTCTTATTAATTTACAATTTATATATGATTGCATTTACTGCATTATTGCCTTGGGCATTAAATTTTATGGACATTAAATTATTAATTTTATTAATAAATAAACTAATATAATACAAAAATTAAAGAATTGTTAAAATTAATTAACTATGTCGGTGTTTTATTCTAAAACTGGTGCATGATATAAACTATAGCAAGAGATTTTGTAATTTTTAAATTTTGAAAATGAAAAAATCGGCACTTAATTAAATTTCTTTCTTAAACGGTAATTGTATGCATTTCATAGTCATACTTATTCCATTCATACCTTTGAGAGTTCTTTCCAATAATTATGGATACTACATGATTAGGTTTATTTATCAAACTCAATCCTACAGCAGTCGGAATACCAATGGATGAAGAAAATTCTGAAACAAAAGAGACAGATGAAATGCTTACTTAACAACAGCGTTTTTTAATACTTAAATACTTGAAACTTAAATACTTAAATATTCGGATTTAATTAATTATTATAAAATTTTGAACTGTTTATTTCACAAATATAGATTTCATTTTCTCTAAAATCATATTAATGCAACTTCAAATTGATATTTTTGCTAAAACAACCTTGTAATATCAGCCATAGTATTAATTATAGTAAATAAATTCAAGATTGTAAGCCCTAGAAATACCGCCTATTATTACAAACTTTAACAAAATTTCATAATTCAACCACTTTTCGTAGGACTGCAATATTTTAGAATGTAATTTTTTTACTTAAATTAATATTAAATGTCATAAAACATAATGCCATATACTCTTCTTTTATCTATGCATAAAACATATTTTTTTAAATCAGTAATTCAATTACAAAGGAGTGCCCCATTCAATATGTGCCAAAAAGACAGAAACTAGTAATTGCGATTGCCAACTTTTCGAATTTTTAAAATTGAGTCAGAATTATTAGCTAAAATGTGAATGAAAAAATCAGAAAGAACAAAACACATTTGATTTCACAACTACCATGTACAAGTATATGTAGAAAAAAATCCTAGCTAAATTTATACCAGACTGTAATTAATAATACTTCTAGACAAGTCCATCCAAAATTATGTGTTAAATTTAGAAATTTTCTAAAGAGAACCAGAGAAGATTATTGTCATTATTGTTAAAAAGAAAGAAACTACAAACAGCATAAAAAATGGTATATATAGACAAAATGACTTAGTAGCCTTATTTCAAAATTGGCTAGTTCTAGTAGCATCATCCTGTCAGATGTTGAGCATGATTGTCACAGTCTTGTCGCAGTGATCAGTTCAGTTTTGCATCTTGAAAAGTTTATTTGAGAGTGTTTTATTATGCTTTTTCGAGGGCCTATATTTTGATATTCGTAATTATTTCAATTAAAATCAATTAACTTTTGTCAGTACTAAAGATTT
>NW_020536999.1:58608150-58628688 GCF_003426905.1 Ctenocephalides felis
TAGAAAAAAAGTTGCATGCGGGCGCAAAGGACACCAGGACCGGCCCTGTATATATATATATATATATATATATATATATATATATATTAATAGCCTTGAATTTGATGTTGATATAATATATTTTATTTGAGTTTAAACATTGGGGTTACATCATTAAAAAATAGTATGAAAGTTTTAAGACTTAACTTCCAGATATGTGTAATTAATCGACTTAATAAATAAATTAATTAATTTATGAATGATTAAAAGTATTCTGAGTGGATTTATTACACATAATTGAAAGCGAATGAACACGTTAAATCTGAGTATTTTCTAAAAGCAAATTTTCAAAAATCGATAATTTTTATAATTGAACCAGATTCCGTAGGACTTTAATGGTTTAGTATGTTCATTAAGACCTAGTACTCTATCGTTATACCATCGTTATACCATCGTTATACCAAGTAAATCGCCTGATTTTAATTTTAGCAAACGTCAAAAAAACTACTTATTTTCTCAAACTTTGATTAATTTTTAAAATTAAACTACTTGTCGAAAGGCCGCAATATTTCAATAAGTTGTTTAAAACCATGATATATATCATAAAAAAAAGTTTCATAAAAATCGTCTCAAATTTTTTTTTCAACAACGAATTACAAGAAAACGGCTTGGTAGATTTTCACCTAAAACTAATCAGTATCATTCCCAACTTATATCTTTCGAACAGTTTTTGATTTTTTAAAATCGATTCGGTAGTATGAGCTTAAATGTGGACGATAAGTTTAACACTTTTTTCCAAATTTAAAAGAAACGGCTCGGCCGATCGTCGTACAAAACTGATAAACGATAGTCCTCATTGAGACATATCAAATGGTTTTTAAATTTCTGAAATCGGTTAAGGCGTTTTTGAGCAAACGTCGATGACAAGTCTAATTTTGACAAATGCCACAAAGACGATACTAATTTTTGCAAACTTTCACGAATTTTTAAAGCTAAACGAGTTGTCGGTCCAACTCGTTTTTGAGAAAACTCGTTTTTGACTCACATACACACACATACTTTTTCGAAAAGACATAGTTTAGTATATATTTCAACAAGTACTATAAGAAATTAACAGTACAAAAGAAGCGTTAGCACCCGGGTTTAAAAGATTTTCATGCGGATCCGCAGTGAAATTATAAAACCTTATAGTTCATGCGATAGAATTCGCGGAGATCGCGCATCCAGATTTTACCTAGATATATTGGCAATTTAATGAGACTATAATTATAAAAGAACCCAAAACTATATACTTTTTCATAAAATACAAATATTTATTTTTAAAAATTGCTGTAGGTAAAATATATATTTTATTTATTTGTACATAATAATGTTTAAATATTTAAATATAAATATAAAGTTAGTTTTTGAAATGAGAACAACCAATTTTTTCAATTAAGATATTTTTTTTATTTTCATTATTGACAGTATGATAAAACAAATAATACGTTAACTTTCATCGATACACATTATTATTCGCAAAATAAAGTAAGTTTAAATAATATTATTATTATTTATTAATACTATTATTTAAATTATATTATTAAATGTTTGTTAATAGTGTTTGGGTATTTCTTTTAGAAAAGGGTAACATTGTGTTTAAGGGGGTCTTCCTAAAATTGAATTTTTTTTATTTCATATTTCGGTAGATTATAGCTTTAAAAATAACATATTAAAATTTCAAATCGATATCTCAAATAGTTTTTGAGTTACAGCCATTTAAAAAGTATACAAATAGTATATATAGACCAAGAGCCAGTGAACCTTTTGAATAACGGTGTTCCTGTAAGGCTAAAAATTTTTGTACAGGTGATTTTTAACGTGCTAAGTACGGAAACGACGATCTGGCAGGTTTTAGCCCTGCACATCATGGTCGTCCAGACGTTTGAAAGTGTAAAAACACCCGAAAATTAAACTTGTTCCTGTAAGGTTCAAATTTTTATACGATTTAATTTACTCATTGAGAAGTTCGAAAATCAATATCTGCCAGACCATTTCGACCTGCACAAGTACCTACCTGCCAGACGAGCCGGAAAGTGAGCAAAAAATGCCCCAAAATAAACTTTGTCCTGTAAAGCTGAAATTTACATATGTGGTTTTATCTAAGCAATTCTAAAAAGGTCTGTGCAATTGCCAGACCATTCTGGCTAGCATAAGCCCTTGCCAGACGAGGGCAAAAATGCTATGGCGGGAGGCGAGTAATAGGCGTTGCGTGAAAACTTATAGCATATATTCAAACTATATTATGAGAAATTACAAATTATGGTCAAAATAAATTTAATTAGTCACAATAAAATATATATTATCATGAATTAATCATCATTATCATATATCGCAATTAATACTTAATCGTCATCGTCATAAGATTCGGCATTGCTGACTTATCGTTTATAAAAAAAAACAAATTTCATATATTAATAATATAATAAATATAAAATATTACAAATTTTAAAAATTTTACATTACCGCCTATGTGTTGATCAGCTCGTTTGCATCCTCCTCAGCAATACCAGAAGGATGTTGTGATATATTTCAAAATTTGAAGAAGAAACGGTATCTCTCACAAACTAATTGAAATCAAATTTTTTTTCAATCAATATCCAGCCAGTATTTTAAGATTTAAGAATTGTTGGTACTTTTAAATGACTATTTGAAAGCTATATCTACTCGTGCAGCATGTGCTGCCACTAAAATAGACATTATTTTTTCGAAATATTACCGAATGTTTTTGGTATATTTTTCATTGAATGCAGTAAATAAAGTCCATCGAAAACAACAGCATTATACCAAATTGTTTCGTTATCAGTTATATTTGCTTGTAAGACTTCAATCATTGCTGTTTATCTGCGTGGCAAAGTGACATTAAAAGTAGTTGGTATTCGTATTTTGCCTTGAGGCAAGTTACATGAACTTCCCGACTTAATCAATAAAAAATAAATTAATTTATGAGTGATTAATAGTATTACGATTGGATTTATTACACATAATTGAAAACGAACGAACACGTTAACTCGGAGTATTTTCTAAAAGCAAATTTTCACAAATCAATAATTTTTATAATTGAACCAGTATTCGTAGGACTTTAATGGTTCAGTATGTTCATTAAGACCATGTACTCTATCGTTATACCAAGTAAATCGTCTAATTTTAATTTTAACAAATGTGAAAATAAAAGTTCACAAAGTACTCATACTCATTTTTTCAATATTTGATGCATTTTTAAAATTAAACTACTTGTCGTAATGCGGTAATATTTCACTAAGTTCTATAAGACCATGATATATATATCCCCAAAAAAAGTTCCATAAAAATCGGCTTAAATTTTGTTTTCAACAGTTAATTACAAGAAAACGGCTCGGTAGATTTTCACCTAAAACTAATCAATATCATTCCCAACTAATATCTTTCGAACAGTTTTTGATTTTTTTAAATCGATTCGGTAGTATGAGCTTAAATGTGGAACACATTTTTCCAAATTACAAAGAAACGGCAGATCGTAGCACAAAACTGACAAACGATAGTTCTCATCGATGTACATCAAATGGCTTTTGAATTTTTGAAATCGGTTCCGGCGTTTTTGAGCAAACGTCGATAAAAGATCTAATTTTAACAAATGCCAAAAAAGCGATATTAATTTTTGCAAATTTTGATGAATTTTTTAAATCGGTCCAGCTCGTTTTTTAGAAAACGTCGATTTACTTACGGAAAAAAATCTGTTCACTTTTTCCAAATTTGGTCTCATCATTCGATTCAGAATGGCTTGAAACGTCGAGAAAACATAAAATTAACCAATGGGATTTTTTGATGAAAACAAACTTCTTCGGGGAGCTAACAATTGTAATGAGATATGATAAGGTTTTCGCGCCAACAGGCGACCAACCAAATCACGTTGGCACGAATTTCGTGAATTTTATTATTAGCTTTAATAGGTTTCTTTTTTTTTCTGAAAAAGAAATTCATAATTTTTACCTGTGAAATTTTTTCTTCAAATCTTGTTACCCTCCGTTGAACATTCAGAAATAAATGTTTCTTTCAACAACTTCACCTATTTTCAGAAAATTCAATTGATACTCAATAGAAGCCTGAATTGAAGTATTAATTAGCGATATATCTGATAATGATGATTAATTCATGATAATATATATTTTATTGTGACTAATTAAATTTATTTTGACCATAATTTGTAATTTCTCATAATATAGTTTGAATATATGCTATAGTTTTCACGCAACGCCTATTGCTCGCCTCCCGCCATAGCATTTTTGCCCTCGTCTGGCAAGGGCTTATGCTAGCCAGAATGGTCTGGCAATTGCACAGACCTTTTTAGAATTGCTTAGATAAACACATTGTAAATTTCAGCTTACAGGACAAAGTTTATTTTGGGGCATTTTTTGCTCACTTTCCGGCTCGTCTGGCAGGTACTTGTGCAGGTCGAAATGGTCTGGCAGATTGATTTTCGAACTTCTCAATGAGTAAATTAAATCGTATAAAAATTTGAACCTTACAGGAACAAGTTTAATTTTCGGGTGTTTTTTACACTTTCAAACGTCTGGACGACCATGATGTGCAGGGCTAAAACCTGCCAGATCGTCGTTTCCGTACTTAGCACGTTAAAAATCACCTGTACAAAAATTTTTAGCCTTACAGGAACACCGTTATTCAAAAGGTTCACTGGCTCTTGGTCAATAGTACAACGATCATTTTATCTTTAAACGCGTTTTTCTCAAAACTGTGTTTTTCAAACTTTCCTCCATTGTATCTCAGAAACGGCTGGACCGAATTACTTGAAATTTACAGGGCACACTCAATATATTTAAACGCGTGGAATGAACTATTATCAATTTCAAAACTTCGATTTTCAAAATATCGAATTCGATATTCATATTCAAAATTTCAAAACTTCGATTTTTTATAGCAAAAAAACAAAAAAAACGCCTAATTTGCAACTTTTAAATGTCTATAAAACATCCAATTTTTTTTATATTCATTTGATTGTAGTTCATTCCGTGCTTTTAAGCCTACAAATCAAAACGCCGTTTATTATTTTTTTTTCAGATAAGCCGTTCAGCCGGAATCGTGGAGAAAGTGGGAGCTCTTTTTTTTGAGGGGGGGGGGTGTTTAGAGCGCTGTAACTCTAGTTGGACTAAATTTTTTTAGCTGAATTTTTATATTTATACTGTCCAAATATGTATTAATAAATGATAAAAAACTTGAAGCTCTAACTATTTACTGGTCGTAGGAAAAAAATTCTAAAATATCCCTAAAAAACAGGCCGTCACATAAGAAGACCCCCTTAATGCATTAATCCTTTTTTGTTATGAATCAACAATATTCAATTACGTGTAAGTGGCACTTTGAGTTGCATGAACTTTCTGATAACGTGTGTAAATAATAGACTTTATCAATGAGACAGAAACTTACCTATTTAGATAAAGGCAAAACTCCACTTACACTTAGCGTATAAAATTTTAATCTAAAACAAATAAATCAATAAAATACATAAAGATATTTATTTATTAAAGATATTACAATGTTTTCATTATATCGTATACAGGCAACAGTTACAATACTACTTTATGGAAATATAAAAATACTATAAATAAAATATCTGAATTTTTTTGTGATATTTATGAAATATTTAGACCTTATACTACATGGACCGCTAGTCGAGCGCAAAATAAGTGCACAAACATAGAAGGGACTGTGACGTCATTGCTGAGCGAACATTGCCGACTATCGTGGACTTTCTCGATTGATTAATTGTGATGACTGATAATTATGTAAAAAATGATATTAATAATTTGTAATATTATTTTTTATAATAGTTAATTTAATTCAAATATTACCCGTGATAGTTTTATTTCAATAATATGATTGCAATTGTGTGGACTATTAATTTTGTAAGAAATAATATTAATAATATTTCACCTGTGAAATAAATGTACATAAAATCGGCAGCAAGCACCGGACACTCTATTTAACACGTATTATTCAAGCGAGTATAAATCTTTTCATTTCAAAATACTAGTGAAAGGGGCATGGGGGGCACACATTTACAGGATCACACTCCAAGCCTTGCCTGTGACGCATACGGTCACACCTTTTCCTATTTTAGGCGCAAAATCACGGCGTCACCTAAATATCAATGGAAGTAATTCTAGCATTTTTCTGCATTTACATTTGAGTGCTATGCAAAGATAAAAGTTCTACTTGATTGTTATCCGTAAAATGGTAGAATATTATTAGATCTTTTAACCAACTTTTAGTAGGTGCCACCAAATGAACGAAAATGTCTGTCCCTTAGCACCGGACACTAAGTCGTCCCTTAGTGCCGGACAGTAAACATATTGATATTTCTTGTGAGAATTTACGTAATTTATTCCAATTATTTAATTTTGTTCTTCACGAGAGCTAACGGTCACTACATCCCCCATTTTTTGTATTTCCTAGTCAAAGAATGAAAAGCTTAGGTAAATGCACCAGCTGAGACCATCGGTGTACCCAGCCAAAAGGGTAGATGAATAGTGACTTTTTTTGCAATATCTAAGAATATTCGTCAAAGACACATGTGCAGACATTTAAAAGTGTTGAGATGGCTACACATGTGTTCAATGCAGGTTATTTTGAAATGTCCGGTACTAGGCGCCACTGCTTAAAATCATATTTTTTTTATAACAAAGTTTGATTCATAGTATTTATTATTTTTCAGCAAAGATTGCGGTTTTGTTAATTTTGTTTGATTTCTAACTTTATCTAACATAAATCATAATTTAATAAACATTTCGTAAAATATTTTTTTGACATTCAATCAATCGGGAGGGTCCGCATTTGTCGACAACGTTCATTCGCAAGTGACGTTACAGTCTCTTATATGTTTGTGCACTATCAATGCAAAACTTATGAGGACTAGTGTAATGTCTAGTGTAAAGTCTATTACATGTAGTGTAATAATGTCTATGAACCAGGTATATTTATTTATGAAAAACGTGTTTATAATATATAATGTTATTTTATATTAACTATTACCAATTATCAACCAATATTATAGTCTAAAAGTACATAAACAAAGCAGTTTTGATTTCCACTACTAAATAAAATCTAGTTTTTGACTATCTCTACATATTTTTAATTTACTTAACACTTGTCTGATTTTTACACACTTACAAAGTGATATACATATACGAGGGGCAGTTTTTAAGTTTGTGGAATGAAAGGGTTGTTAGGGGGATGTTGGGTCCATTATAATCGTCACCTGCCCATTGTCGCATAATTAGTATAAATACGACATTTCTTAGTTATAAGATAAATTGTCTTCAAACTAAGTTACATAATCGCGAGTGAAAATTGAAATATGGAAAATGTCAAATATCATGCCGTCTGATTCTTAGAGTAAGTAGAATTTGCTGCGACCTATGGGACGTCATTGGTTTACAGTGACTCTTGTGCAGAAAATAGCATGGTGTACAAGTGACACAGTCGAAATTTTATTTCGAAATAAACATTTGAACGGTTATAGGTTTTTGAACATTTTGGCATACTTTAGACAAAATGGATGTGTGTGTTTGTGTTCAGATACAAATTTTCGTCGAAGATTTCGGAAACACGGATCAACCGATTTCAGGAACACGGATCAACCGATTTAGATAATTCAAAAACGTTCGGTTCCTATTGATAAGGAGACGTGCTGATTAGTTTTTAGCAGGCCCAGCATGGGTCCTGCCGTTTCGAAGATATGGGGCAAAAAGTGCCAAAACCAGCATTTCAGTTTTTGGGAGAATTGATCGTCCGATTTGAATGATTTAAATAATAATATATTTGCTTTGAAATGAAGAACTGAATAAATTTTTGTAAAGGCAGGACTTGCATCTAGCGGTTTTGGAGATCCAATGAAAAAAGTAATAAAAAGCTATTTCACGGTCAAATAAGATCATTAGACATATGCACATCAAATTATCAGATATTTCATAGAGATTTTAATAATCAGTACATATGTTTACAATTCTACGCGCTTATATATATATATATATATATATATATATATATATATATTTAAATATATATATATATATATATATATATATATATATATATAGTTGTATAGCAAACTTTACATATTTGTAGAGCAGTTGCTAATCAATATTTTATTATAATATTATATATATTATATATATTTTATTATATTATTTCTCAAGAGCCTTTATTAAAATTCTTTAACATATTTAGAATTTCCTGCTGCATGGGATTTTCGGACTCATTAACCAGTATGTCTTTCGCTAGGTCTAGAGCAGTTTTACCTTCTTCATTTTGCACGTTGTGAATTACATTTTTGCTCAATAGAAATTCAACGACTTCCAAATATCCATTCTTAGACGCACAATGTAACAAAGTATTATTTCCAATACTTCTGGCATTCAAACATATTTTAATAGTATCAAAATCGAGATCTTCCAGCAGTGATAGCATTTGCTGGACACTTCCAATGCTAGTTGCATTATATAACTCTGTAATACATTTGAGTAGTTTTTCTGTTTTAGATCTAGACTTTGCAAGGTTTAAAGGTGTTCTTCCATGTTTGTCTTTTATGTCATATTGTGCGTTGTTTGATAAAAGCAATTTTGAAAATTTTCCATTATTACTTATTGCTGCCAGGTGCAAAGGCGTCTCACCACTGATGGTCATGCGTGCGTTAGTATCTATATTTGTTTTAAATAAGATCTTTCCAATTGTTAATTTATCAGCCAGTATCGCGCAATGTAATAAGTTTAGCCTGAAGTCATCTCTTATATTATCATAATTAGCATCATCATAATTAAACAAATGTATATAAATGCTTTCAAAATCTCTAAAACCATTGATAAAAATATTCCATTCACTTTGAAAGTGATAACGATTGTTATATTTCAGAACGACCTTATCATTAGTTTTATAAATGTGGCGTAATAAAAATTTAAAGATTTTCATTTTATTGTTGAATATCACACATTGAAATAGCTCCGACTCTCGTAAAACTTGTGACGCGTTACAGATACTAATATTAGCTCCATTTCTTAGAAAATATTTAATTATTGCTATATGACCTTCACTAATGGAAAAGTGAATTGGACACCAATTATCAATATTTCTACTATTAATATTAGCACCTTGATTTAATAAAAATTTTACTATTTGCGGTCGATTACATTTAGCCGCTAGGTGCAAAGGGGTTTCCTTTTTACAATTAACTGCATCAATTTGAGCACCTCTTTCTACCAATGACTGAACATGTTCTAAATGCCCTGCCATAACTGCATAATGCAGGGATGTGTAGCTTTCTGCGTTGATTGGGCCTAAATCAACAATTTTTGGGTGGCCTTCACGAGCAGCAATATGCAGTGGTGTGTATTCAAGAGTGAAATTAACTATAGCACCTTTTTTTCTTAAAATTTGAACGATTTCATGTTTATCGTTAATAGCTGCAACATATATAGGGGTATAACAACTTTTATTTGCCTGGAAATAGTGATTTTTTTTACTAGTAAGAAGTAGATTATGATTATAATTTAATAAAATATTGATATTTGCTCCATTTTTCACAAGAATTTTAGTGATGTTTACATCACCTTTCAATGCTGCGTAGTGTAATGGAGATCCGTAATCAAGTCTCGACCATTTATGACTGCTTTAATAAAATCAGGGTCTATTTGTTGCAAAACTTTTTCTACTTCCAGATACATTGAATGCCTAGTAGCGTTCATTAGTTTGACAAAGTAGTCGTCAAGTTTTGTAAGTAAGTCGAACAATTTTGAAAATTGTTCACAACGTTTGCAAAATAAATCTAATGCATTTATAACTTTGTCAGGGCTAATAAAATTGATATAAAAATTAAAAACTTGGATTAAAATTTTAATACCATTATTACTGTCAATTTCTTTTGTTAAATCTTCCAATTCCCCATCTATATTAATATGTTTTATGCTTAGTATATCTAATATTTCTTCAATACTAAATGGTTTATTTTTCTTTTTTGTTCTCAGATTTCTACGTTTTTCCATAATGTTGGCATATTTCAATGTTTGTTTCGATATTTGCTGAAATGCTTCATTCAATTCATAACCATGTTTTGTGCACAAATATTTAATATGACGTCGTAGATTCGACAATTTTTGATTACAAGGTATTTTGGAAACGTAATTAGATGGGTATAAATTTTCATAATTTGGAATAAATATGTCCTTCTTTAGTTCATCTAACATTATTTGTATTTGTATTAAACCATTACAATCTTCTGGATATGTTTCGGAAGTGCATATATGACTTAAATGGTGCGGAATAAATTTGAAATATTCGTCATTCAAACTAAACATTGTGTTAAATAAATAAGTAGCATCAGATCTGAAATTATTAGATACAGAAATACAATGAATAATCACTCGAAGTATCATATCTAGTGGATCGTAATTTTCATTCGGTTCTCGTTCAGATATCTTGTGTATCTTTTCAAGAATTTTTCTTACGTAGTGCACTTGTCCTGCATACTGAACAGGGGTGCAGTCATCAATGAAATAAGAGTTATAGCCTGCACCAGCCTTCAAAACGTTTTCAATACGATCATAAAAATCATCAAATGCAACTCGTGTTTCGTATATATACCGCTTCCTGGGAAACACACTAACATGTTCCTGATTTACTAAGGCAGCACAAAGTGGCAACCCTGATTCTATAAGTTCTATTACGTGGTTTTTAAAAACCTTACTCATGCTTAAAGAGACATCAACACCCTTTTCAATTAAGAAGGTGGTTACTTCTTTATCATAATAAAATAATAAATTTGAAAGCACATCAAAATCATAAGCGGAAATAAAATCTTCAGTGTCAGTCTTTTTCATCAATAAATAAATTACATCAGAAGGTGCGTTATTTTTAATTGCTTGAATAAGAGGCATTTTTGGACCCCGTAGTGTTTCATAGGATTTACCGTCAATTATATTCAAATCTAAACAAATTTTAAGAACGCCATATGCCCAATTTTCAAAAATATATGGTATAAATTTATTTTTCATCCATTTTTTATCATGGTTAATTTTTTGAAGAATATATTCTGCAATATTAAAATATCGCTTTTTAACAGCAGCATTCAAAGGAGTTTCTTCAAAAAATGTTGGCGTTGACACTAATTTTTTTTTCAGGTAATCTGAACCGACTTTATCTACTAAGGTATATGAAAAGTTTTCTAACCCTATGTTCACACATTTGTTCAACATTTTATAAACCTGATTTTCATCTTTAAATAAATAATTAACACAATCAACAGGAATTTCATCTTTGATGTGCAGCAAAATAGTTTCAATAAACTCGAATAAAATATATTCTATCGGATACAAGTTCGAAGAGCATATTAAAATCCAATTTCCAATTTTGACTTCAGAAAAATAATCCATTAATATTAGAAACTTGTTCTGTATGTCACATATGGTCCAATGCTTATCATGCTTTGCTTTCAATTGCATGTACTTCATAACTTGCATTTCATTGTATTTGATAATTTTGTTACATAAAATATTTTCTACAAAATATTTTTCAAAAAAAATCAAATCTTTAATATTTTTGAATTTTTTCCAAAAAAAACTAGCAGCAAAATATTCAGCATAAGTTTGATGTTCGAATCTTGGCTTTCCGTCAATACTACAATCAACAACTCCTAATTTCTGAGTTCCGGTTTCGATTTCCTTTAATAAATTTTTTATGATATTTATTTCTTCGTGATCAAATATATCTACTAAATCTTGCTCTTCAAATAGAGCATATAAAGCTAATTTTTCAAGATTTTCTATATAGTGTTGATAGTTATTTACATTTCTGTCTTCATTCAGCGGATCGACATTATTAATACATCGGTTCTTTTTTTTTACAAGTTTGATATGTTTCATTTTAATGAATTTTTCGTATATCGTAACTAAATCTAATTCATAGTTGAATAAGTCTTCTCCAAATATATGAAATTCTTGTGTGAAAATCTTGACGATCATAATTATGTGTAGAGGTATACCCATAAAAGAATTTGAGCCGTTTTTGTCCGTTATATTATCCAACAATTTTTGAGCTAATATTTTTGATCGGTTTTTGCTCATTTCATCAATTTTGCTAGATTTTGCCCACAATTTCTCAAACATTTCAATTTGCTGATATCTATTAAGTGGCTTTAGTAAACATAATTCAATTTTATAAAGATCCAAGAGATATTCCAGCTCATGGTTAGCTGTATTATAAGGACGATTTGTTATCCATATTTTTTTTATAGAAGTTTTGTTTAGAATTCGCAGATACCTGATAACTACACTTTTACTGAAAGGACAAGTTTTATCAAATTCATCAAACAGCAAAATTAATTTTCCTTCATTATAAAAATGGTTGAATAGTTTAATTTCTAATAAATCTGTGGAATTGAAGATTTTTTTATCAAGATTTTTGATCCATATTTCTCCATTAGTTGGGTTTGACTCATAAAATTCTGTATCGATTATTGTAGCCCATTCTTCAGAATTTATTCTATCATTTCGAATAAAATTAAAATCACCAGTTTTAAAAATGAATCTACGTACATCTAATTCTGTCGGACGTAAAATTTCGATTTGTTTTTTCAATTCGATCAAGTAATTCATTAGATTAATACGCAAAATCCATAAAGTTGGATCATTTTTTTTGGTTTTTAATGCTAAATGTGTCAAAGTTGTCGATTTCCCCATGCCTGATTTAGCAGAAATAATAACTATTTTGTCCGTAGAATCTGTTAATTTATTATAAGTACATACTTCAGAAGATGTATTAATCCGGTTTAAATCCTCCTTAATTTTGTTGTCATCTCCGAAACCTCTCATGCAATTATATTGTTCATTATCATCCGTACATACCATATGAACACCATGGTTTGGATATTCTATAACTAGATCATTAAATTTGTCTATAGTACCATTTATCAATACGATATCTTGTTCTGCTTTTACTTCTTTCTTGTTGTTGACACTCACCACGAAATAATTTTTGAAATGTTCTTGAAAAGTTAATGGACGCTCTAATTTTCGATCAATATAAATGTCTGTATATTTTTCATCTACTACTGTTTTACCTATTTTTAAAATAGTATTATTAAGTAATTTAATTAACACCTTGCCACATATTAATTGTCTTGAATTATAATCATCTATTATTTTGTTCAAACTTAATTTTTCTCCTTGAAATATAACTTTTTTTTGCATAATCCTATCCTGCAAGTCTTCATGCAAATCATTTAGATAAATGTAATTGTCCACCATCTCATCATATTTATCATCCTGAGAATAATCGCTCTTAAATTTTTCTGCCAACAAATCTTTTTCCTGTGTGATCAAAATGATTTTATTATTATTGATAGGATTAAGTATATTTTTAAAACAGTTGTAGAGTGTATCTATATCTTTAAGAGTTATATCAGAGTCTACAATCAAAATTTTACGTTTTACTTGTTTAAATGATTCCAAACCGTCTTCCAAAAAATGGTTCAATTTAAGAGAATGCACATAATTCAAATCAACAAATTCTACAAATTCACATGATCCATACGTTTGCACTAATTTTAGAGCTGTGAATAGCTTTTCCTGTGTGACAATGTTCAAAATTTGTTTATTAAAATGATTTTCAAAATAGGATAATCCTAATTTTGCAATTGAATCGCAATTAAATCTCACTCCGAAACTCATTTTATTTTTAATATATATATATTTTAAAATAGACATGAACGGTTTATCTACAATATCTTTGTGCACATCAGAAAAATAATTAGAAGATATCGTTAGGTATGGAACTTGATTCGGTAAATTCCACCATTCTTGTATTTTGTTATGGACACCAGCAAAAAATGCATCCACTTTATAATTGGAATCTATGAAAAAATTATTATTTTGATATTTTATCATTTCTTGTTTTAGAATTTCTTCCACACTTTTTTCATTGGCTTGATTTGTATATAATTTCATTTTATTTATAAACTCTGTCAATAACTTTTTATCGATCAAATGAAGTTTGGGAAAATCTTCAATATCAAATTCAAATCGAGCAAAATACATATCGAATGGTATATTTTCTTGCATTAGTTTTTCGTCTATTCTTATTAAGAGATTTTTGGCAAGCTTTGGTAACAAACCTATATCGCCGAACTTGAGTAGACCAGACTCTTCATCCGGAATCAGAGCATTTCCAACTAAGCTTCCAATACTATCCAAGTCTTCCCACTTTAGTAGTTTTTCAATACGGATGGTTTTTTCATCAACTCTGATAATATTATTCCTATTACTATGGCTCTTCATTACGTTGGTAATTTGGGTAGCCAAATAGTCTAATCTTCTATTTTTGTCAAATTTATTTCTTGTTAAATTTAGATCTAAATTACCAAAACCAATTGGCAATTTGAATGAAAGCATTCCGTCATCATATTGTTTTTTTAGTGCATCAAAATTTTTTTCTAACATTTTAATCCGAACTACTTCAAGAAACATCGTCAGAAATTCATTTTTGTTTTTAAAAGCATTTGTAATTACATACCCCTTTAAGAACTCTTCCGATTTACATTCAGAAATTGTTATAACGTTTTTGGCTAAAAATACATGATACATTTTTATGAGTTTCTCTGACATCATGCTATTGTAGTTGAACGATTCAGAATAAGTGTATTGCAAAATTTTCTCTGCTAAAATTTTCATTTGTTGTTTCATTATAGATTGTTTTAGTTCTTCAACAATTTCTAGTTGAACTATTTTTCCTTCACATCCTGTGTAAAGCAAATCATTTTTATTTATGACCTTTATCGTTTTTACCGTATTCGTAGCTTCATTACTAGGAGTGTAAATGACAAATTTGCAATCTACATTTTGAAAAATTCCTCGGAATACCGGATCTTTACTCTCAGGACTAAATTTATATCTGGCAGATAAATAGCTATCAAAATACTTAAATAAGCCAAAATTTCCTTCGGTCTTAAGAAGTTTTCCCAATGTGATTTCCTTGGAAGGATTTGCTTCATGCGTGGCTTGTATAAAGAGTACTCTGGACTTTTCATCTCCTTTCAGTCTATATCGCATGACTATGTCGAAGGCGCTTATTCCTTCAACATTTGAGCCTAAATAGAATTCTTCTATATCTTCTCGATCGAGCACTCTTCTTAGAATCAGCATTATTAATTTCGTTTCATAATGTTGTACTTGGATAGCCAATGTGCCATTCCTTTTTGCATGTTCATATTTTTGAGATTTGGCTAAAGAACACATTATTCTCATTATTAAGTACAAACTAATAATTTGCAAAATGCATATATAAATACATGACTAATTTCTTGGAGGACGTAACATCAAGTAAAAAATACATAAAGTATTTCAAAACATCTTTATTTTTCCATACGTTTGGAATAATTAAAGTAAAGATTTTTAAAACATCTTTATTTTTCCATACGTTTCGACATAAAATTCTGCGTCATAATCAGTGGTTTTGAAATTATTTGACTAACACTAATACATATTAAAAACACATAACATGTAAATAATTAATAATTGGAATAAAGCACTAAGTGTCAGTGGTCATTTTTATAAAATATTTTTTATAAATTAAATAACCGAGATGTCGATCATCCGAGGTATAAGCTTAATTTTTCAAAAGAGAATTTGAGAAGTGTTAGTCTAAGAATTTTAAAACCACTGATGATGACGTAGAATTTTACGTCGAAACGTATGGAAAAATAAAGACGTTACTTAAAAATCTTTACTTTAATTATTTTTTACTCGATGTTACGCCCTCCAAGATACGAGGTCTGTTCAAAAAGTTTTCGTAATTTTCGTTTTTTCAAAAAAATATTTATTTATTCGTCTACATTAATGTGGTCCCCTTCAAAGTAGTCCCCCCCAGATATAATACACTTATGCCAGCGTTTTTTCCAATTTTCGAAGCACCCTTGATATTCACTTTTTGATATGTCCTTGAGCACTCTCGGCGATTTTCTTCAATCGAGGAAAACCGCCGTCCTTTCATGGGTCTCTTCAACTTTGGGAATAGGAAAAAGTCACACGGAGCCATATCTGGTGAATTTTTGCACTTTGCAACACTTTATTTCATTTTTTACGCAAAATTTAATACAAATTCTTTGACTTTTTCAATTCTTCCATTGTAAAAATCGCCGAGCTCAGAAAAACACGTCGAACCTTAGCGACTACCACTGACAAAGTAAACAGTGAATATAGCTGAAAATTTCATCATACTTTAGGGGCATGTATACCAACACAATAAAAAAAAAATTTTGACAATCAGATACTCCAGACCCGCGAAATTTAATTATTAGTAATTCCTGGTACTTTTTGAACACACCACGTATTAATCATACATTTCAACATCAAATTTAAACACTTTCAACGCACACACACACACACACACACACATATATATATATATATATACACATATATATATACACATATATATATATATATATATATATATATATATATATATATATATATATGCAGCCAAGTAGTCGAAATAAAAAATATTTAACTATTTATTCTGTTTTGACATTGTAAGTGCGTTCATCAATCAGAAGTTTAACAGACTCTAAAAAGGCAACATTTTGTCTTAAGGCAAGTTGCAAAAACTTCCCGATACGTGTGATAATTGACTGAATCAACCAAAATTGAAATTTTGAGAACATTCAACTGTTTATTTCAAACATAAAGTTTCACTAAAAACTAAACATTGCGATTTCCAATTGATATCTCTAAACACACCCAGTCAATGGTGCGTTTTGGGTCTTAATGTTTATTGCTGTGCGCTAAATTGCCAGGAATTTTGGTTTTATGTTCATCTTACCATTGAGTTGAAAAGTGAAAACAATTTGGACCGCCACTCTTATGGGGGATGACACTCTCTCTTAGAGGTAGAAGGACTAATTGAAAGAAAAAAGTAGTTGATAAACTTTTTCAAATAGAAAAAAGTGCGCGTGAGAATCACACGCAATTGAAGTAAAACTTATTTTCTACTGTACAAGATGGCATTTAAGTAAAAATAAATACATCATATAACAATTTTGAATAATGTTTATTAGTAATATGGTAACACTTGTAATGCACATATTTATTAGTGTCAACCATTATACACATTTATATAATGATAAATTATAAATTATATATTTATAATAGCATTAAAAATATGTACAATATTTAAAAACAATAATGTAATTAAAGTCATACTTCAAATATGACATGATTGGTTTGTCATTGTAATTAGCCTTTGAACCTCCATTAGAGAAATGAAGTAATTGCTGGTTAATAAATCCCTGAATATTTGTTTACACAGTGGATTATGTTAAACAACGCCTTGACAAATACTGTTTTCGCAACTTCGCTCATCAACTCATGTAATTGTGTTTTATTCTTCATGTAATTAAAATTAACATACATTCATTGACTGCTTGTATTTTTTTTACTTTTTCGCTGGCGATATAATCTTATTCTTTAAACAGCAGTAATATCTGTCTTGCCTAAAAAATATTTTCTATTTTAATAAGTTTAAATATTTATAGAATCTACGAATAATATAGAAATAATTTCTAATCAATAAACTTACGTTTATTTCACGGCACAAATGTTTAATTTGTTTTATTATTTTCAAGAAACAGGGTAAATATTCTTCTGATTCAGACATTTTTCATTAAATCAAGATTTGTACTACGACGTAACTTTAAAATGTTTATTTATCTATGCCGATTTTCTTGCAAACAACGTTGGTGCCGGTACGCATACAACTTTGGTGCCGGTACGCATACAACGACAGATCTCTATTTACATACGCGACAACTAATCACAATCGACCCGTATAGAAATGATTTTATCGAGAGCGAATCATTGGCACTCCGTTGAATTTGTGCGGATTTACGCCCTAGTCGCGCCTAAAGAAGTTTTACTTAAAAAAAATAAAACTTTTTATCCGCTATGAAAAACGACGAAACATTTTTTAAGAAACTTAAAAATATTTTTTTGTGAAACATTAAGCACCTGCTAAAAAAAACTGGCATGATTGATTGCGTATTGAAATGTAATTAAGTTTAGTCGTTGTGAACGACAATGGCTTGAAGAGTCTCTTTAGGTATCGTGAGTCACTCAGTTAAAGGTATTAAACAACACTACCTTCAACTAAAACTTATGGTATTTCAAATAATATTGATTAAATACAATTCATAATAACGGTTACCCACAGGATTGGCCTTACGTATGTTAACTCTAGAAAGTCGGTGAATCAAATAATAGTGCAGTGAACGGAGAGGAAAAACGGGTATAACCTCTGAATTTTTTCACTGTGCTCCGAATTGAATGAAATTTTGGAATTAGGTTCATCTTACCCTCAAGTTCAAAAGTGAAAACAATTTGGCTCAGTAATATTATTTACAATTATACACAAAATACAGAATTCAAAAAAAATATGAAAAACCTGAAACGTAACTAGTATTCGATTAATTTCAGTTTTTAATGAATATATAAGTCGAAAGACCAAAAACGGCTTGGTTTGGATTATACCATGTTTTCCATAGAAAGATTTCCAGTTTGATTGTATTAACAAATTATGGACAAACGATTATTGTTAAAGTAAATTATATGATATTAAACAAGTTGACTTTGTGGTTTATTGTTTTTATAATACCTCATTGTCTATAGCGTTCAAACAACACACCCTTACACACTTAAAATGAAGTGAATTTTGAATCTCTATGTGTTTAGAAATACCTTACTTATAAAAACAACGTTTGCCGGGCAAACTAGTATATATATATATATATATATATATATATATATATATATATATATACATTTAGGATTTTTTTGTTCGACGTTGAAACATATTGAATTGAATAAAACAGTCAATGCGTCGAATCTAGAAAAGTTTATTTTAATTTTTTTTATACGTTTCGAGACTAGATGTGTCTCATCAATCAGCTAAAAAAAATTGCAATATAAGGAAAAGTTTTAGAATTAAAAATATAATATTAGAAAAATTGATTAAAAGAACCAAATTATACACACCAGATCAGGAAAAAACACATTTTACTATCACATTTTACAACACTGTACAAAAGTTTATTTTAATTTTTTTTATACGTTATCTAGTCTCGAAATATCTAAACCTCAATTTAGGTAGATTAAGTTCATTTTTACACATTACGGGAAAATGCCACTTTCGACTAGTTAGTAACTTTCCGTAGGGTAAGCAGTGGTGTTGTTGAGCTGGAACGCGCCGGAACGACAAAAAAATATTAGCACAACACCACTGGTTTTATCAAAGTCGTTTTTAATTTAGTTACAAATTGAGGTGTATGAACTGAAATATTAATTACAATCCAGTAGTGTATTTCAAATTTCACATATATTACTTTAAGACCGAAAAGTGTCTGATGCCCGATTATTTCGGATATAAGTTGTACTTGTTTCGGACATAGCGGGCGTTAGTCGAATAAAATAAATAATTTAAGACATTCATATAATGGAAATTAATTGTAGCGAAAAAAGCAATTCTATAAATACAAAAGCATAAGAACTGCAAAAAAATGTAATATTTTAATAATTGGATGAATTTTTTTGTCATCTAAGGCAAAAATATAAGCCATTCGATCGCTTGTAAATTTTTACAATCCAACATTTATTGGGAATTTTTTTTAATCATTGTTTTATTGACATTTATTTATTGGTAAATTAGTTGACAATTTATAGCAAAAGAGTTACCCTGATATTGACTTATTGACTAAATTGACTTATTGTCTAAATTTCGGCCTATAATTTGAGATTTGGATGCATATTCATAGAAACTTTGATCTTTTAAAAATCTGATGAAGGTGCCGTGGAATTGATGATCACTCAATTATTGATTAACCTGGTAGTAGATTAAAAAATTGTACACCTAGACTAGTAATTCCCAACGTGGGGCACACGCCCCACAGAAAAATCCATTTTTAAATTCAAAGGGGGGAGGCATATTAAAAAATTACACGACTTTAACCCACTTGCTTTGGGTGATTTGAATGTAATTTGTAAATACTGTTAAAATTCGTTAAATATATTATGATCATTGTTTAGTTTAAGTGAGCACAGGATGCATGTGCAAATCATATAATTTTTCCATATATATTTCCATAGCTTAGGTAAATAAGCATCCCTTTTTAGGTCTAATGCAAACTTTCTTAATATTACGGATTATAGAAAAATTCCAAATTCTGTATGTATTAGTCTGTATATTTATAAATCGCAATCCCTTCCAGACAGCGGTAAAATAATTTTTATATTATATTTTTAAATTTAGAATTTTTAGAATTCAGTAAGTTGCGAGACTAAGAACATCTTAAGAAAATCAGCTCGCACAAGTTACTCAAACATTTAATAAAAATTTATAGTTCTATGTCTATTGTCGCACAGTGCACACAATCGTTTAAAAGTGCAGTAATTAATTTTCTATGAAGTGATAGCAGCAGTAAGGTGTAATCGA
>NW_020536999.1:58629688-58664431 GCF_003426905.1 Ctenocephalides felis
TTTTTCGTATGCCAATGTTGCCTGCACTGTTTGTCTACTCATACGAAGTGTTTTCCAAGAAGAATAACAACAAATAGCCTATTTTTTACCTTTAAGTGCGTTAAATGGTACAATTAATAGATATATCGTTATTTACTCTTCTCATTAGTCTGTGATCTTCTATTTAAACGCAATTTAACGCGTATTGTGCGCGTATTTCGACTATTTCCATTGTCGATATGGAAGTAAACACTGACGCTGTCAATCTCGGCGTCGGGGAGTCTGAAGCAGAATTAAAAGAATTCGAAGAAAATAAAAGTTTTGATACAAGAAGCGAAGTATCAAGTAGTTCTTCAGATAGTGATTCTAATCCCAGTATTAGTTCTGTCACCTCAGTAAGTTCTGCAGATGAGAAAAATCGCAGATCAGGTCATAAGAGAGGACGTTCGCCGAGCCCCGAACCACGACGTATTCCTCAACATAGGAGTAGTTCCAAATCATATGGATATATGACAAAGTTAAATTATTTATTTCGTGATACTAGGTTTTTTGTAATTAAAAGCAATAATGCGGAAAATGTTACTTTGTCGAAGGCAAAAGGGGTATGGTCAACACTTCCCCAAAATGAGAATAATCTGAATCAGGCTTTTAGAGAATGCAGGAACGTTTTGCTGTTGTTTTCGGTTAAAGAGAGTGGTAAATTCGCAGGTAACCTATTCTAAATATAAATATAATAGAAATATTGGTACTCCGAAGGTAAACTATGGTAACTGCATACATTGTAGAATATATTGGCGATCGATGAAGAAAAACTACGAATTAATGACATATATTGTTATATTTTACTTCTTTTTAAATTATTTTTGTCACTTATTCAATATAATATAATATTGTATGTCTTTTTGTAATAAAGGGTTAAAAAAAAACTCTGGTATACTAGTACATTCGGCCACTTACAATTCATTTTCATTTTTATCTTTAAGCACCATTTTTCAAGTTCAATGATATTACACAGCTTATTCTAGTCTATATATTTTTTTAATTTTTATATTCAGTACTTCAAAGGCACCCCTGTCTGTCTGAGAGATGGATATATATATGAAATGTATATATTGCTAAATAAAATAAATAAACAAAAAAAAGAGATTTGTTTTTAGTAGTTCGGTGTTCTAAGTTACTATAGTTTATCTCTGGAGTATGCATTTTATTTATCCTACATAATATGTTATAAATTTATATGAATTGAATATGCAAAAATTTTTTATACATGCCATTGTTTAGATGAATATTTCTGTGTTTAAATAATTGTATTTTCTAGAATCAACTGAACAACAAAACAGTGAACTAAGGTGTTATTGCATAAATTTGTTAAAAAAAAATATGTACTCTCAGTGTTTAGTGTTAAAGTAATACTGTTCCTCTCCATGTGACTTTATGTAGTGAACTGAACAAAATAATTATAGGATTTGCAAGACTTCAGTGTGAATCTAGACGTGATGTGACTCCAATATCGTGGGTTTTGCCACCTGGTATATCATCAAAAGCTTTGGGAGGTGTTTTCAGAGTCGACTGGATCTGCAGGAAAGAGTTGCCATTCAGTTCTACATTGCATTTATTTAATCCGTGGAACGAAGGCAAACCAGTTAAAATTGGCAGAGATGGACAAGAAATCGAACCCAGAGTTGCTGAAGAACTTTGTAGATTGTTTCCACAAGATGAAGGTATAGGAGATTCTAATAAAATTATCGGGAAGTCTATTATCGTTTTGGGTGTTTTAATCTAGTACAAGTGTGATTATTAAGTGATTAAAAAATCTAGTATGAACATAATGCTGCTATAATTGTGAGAAGTCAGATTGCACAATAGTGATTCTGTGACAAATAATTGAACTACAAAAATTTCAACATTTGCTAATTTAATATATCAGCAATTCTTTTCAGAATTCCACTCATTTTCACAATGCTAATATTTTGGAAGATGTTTTATTTTAAAATTTAATAGTTAAAAACAATAAATTTTCAATGTATAGTGATTTCAAAGAAACTTCAACTATTTATAATTAGTTTACTCTAAATTTCTAAAGAATGTGAAATCCTGATTAGTATAATGTTTTTGATTTTGAAAACATAACTTCATTAAGGAGTTAGGGGTACTCAGAGTCATAAAAAAATGAGTATTTTCAGTATTTCTTTTTGTTATTAAGTCAAGTCTTTTTACAAAAATAAAAATATGGCAGTATTATGCAAGGTTTTGACTTGAAATAACAAAAATTTCAAAAAATATATATATAAACATTTCCAAAGTTATAGGTGTTTGTGTTGACCATGTTAGAAAACAAGGTCCTTGCGTTGAAAATCATAAGTCCTTGGAGATTCGTCTAAAATCGATCAGATAAAAAAAAATAGTTTTAAAAATAGATAATCCTGGGCCGGATCGAAGTTTTTTTTAACTTCCCGTAGGGCAAGTTATAGTAATCGCAAAAAAATCGAAAATGAAAATTTTTATATATCTTCACGTTTCAGAGGTTTCTAAATATTTTGGCATACCTTAGAAAAAATGGATGTATGTGTGTGTGTGTGTGTGTGTGTGTGTGTGCGTGTATGTATGTGTGTGGGGATACAAATTTTTATCGACGATTTTGGGAACACGGATCAACCAATTTGGATAATTCAAAAAACATTCGATTCGTTTTGATAAGGAGACGTGCTGATTAGTTTTTGGCGAAGGCAGGTCTAGCCGTTCCGAAGATACGGGGCAAAAAGTGCCGAAAACGGTCACTCGGTTTTTAAGAGAACGGAGCGTCTGATTTGAATAATTAAAAAAACATTTCACTTGTATTGATAAGATGAATTGATCAAATTTTCATTAAGGCAGGTCTAGCGGTTTCGGAGGTCTAACAAAAAAAGTAAAAAAATGCCATTCGGCGGTTAATAATGATCATTAGACATATGCACATTAAATTATCAGATATTTTATAGAGATTTTAACAATAAGCAATACGATTGCTTTGAAAAAAAGTTTAGAATTTCCAAAATATGTCAAAATGAAGAAAACATTTTTCTTTTCAAAAAAAAGTAATTTTTTGTCAAATTTATAGTTTCTCAATAATCTAATTTTTTCAAAGTAATATTTTTTCAAAAATGTTAATCGTTTTTATAAAAATAATAACTTTTGGTACGGGAAGTTCCAGCAATTTGCCTTAAGGCATGATGCCTTAATTGCCTTAAGACAGAATTCCACTTACAGCTAGTTTATTTTTTTCTTTTCAAAAAGTAATAAAATGGCGGCGCCAAGAAGTTCTTTTCTAGATTTTTGGGTAAAATTCAACAATGGTCTTAAAAGATCGAAATTTTTGAAAAACAGAAAATACTTTGATCGAGCCCGAGTCTATTATGCATTCTAAAAGCTGTATAAATTTCATTAAAATGTGTTGTGTGGTTTTTGAATTACAGTTGTCACCAGTCAAAAAAACATTGTTTTGAGATAAGCGCATTTAAAGTTTCACGTTAGATTTCCATACAGAAACACGAATTATTAAATTACTTTAACAGAGTCATCTATTCTTGGGCCAAATAATAGTTTTTCAGTCATTGTGGAAGTTTCTAAAAGGTTCATTTGCGCGCTGATCTGCCACTTTCACACGTGCAACATTCAATTTTTTAGCATACCGATATGAATCAGACCCGCAATTAAGTACTAGGGTTCATTAATAATCATATGTATGCACTAATTTGTACGATAGTAGAAATAGTATTCAGGGTTTTGGGCATATTTTCCTTACTAGGTGGTTGAAGCTCTTTACTCTCATTATTATTCTGAATGAATCCACCTACACATCTTGAAAGTTAATTATAATTGCTAAAATCGTTGTAAGTCAGTTTAGCAGCTTTTAAAACATCAGCAAGTAAGGAAGAATAATCTTGAGTATAAATATCAAGCTTTCCACTTGCTTCCGCTGGTAAGAGTCGAATAACTCAAAAAATAATTATTGGATCAACTTGAAATTTTCAGAGAATATTTTCAAGATATTGCACTTAACAAAAATGCAAAAAAACAAATTTTGCCTTTTTACAAATTCTGAGTACCTTTTACCCCTTAAATCTAAAACCAAGTAAAGTAATTATGTATTAAATAGGAACAACTTTCATCATTTATATTATTTATCAACAGTCTTTTTGTTAACGTAATTATTTGTTTTTTATTCTTCTTTGTAATTGTATAACATAATTTGCGAGTCAATTATGTAATCTGTTGTGTTTTTATATTTGATGTGATAATCAATTAGCAGTTGAATTGTGCTTTCATCTCAGCTAGATTTTATAATTTTAATATAGCAGCATCATGTTCACATTATACTGTACCACTTGATATAACACACTTATTTTATCATAAGATTTTTATTACACTTTTTTTATTTTATCAGAATTTTACTCATTCATCCATTTTAGGGAGCTTATAGTATCTTCAGGGTTCATAATTATTAGGTTTATTGCAGTAGACAAATTAGTTTAATTTATGTAAATACAGTAAAATACAATGCTCAAACAATAAAATTATGTAATGTGATAGACAAAAACTTGAGAAAAAAATACTTATAATAATGTGACAAATTGTTTGAAGCATGATAATAGAATGTTCAGTATTCAAAGTTGTTTATTGTCTTGATAGATTGAGACATAAAGTTTTTATACCTCAAATATCGATACATGAGGGCAGAATCGAAAAGAGAATAAAGTATGAAAATAATTGTGATCATAAAGGGCTAGAAAGGAGTTGTTAAAATAATTTTGAATAAGGAAATTGAAGAAATAAGCAAAATATTATTTGATATTCGCAAAAATATATTTGATATATGCAAAAATACTATATTCTTAGAGTACTGAGAGAAAATTGCTGCAGAGTAATTATCTTCATTACAGTTGCAGTCATTTTTTTTTTATTTGATCTTGGTTTTTTTACATTCTGATGCTAACTTTATTAAAATTTTACAACAATATTAAGTTTGTGATTTCATTTCATTGCATTTTGATTTTTTTTTTAGAAGAAACGTAATATTTTAAATTATAAATATGGTTATAATAGATAAAAGATGGTAATATTTATAAATCGAAGAAATCCAATTTATATCTTTATTTAACTTAAGTTAAAGAAAATTAAAGTAACTAGATTATTAAACACACTTCAGCATTAAATATTAATATTTTTTTGTCAAAATAACTTTAAATATTGTTTGATGTTTTAAATAGTTGCACCATGTTTGGTAGCTATTTTTATGACTCCTCAAAATTATTATTTTATGAATATTTCAATAATGTGTTAATAATCTTTCTATGAATATGTTTGATATTAGACATCATCTAATTATTTTATGTCCAATCAAGTGGACAAATATTTTGGACAATGATAATAATGAAATTACAAATTTAATAATGCATTTAAAATATTTCTATATTTTAATATAAAAGTAATAGGTGGAAGATGTAAGATACATTTTTTAATAATGTAGACTTGGCTTTTTTTTATTAATTTTGTAAATGACAAAATTGAGTGTGCAAAGTTACAAATTGTTATATATTTCATTTGTGATAGTTTATTTTTGAGTTTTGATAGTCTCTTCAAAAACTTTATATATTCTGTTTCGACAATATTAACTTGTTTTGTGACTAAAATGAAGTTTTGCTTTGATGTAATTTTTAGTGTTGAGAAACTCTTATTTCTGCAACTGAATGTGTATCTTAATAAGTGATAATTATATCAGTATTGTAATATTTCTGTATACTTCCAAGTTTATCTGCTTTTTGAGTTGATAATTTTAAAATATGATTACTAGTTACTGTAGAATTTACCAATCAACTTGGATTAATTATCTTATAGTGCAGTAAACGGAGAGGAAAAAAGGGTATAACCTCTGAATTTTTTTACTGTGCTCCGAATTGAATGAAATTTTGGAATTAGGTTCATCTTACCCTCAAGTTCAAAAGTGAAAACAATTCGGGTTGCGCCATCACCCCCCGGGGGGATGACACCCCCTTCTCAATTGTATAATTACATTTTTTCAAAATAACGTCGGAAATCGATAGAAGAACTAATTATAAGAAAAAAATGTCTTTTATAGTTTTTCAAAAAAACTAATACTTTTCAAGTTGCTGGCCACTAAAGATTCATATATTTTTGGCGTTTTTCTTCGTTTATTTGCAATTATCTCCTAAAATATACATTTTAACGAAAATCATGTAATGAACAAAATAATGTCAATAAAAATCTTAATAAGTCGGTATTACATAAAGTGTTCTAGGAAAAATATTAAGCAAGGTTTGAAAGAGCAAAGTCGTTTTTTCTTTCGTTCAAGATTTATTTGTTGTATTTAAAGCCATCTAGTGTCGAGGTTTTGCATTTTATGCATTTTAGTGAAATTGGGTTTTATAGTGCTCAACATAAGCTTTAAAATGAGTGCTGTTACAATTTTTTTGCGTGTAAAATGAGTGAGCTATCATGCAAATAAGAAGCGTATACGAAGTTTTTTTTTGTTAAATCATATGGTTTAATGAGCGCCATTTCCACCAGAATTAAAGTAATTCACATTCCATCTAGAATTCACTTCATTATAGATATCTTGATGGATTCAAGCAGATTCACTACTTTAGTACAAATTATTTTCAGAAAACTCACGATTTTATAAAAACTTTTTTTTCCAATTTGCGCGGCCGCGCACTCTTTGAACCATCATAACTCTGTCAATTTTTGTGTGAAAGAAAAATAATAAAAAGCAATAATAAGCCAGAAACATCCCTTTGATTTTTATCTATATGCTTTTATACGTATCTTTTATTCTTTTTGAGATATAATGAAAATAATTTCCATTTTTAAAAAAAATCAGAAAGAAAAAATTTTATAAAATCGTTTATATATTTATAACCAATCAAGTTGAAGATATTATTTTGCATTATAATTATCAATAAAACGATCTGATAATTTATTATTATTTAGGTATTGAAATGACTCCAATCCTGCGCCGTTCAAAAGAGGCTTCAAAACGACTGCACTCTAGGAGCTACAGCACATACCGTCAACCATTAGGAGCCCGATCTAAATTTCGAGGCCGTGGACCCCCTCACTATGCCAGAGGCCGAAAGTTGTATCTAACGACACGACATAACCGCGCAAGGGCTCGCAGCATCAGCCCCTACCGCAGGGATTCCTCTAGCAGGTTAGTAATATTTTAGTTATTTCAGGTATTGTATATAAAGGCAATTTGATAGTAGCTCATTTGGTGCAAAAAAATGCTGTTGCCTTAAAAGTTTTCCGGATAGTAGCTCATTTAGATCTTGATTTTTACATAGTGTATTTATATATTTTATTTTACCTTGATTAAAAATTGCTGAAGTTGTATCGCATCCACTGAAGACGTGCAAAAACAATATATGATCTGCGGCTGTTTTATCTATTAGGCTACTTGTAGAATATAATTGTTGCAAAATTTTTTCTCTTCCCGGTTTTAGTAAATATATAGTAAAAATCAAGATCTAAATGAAGTTATTTATATATTTAAAAATCCAAAACCTGATCCAGAGATCATTGCCACAGCTGGAGAACGCTTCCTTCTTAAATTGTACGGTTTTAGTGATGAGAATACCATAACAAATAAATCTTTAAACGTCTTTAGATATGCGTGCTTTACAAAATTGGCATACAAAATTAAATTTAATATTGCATCACTACCATGAATTTTTGAACACAGTTTGTGTAATGAGACATTCAAAGATATTTAACTTTTCTGTTTCACAAAAAACAAAAACTGTGTTTCAAAAATAAATATAGTTCAAAATTATTAGGATAAATTTTGAAGCTATAGTAATGTAATCTTTGATAACATTAAGGTTTAAATTCAATATTGGCAGTTGATATATATTGATAATAAAATTACAACAACTAATAAAGTATATGAATATGATATATACAATAGGTATGCTTATATGAAACAATATGTAATGAATGAGAATATTGTTGAACATTAATAATTTCGAACTTTCATTTTCGATTTCACGAAAATTAACAAAAATTATAAAAACGGACTTTATGATTGTCTGACACAGATTCTTATTAACTTTCCGTAGGGTAGTAATAGCAAAAAATCAAAAATGGAATTTTTTACATAACTACATTTCAAGACTTCCTGTTTCATCTTAGCATACCTTTGAAAAAAATGATGAAAATGTATGTACTATTAACCGATTTCCATTATTCGAAAAGCATTTGATATCTATTGATGTGGGAACACGTGCTGATTAGTTTTTGGCAGGTTCAGCCGTTTCGAAGATACGGGGCAAAAAGCTCAAAAAATGGTTTTTGAGAGAACGGAGCGCCCAATTTGAACGATTCGAAAAGCATTTTTTCGACATTTTTTCGACGATTTTTATTATTATTTTTTTGACGGTAGATACCATAGTCTTCTGATCATACTAAAATATTACGGTCCTACGACAATTCGTTTAGCTTTAAAAATTCGTTAAAGTTTGCAAAAATTAGTATCGTTTTTTTGGCATTTGTCAAAATTAGACTTTTCACCGACGATTGCTCAAAAACGCCTGAACCGATTTCAGAAATTTAAAAACCATTTGATGTGTCTCAATGATGACTATCGTTTGTCAGTTTTATGCGACGATCTGCCAAGCCGTTTCTTTTTAATTTGAAAAAAAGTATTAAACTTTTCGTCCGCATTTAAGTTCAAACTACCGATTCGATTTTAAAAAATCAAAAACAGTTCGAAAGATTATAGTTGGGAATGATACTGATTAGTTTTAGATAAAAATCTACCGAGCCGTTTTCTTGTAATTAACTGTTGAAAGAAAAAATTAAGCCGATTTTCATGGAACTTTTTTTGGCGACATATATCATGGTCTTATAGACTTTACTGAAATATTACGGCCTTACGACAAGTAGTTCAATTTTAAAAATTCATCAAAATTTGAGAAAATGAGTTGTTTTTTTGACGTTTGTTAAAATTAAAATTGGACTATTTACTTGGTATAACAATAGAGTACTTAGTCTTAATAAACATACTAAACAATTAAAGTTTTACAAAAAACTGGCTCAATTATAAAAATTCTTGATTTTTGAAAATTTGCTCTTAGAAAATACTCCGAGTCAAAGTGTTCGTTCGTTTTCAATTATGTGTAATAAATCCACTCGGAATACTTTTCATCGCACATAAGTTAATTTATTTTTTATTGATTAAGTCGATTATTTAAACATATCGGGAAGTTCATGTAACTTGCCTCAAGGCTAAATACCAAACCAACTAGTTTTCTTAATGTTTCAAGTCACTTTGAATAGTTCAAAAGGGTTCAAATGGGTTATATACACTTAATCGACTGAAAAAAATCCGACTTACTAATTTTATATTTTCTTAATGTTTCACAAGTCACTTTGAATCGTCCAAAATTGGAATAAGTAAGTGCGTGTGTGTATGCTCGTATATGTGAGCCATTTTTTTAATTTTTTATCAACCTTTTCCAAAACAAGGCTACACCGATTTAAGATATTAAAAATCATTCATTTTTGCAAAACGGTAGGCTGAGCCGTTTGTTTATAATTAGCAGAAAAGTGCAACAATTTTCGTCCACGTTTTCGTAAAAAAGATCTGAATTGTTCGAAAGATATAAATTCAGGATCAACCAACGCACTGTTTCTTCGTAATTAAAAGCTAAACAAATTTTTTAGTGTGATTAAAGAAACTTAACATGATGATACGTTCATGATTCACACAAACGTCCTTAAATATTATAGGTCTTCGAAATAACGATTTAAAAAGATTTATTAATACATTTATAGATATTTGAAGCCCGATACTAAAATTAATTGGAAAACTCATTGATTAATTTTTAATACAATCAAAAACTTTATTGTTAAACTAAACAAATAAAAATTTTATCTGATATCTGAATTCTCAATTGTTATTGATTAAGAAGATAATTTACAAGTAGTAAATAACTTTCCTTGAAATGCCACAAATACCAATTTTAATGATATTTTTCATTGTAATTTTTTTTTCAAACCAACTTGTAGGATCAAAATCCCTATGAAATTAAATAGAAAATATTAGGTGATGATTAAGATGCTGAGGATATGTTGCGTTTAAATTGGAAACTACAATCTATACCGAATTTAGCATGTGATAAAACAAGATAAGCTCGATTTAAGCAGTAATAAATAAGAGATAAAAACGACCATAAAAAACTTACTTTTTATAATTAAAATTATTATTATATATTTGCTTTTCAGATTCCACAAGATTACTATTCGCTACTTGGTGGATATTCATAACGATATTAACATCATTCTACACGGCTAATCTGACTGCATTTTTGACCCTCAGTAAATTTACTTTGCCCATCAATGAGCCTAAAGATTTATTAGTGAAGAATTACAAATGGACTGCGAGACAGGGTAGCGCGGTGGAATATGTCGTTAAAAACGTAAGTTGAATGTAATAAATATAGATCTCATATTATTAAATAAGGCAAACCTCATGTCATTGATGTGTTTATCGATATAATCCAATATAAAAATGCTATATATTGATGAACAAAATAAGTAAGATGGTATTCGGCAAAGACGAATACGGTATTCGGACTGATGAGTCTTACTTTAGATATACTCTTCCTAGAAAAACATTCTATAACTACAACAACTATCTATAATGATTTCAAACTTCAACATGTTATTGTAAAACTTCCTAACTTAACTGCATCCGCTCTCATCTTATTTGTGATCCTTCACATTTTTTTCAGGGGAACATTTTATATTTGTCGCAAAAAGCAACACCATAAACAATCATATTTTCCACAATTTAATTATATTTTAATCCAATATTTTTTCCTTCAGCCTGACGAAGAACTGAACTACCTTGCTCCTATGATCGGAAAGCGGGCACAACTCAATGATCCCTCCAACGATACAGCATTTCTAAATATGATAGAAAGTGAAAATTACGTACTGGTACGAGATCGTCCAGCTGTGGATTTACTGATGTACAATGACTACCGAGCCAGAAGTGACGTGGATGAATCCAGGAGATGCACATTCGTGGTGACGCCGACTAAGTTCATGACCAAGGGAAGAGCTTTTGCGTATCCTATGAATAGTCGGCTAAGGGAACTGTTCGACCCTTTGTAAGTAGAACAGATGTTTGTTCTTGCAGTTAGGACCTAATAAATATAAATTTTTATTTTATGCCCAAAATTCGTCCAGTTTACTATCTAAATAAGTGTAACCCTTTCCAAAAAAAGTTCGAATAATCCTCAGATAATGATTTTAATTTACAGATTATTAGCTCTGGTGGAATCTGGAATAGTTAAACATCAAACACAAGCAGATCTGCCAAATACTGCAATATGCCCACTGGATTTAGGAAGCACGGAAAGACAACTACGAAATGGAGATCTGATGATGACGTACATGGTGGTTGTTGTTGGTTTTGCCACTGCTCTGATCTTCTTCATTGGAGAGGTAACTAAACCATTTGAAAAATAATAACATTCTTCTTTAACCCCAATCCTTTCATTAATTATGTTTTTTCAATAGTAGTTTTCTCTTTTTTATTTCTGTCCTGATCTAACAAATTTCATCATTCTCTAAATCGTTTTATAGGTATATAAAGTAAATAAATTATTCATTGCCTTCATAAGTTCATCAGTTTAGTTATTGATAGGATTTTATTCTATAAATATTGTTTCAGTACTAGCAATTCCAATCGTGGACACTTATACACTTATAAAATTGTTTGATATCTCCTTATTTTTACTGATACTAAAAATCTCATCTCTGCCATAATTTCTAATGTAAAGATGTTAGATCAGATTTCCATAATAATTCATTATTAACTTTCCTTAGGGTAGTTACAGTAATGGGCCAAAAATCGAAAATAATTTTTTTTGTATTTTTCGACGTTTTGAAGATTTCTGAACATTTTGGCATACCTCAGAAAAAATGAATGTGTGTGTGTGTGTTTTGTATGTCAGCATTTTTTCGTCCACGTTTTCGGGCGCACGGCCCAACCGATTTAAATGATTCAAAAAACATTCGATTCCTATTGATAGAGTGATGTGCTGATTAGCGTTTGGCAAAGGCAGGTCTATCTATTACGGAGATACGGAGCAAAGAGTGCAGAAAATTCCAATCAAGTTTTTGAGAGAACGGAGTATCCGATTTGAATAATCTAAAAAATATTCAATTTTTAATGATTGGGAGGTGATTAGTTTTTGGCAAAGGCAAGTCCAGCCATTTCAACGACACAGAGCTAAATGTGCAAAATTTTTGAGAGAACTAAACGTCCGATTTGAATGATTCAAAAAACTTTCTGCTTGTTTCAACAGAATAATTGCTTTCGGGAAAAAAAATTAGTTTCAATTTTTTTTGTATATCGAAAATCATAGATAAGGAAATAATTCAGATTTTAATTTTAATTCTGACTAAAGTTCTAATACACTTTAAACAAATAATTTCAACTTTGCCATTCAGTTTATATAATTCTTATAAATATTAGACAACGTTGCAGTATTTATTTATAATAATCTATTTGAAAACATTTAATATTTTCCTCGAACATTTCGTTACGGTACGGGAAGTTGCAGCAATTTGCCTTAAGGCACGATGCCATACACCACTAGTTTTATTTAATATACTCAGAAGGATAATAAATTTGTTATATATTAATATATAAAAAAAATTTACTTTTCTTGTTAAGTAAACAATTGTCACTAATATATTTCAAATTTTAAATAAAATGGCAGCTATTTATTTAAAACAATGTAACTTACTATTATTAACTTTTCAGATTACGTATAGATATTTCAAATTCGGCAGTAAAATGAGGCGTGGTCACACACCAGGCGACAGAATGCGCCACAAGAACCAACACCAGTCGCAAAAGATTCAAAATGTATTGCATCATCACCAAAATTTACTTAACAATAATACTCATGGAGCCCAATTTGAATACAACAACGTCTATGCTAATGTGAACGATTATGCTCCAAATTCAGTCAACATACCCAGCAAGAAAAGACCTTGGGGAGGTAAGACCTATTTAGCAAACTGAATTTATTTATGACCAATGACTAGTCAAGAGCTAGAAACATACCAAATTCTCTCCACAAGAAATAAAAAAAAATTTAGTTTCTCCTTTGTCTTTATCATTAAATTTTATCATGAGGCAAAAATCTTTTAGTTATTCAGTACTATTTTTTATTCTAGGACGCTCAGACTCCGATCATTACATAACACCGCCACCAGCCTACGGATCGCTATTCAAACAATCATTAGCAGGATCTAACAACTTAGGCAACATAGCACCTAAACATCAACATCAACATCATCAGCAGAACATCAATGGAAGAGATTATTACGTAGTGAAAACAGTTCAAGGAGATACAAGGTTGATACCAGTTAGGCAACCATCTGCACTCTTATTTCAGTATACCAATTAGATTTCCAAAATTGCCAAAAGCATCGTTTTGAAAGTTGAGATTATAATATATTTTTTTGACAATCAGGAATGAGTACGGATGTATATCTAAATGTAGAATCTAGATTGATATAATGATGTATAGCTTTGAAAGTAAATAAATTATAGACATCATGAATAAATCTATGAAGAAAGGATTGTTGATATCGTGAAGTCTAATAGAAGCAATGGAGGTAAAAGGGCAAACGCTTTTGCAAGGCCAATCATGTGCAAACAATGCTCAAGAAAGAAATAAGTAGGTATGCCAGTATAAAAGTCCAAAAATGATAGGTGCCAAGGATCTCAGTTGCTAAGTATTGAAATTGCCATCAATCAGTTGATAAGTTGAAATAATTGTTTCTAAAATAATCGAGACTTCTTTTGATCGTACCAATTATCTTGAAAACGATATCTTATTCTTCCTTAACAGGCGACAAATAAAAGTGTTAAAATATTGACAAAACAACAATCTTGGCGAAGACTTCCTGATATCAAATCTTTTAAATAGAGCAAACTTCACCAAATTTTACATTCTGAACTGCAAAATTAGAGGAGTTAGTAGTAGAGAAACCTAGCCTGAACCAATAGGTTTTTATTTTTTTTTTAAATATATATATTAGAAATGAAAGACAAAAATACGAAATAATTTGATATAAAAATACAACCTGCAACATTAAATCCAAATAGATGAAATTGAAGTTGAAATGATTACGAACCAATTTAATATTGAACAGAATATATTTTAAATAAACAATTAAAATGATTTTGATATTCGAAGTATAGAAGGTTTTTCGATTATTGTCATCAATAATCAACAAACCCAGAGATTTTGAGACCATTGATTTACGCAAGTGGATCCTAAAACTGAAGATAAAATATCGAAAAAATGTCTTAGATTAAAATCTGGACTTGATATCTAATTTTCCACATGTTCTAGATGTCGAAAAGATCGATTTCCTTGTAGACAGCATTTTGAGCCTTGTTTTATGATTAAGGACAATTCTATGAACTACTATAATTTCACTATTGAAGAAGCAATAGCTAATTCAGAATTTAATATTGCTCTTTTCCCTCCTATCTAGAACACATGTAGATATCTTGGTCATATAAAACCAGGAATAAATAGAAAAAATCCTCCAAGATTTACCCATGTCAATTCCCATTTTTAAAGCCGAATATATGTTTCATAAGCATAAATGACGCTGAATAAATGTTCAATTATTTAGAAGTGCAGAAATGTAACACTGTAAATATTTATATATTTGTACACAGAAATTTAATTATTATAAATATAAATAAATATAATAATTTTGAAACAATATTTGTTAAATTCATATTCAGATCGTGTTATATAATATGTTATTTATAAATGTAAATACTATTTATAATATTTGTTGTATTGTATGAATTTATTAATAAAACAAAAATAAAACAGTATGTTTTTATTTGAATTCGTTTTATTTAATGGTTTCAGATTCTCAATCATTGTAATTAGGTACTCTATAAAAATAGTAACGTTGATATTATATAGACCAGACGCTGTGTCTTAATCTCTAAAAAAAAAATGCGCAAATCTAAGTTAAGAATGATTATTCAATGGCCCAAGGTTAATTTCAAAGAAAGTTTAATAAAATTGGTTACGAAAAAATATTTTGCATTTATTCTGCATAAAATCATGCAAGTGAATTTAAAAAAAAAATAAAACCGATCAAAATTTTGAATTTTATTGTTTCGGCACAATCTTTCATAATAGGAAAAACTTTTGTAAAGCAAATCATAAGTATAAAAATCACACAAGTTTCAATTTCTAATAGTAAACGATCTCTATGTCAACAAGTTAATGTGTTTGTTGAGGTTGTGAACATTCTCATTTTTAGTAAAGTCACAAAAACTCATTTTTTAATAAATCATAGTAGTGAGTTCTTCAAACAAAGAGTCAAAATTTACACAATAAAAGTGAAAAATCACATTCACAATATTGCATTTTGTATACAAAGTTTTCACAGTGAATATTGTAAAAAATCATTTTTACTATTTAAAAATCTATCAATCAATTTATGATTCTTCATCAATTTCACCAATTTTATGTCTCATTTCCAGCAAAGGCTTCGATCTAAACACCTCCCTTTTCCTTTCAGCCAATTTCAAACTATCTGGAATGTTAAACTCGATCATATCATTCTCGGTCTCTTCAGCAACTTCTGCCAAACCAACATCTACCAGATTTTCTGATTCAAAATCATCCTTCTCATTTGTGATTATTTTGCCATCTGTATTATTTGCAGCAAATTCTTCTTGGATGCATTTATCTAATAGTATAGCTAATAATTTCTTAAACTTTTCACAGTCCGTAAGTTTGGTAACGTTTTGTTCATGGGCTAGAGTAGTTTTTAATTCTTCAGATTTTTCGTTAAGTAAAGTTCTAAGTAGATGTACGGTGGATACGTATGTTACATCTTCCCATCCCTAAAATAAAATTGTGATCGAAATATATATGGAAAACTAGCATATTAAGCATTTTCTCAAATTACTTGATATATCAAAAGTCTTTTATATTCATGAGTCCAATTATTTCTAGATAGCCGTAGTTGTTCCTTCAAATGGTAATGAACAACTTGATTTTAATAATTTTTATTATACAAAAGATAAGTTAATGGTATGTTATATATGGAGCATATCTCTGTGCAGATCAGAGACCTGGAAAGTTTGAAATGCGGTACTGGAATGAGAAGATAAAGTGGACAGATAGGATAACAAATAAAGAACTGCTAAAAAGAGTAAGCAAAAAAAACTGTATTGAGTACGATCATGAAAAGGAAAAGGAACTGGATCGCAAAAAGATCCAGATGCATGCTGCTAATAAATTAGCTACAAATAAATTGGCCAATGTGTAAGCAGAAATTTTATTGATAGTATCCATATAGGTACCAAATCCGGTTTGGAAAATTAAGATGCTACAATTTTCACAGCAAATGTGTATTTAAAACTGGTAAATATGTATTAGTTTATGAAAACTAGTAATGTTTACTTGGTGAAAAACTATCAAAATTCATCACCATTTGTATCATTGAATAACCATTGGATAAACAAAAGCTAAATTACTACCTAAATTAACCAACCATTTTCCTCATCTATGTCAATTATATTTGAATTCTGTAATATAATTTGGCACATATGTAATATTTTTGAACTCACTTCAACGTGTTCTAAATTCGAAAAATTAAAATAACAAATAATTCGAGAATGTGCTTGTAAAAAATACTTCCATATAATAATTCAAATATATCCATCTACTTACATTAATATACACAGTGCACAAAACACACCAAAAGCACAAATTTCATTCTTGTTAATACACAGCACATAAAGCAAAACTACGATATTAATCAAACTCTGCTGAGAAACAGATCTACGATAATAATCCAGGTGTCCAAAAACATGAAAAAATACCAGTACCATGTTAATATTGCACCAAATTTAATCTTGTTAACACAAAGCAAAAATACAATAATATTCAGATCTGCTAAAAAGTAGATCTCCAATAATCCGGATTACATATTAAAATCTATGTGGATGATGAAGTTATATTGAAATGTGCAATCTTTTATAAATAATAAAGTCGCAAAAAGCAAAACCCAAGTGTGCTCATCGTCAGTATCACTCTGTTCGAATAGATAATAGTTAGGACATATTTTATATCACGATTAATCATCTTAGTCCATTTATTTGAGATAATAATGGTTGAACTTGATTGATCAAGTTCTGTGTTCTGTGTTCGACATGCTAAAATTTTCATACCATTTCTTGGTTTCTTCTGATCAAATCAAAATAACTGTGACTAAATATGATCCTATTTCTCAAAATACTTAATACCGGCTATGATTTATAATTTAAAAATATCAATGCATTGTGCAAAGATGAACCAATACCACTATAAAATCCACATCTCCAAAGCAGGTGATTGTAGCAAAAAATACATATTGTTAATTCAAAGTTATGAAGTAGAATTAAACACTAACCTGATCTTCCAAATCTTGGACTGGAGTACGTAACAGAGCGCAGATGTTATTTGCAATATTTTTCTGCAAATTCATATGCCTCAACATTACAGAAATCAATTCCAATAAAGCATTCAGATCAGACTGACAACTGAAAATAAAATATATATATATATATATATATATATATATATATATAATTAAGATATATATATAATAATTTGTATTTTTAGATCGTACATACATAAACAAGCTGTGTTTCTTTTTATTAAAATCTTCGACACCGTTTTTAATTTGAATTAAACTTTCTTTTAACAAATTTTCTAATCCAGACATTGATGTTGGAATTATATCTTTGAGTTTTGCTAATAGTCTTCTTTGTATTAATCGATATTGGGCAGATAATCTTGCTAATTTATCCTAAAAGAAATGGTTCATAGTGAATAAATATTGTATAAATCTTGGAATACCACCATTTGCAATATGAAAATTTGTAGATTTGTAAATAAGTTAGTAAATTTAGCCCACAACAAAAAATTTCACACAATATACCGTATCATTAAACATAAAAATTGTTTTACTGAATAAAATAGACTTGTAGAGAAAATATGTGCTTATTTATCTATTTTAAACGTTTTAAATACGATTGAATTGTGTACTATCCGCGCCTATATAAGTTCTAGATAAAATACATAAATGACCGGAAAATCGGCAGATATGATATTGGATCAGACTGATGACGATATCATAGCTTTGCTATTTTATATTTAGTTTATAATGTTAGTAAAATTAGTACAAATACTAAAAATATTAAATTCAGATCAAACACTATTTACTTCTGGGCTCCCAATATTTTGATATCGCGCAACATGAAGCAGAATATACAACATACTTTTTGTTCAAACATCAAGATCTTGCTCTGGAAATGGTGATCTACAGCTGTTAATAATTCTTGAACAGGAATAGCAGATGTACATACTATACGGAAATCTTGTTCATTCTCAAAATGCTTTTTAAGTCGTTTACATAAGACTTGGCAGGCAACCGCTAGATCATGCACATAATCTGATTGCAGACGATACCTGCAACAATATATAATAAAATCAATAACTATGAAAATGTAAATATGTATAACATTGATTACACAAATTCACACACATTGATTCACAAATTGGATTGAGAATACAATTTGAGTTGATTTTAAAAACTTTTTTCTTATTAATTTACAATTTATATATGATTGCATTTACTGCATTATTGCCTTGGGCATTAAATTTTATGGACATTAAATTATTAATTTTATTAATAAATAAACTAATATAATACAAAAATTAAAGAATTGTTAAAATTAATTAACTATGTCGGTGTTTTATTCTAAAACTGGTGCATGATATAAACTATAGCAAGAGATTTTGTAATTTTTAAATTTTGAAAATGAAAAAATCGGCACTTAATTAAATTTCTTTCTTAAACGGTAATTGTATGCATTTCATAGTCATACTTATTCCATTCATACCTTTGAGAGTTCTTTCCAATAATTATGGATACTACATGATTAGGTTTATTTATCAAACTCAATCCTACAGCAGTCGGAATACCAATGGATGAAGAAAATTCTGAAACAAAAGAGACAGATGAAATGCTTACTTAACAACAGCGTTTTCCTTAATACTTAAATACTTGAAACTTAAATACTTAAATATTCGGATTTAATTAATTATTATAAAATTTTGAACTGTTTATTTCACAAATATAGATTTCATTTTCTCTAAAATCATATTAATGCAACTTCAAATTGATATTTTTGCTAAAACAACCTTGTAATATCAGCCATAGTATTAATTATAGTAAATAAATTCAAGATTGTAAGCCCTAGAAATACCGCCTATTATTACAAACTTTAACAAAATTTCATAATTCAACCACTTTTCGTAGGACTGCAATATTTTAGAATGTAATTTTTTTACTTAAATTAATATTAAATGTCATAAAACATAATGCCATATACTCTTCTTTTATCTATGCATAAAACATATTTTTTTAAATCAGTAATTCAATTACAAAGGAGTGCCCCATTCAATATGTGCCAAAAAGACAGAAACTAGTAATTGCGATTGCCAACTTTTCGAATTTTTAAAATTGAGTCAGAATTATTAGCTAAAATGTGAATGAAAAAATCAGAAAGAACAAAACACATTTGATTTCACAACTACCATGTACAAGTATATGTAGAAAAAAATCCTAGCTAAATTTATACCAGACTGTAATTAATAATACTTCTAGACAAGTCCATCCAAAATTATGTGTTAAATTTAGAAATTTTCTAAAGAGAACCAGAGAAGATTATTGTCATTATTGTTAAAAAGAAAGAAACTACAAACAGCATAAAAAATGGTATATATAGACAAAATGACTTAGTAGCCTTATTTCAAAATTGGCTAGTTCTAGTAGCATCATCCTGTCAGATGTTGAGCATGATTGTCACAGTCTTGTCGCAGTGATCAGTTCAGTTTTGCATCTTGAAAAGTTTATTTGAGAGTGTTTTATTATGCTTTTTCGAGGGCCTATATTTTGATATTCGTAATTATTTCAATTAAAATCAATTAACTTTTGTCAGTACTAAAGATTTTGATAAAATTTATGATGTATTTCTAGGTTCTTGTTTCATGTGTCAATGCCCCAAAAAAGAGCAAAATGATTTATTTGTGAACTGTTTTTATTAAAAATTAGCATCTCAGTTTGTCTTCAGTATGTATTTGTCATTTTGATCATACTATATGGACAAAATGGTTTATGTCATAGGTTGCATTTTTTTCTCAATAAATGTTATTATAATTCCTGCTTAATTAAAATACTATCTTACTGGTAGTCAATGAACCAATAATTAGCACAAACGATTTTGCATTTTTTTCTCAATAAATGTTATTATAATTCCTGCTTAATTAAAATACTATCTTACTGGTAGTCAATGAACCAATAATTAGCACAAACGATTGAGATTGATTACCATTGATTACAATATCAAATAACAAAACACCATCTCATTTTCCCCTATAAGATAATGAGAGAAAAAAAGAAATAATATTCATCTGAAGAGAATTAAAAAAATACTAGAAAATCTTATGCACTGCTAAGTGCATAAAACATTAGCAAAAAACTAAATAAATACAAAAGTATGGTGATTAAAAATAAATCAGTTGCCTAGCTCGTAAATAAGGGTAATTCTTATTCTATTACCTGGAAAAAGTTGATTTAATGGTGTAGCTGGATGACTGATATTCAACGTAACTTTAAATTTGGCTTCCTTCACTGGCTCTGTTAAGTTGTACACTAAATTCAAAGGTATACTAAGAGTTTTTTGTAATATCCTTGGCAGCCCTTGAGTATTCACATAGGATACTAAAATTTTCAGTTCAACACTGTATATATTAAAGCCTCCAAATTTATCTTCATCAATGTAACAATAAGTTTCAAACATTTTTTCTTCTAAAACATTCCTAAATAGAATGCTATTAATTGAAAGCGATAAAGGAGAAGGGACCATTGCAGAAACTTGTATTTGTTCAAAAGAATTTGTGCTAGGTTTTATTTTAGCTACAATTCTCATAGAATTGACCGAGCGTGGTTTGTCATCAAGTTTAAATGTTTCTTGTGCATTATGTGGTAGTGGTCTCAAAGTTGAATCAATATTTATATTGATCTGTATCTCCTTTTCTGCTGTAGTATTTATCAATATCAAATCTAAAAGATATTAAAATTATGAATTACATTTGATATCCATAAATTTGAATTCTACATATAATATGCAGTTTATTTAACATACCTGCTGAATCTGTATTTGACTTAATGATAGCATGTAAATTTTCTAATTCTAATTTGGCTTCTTCATAATCAATAGGTTTCAGACTCATAGGTGGAGCAGAAAACAATTCAGGTTCCGTTCCAAGGTAGCTGCATTGCAAATGACCATCTTCTGATAATGTTACCAGAGCACCTAGAAATTTAAACAAATTTATTTTTAAATAAGTAAATAAGTGAATAAATAAATAAATATTAAATAATAATCTAGTATCAAGTTGAATATTTTTTGCATTTTAAATCCATGATGTATATTGATTAATATAACTAATTCATTAATTCATCATTCATTATAATGTTAATTCAATTTAATGATTAAAATAGTATAATTCTACAAGAACAACAATTTTGTATTCTAATTGTTGAAATTGTTATTCTACCAAATTTTAATTGTTTCTATAATGAAACAAGTTGACACTAGGGCTAAATTGAGCATATTGCAAACTAAAAAGTTGTTAAAGTATAATATAATGTATCATGATTAAACAATTAACAACACATGAGATCAGTGAAGAATTTTCAAACAAATCATATCCAATTCATTTTTATTATAAGAAAAAATAGTTTACTAATTAAATTTCCTTTATCTAGTAAGTCAAATGTGAATGTGTTGAGTTTATATGCTAAAATAAGGACAGAAATTCATTTACTTGGAAGTTCAGCAACTGAAGCTTTAGACATAGCAACCGGTATGCATGGCAGCTGCGCAGACCATCTTAAACTGGTTCCTTCATACAATAGTAACGTTCCTAAGTTTGAAGCAACTGCCACCATTAACCTTGCATCGGGTTCTGATAAAAAATAGATAGTTAGAAATTAGTAAAAAAAAATTGTAACAAAACTTATATATATTCTTGTTCTAACTGTTACAATATTCCTAATAAACAAAATTTATTTAAAGATAGGCTTTAATATGAAGGGAGCTCACAGATGCATTACGATTAACTAAGTTATGATTAAAATTTAGGCTAAATAAAAGTTATACAAAAAACATAATTTAAGATGAAGACAAAATGAAAATTTTATTTAATGAAAAGTTTCATTTAATTGTAACATTGATTTCAATAATTTTCAAATTCAAACTATATGTATGTTGCTGATTTTTACCCCAATACCATCCAATGACATATGCATGAAGACATATTGGCACAAAATCCAACTTCTTCATAAATTTCAATTTTCCCAAATCAGTCAAACAATATAAATTTTTCTCGCCAAGAATCACAATAACAGTCTCAGTGCTAGTCAATGGTAATGCCATAATATTTAAGATGCCTTCTCCTAAATTGTAATACCATGTTGGCGTCAAGTTGCCAGAACTTTCAGATTGTGACATATTTTGGTATCTAAAAAATGAAAAATAAATTATCAAAATATATAAGAGACCCTACATATTGCCATAATGTAACAAAATGTTACTTTTATACTTTTTCTGCTACAAAGTTATATAACAAATGTTAACTAAATGTAATATACGTGCAATGTATATTGGGAGTTGTGACCTAATGTAATAAATGTGCAATGTTTTGTTAGAAAATATTTTTCACAATTTTATATTTTAATGAAAATTCGACGGATCGATTTTTTAGCTTACCGAAGGAACAGTTTGTCTTTGCCAAAAAATCCGATTTGCTAATTTTATGTTTTCTCAATGTTTCAAGCAATTTTGAATCGAAAGAATCCAAATTTGAAAATTTGTAAATTAAAGTTGTACAATATTGTTAAGATAGAGATAACAATAAAAAAATTAAAAAATATTACAGCCCAAACTTAGTACATCTCTAATTTTTCAGTCCAAAGGAGTTACAAAGAAAAGTTATCCATTCAGCTTTAAAAATGAACTGCCTTAGCCTTAATTAGAAAATCAGTAACCGGAGTAATTCCTATACATTTTTTTTAATAATATTAGGTATATTTTAATCTCATCATAATAGCTTATAAAATTGTGCTAATTAAATTGCTATTTATAATTTCAATATAAAAAATAATCATAAGATCATTACAGAGTCGCAAAGAAAAAATCTATAAAAAATTAGAGCAGATGTTTGAAACTAGAAAGCAAATCTTTAAACTACTATGTAATAAATCTGAAATTAAGTTAAGCCTTATGAACAAAATTAAATAAAAAAGAGGAAAAATATTTGATGAATTAAAAAATAAATATAGAGTAATGAAATATCAGATAAAATCAGAAAATATAAAAATAAAAAATTCGATAACAGCTTGAAACTGTCTTCCTCTTCAGGCAATGCACTTGTTATTCAATTAATTAACAAATTCATTAATTGTAATTGGATAGTGATTAGATATGTAAATAAATAAAAATAAACTAATATAATGTGTTTCTGATTTTTACAGTAAGACTCTTATTAGCATCTTACTGGAAATATTTAAAAAAATGTATGAGTATGGTTTTACAATTTTCTCTGTAGCTGTTTCAAAAAAATTGACAGGTAAAAGTATGCGTTCATTTTTAGTAAATTTACCTGTAACATTCCACGAACCAATTTGAAGTAACAGTGATAAAAGAATCTGTGCGCATAACATAACAAATCGATGAGGGCAGTAAAAAATTTGGCAGAACACATTTAAATCCAATGGATTCCTGTTCAAAAACACTCAATATTCCATTTAGAGATTGAACACATATAAAATCACGACCTGATGCACCTCCAAAAGGGCCGATTACCATGGAATAAGCAGATTGCGGTAGAATGTGTTCGTAGCATACAGTGAGGAGGTTTTGATCACCTATAAATTATTATTAATATTATAAATGATTATAAATCTATTGAATCTGTCATATTATTTTTAAAATAAATTCTAATATATAATTTGTATGCAATCCGCATATAATCCATGAATACAGAAGAATTTTAGGATTTACCAAGGAAAAAATATATAATAAAATTGTAAGTAAAATATGAACTTTGTTAAAAAATTTACTTGTTTTAATAGATATAACTGAACATAATTATGTATATTAAAACTGAATGTACATTTGAATTCTTGAAAAGTAACAAAAAAATTCAAAGATGAATTTTAAAATCATTATTTTGTGAAATGTGATATCCAATAATTTTAATAGTATTAATGTAACAATTTGCTTACACTTAATAAAAACATATATATATATATATATATATATATATATATATATATATATACAAATAAAATTCAAGATTTCTACCAATATTAATCATTACACAAAAAGATTGAATGTCATTAATTAGTATTTAACAGCTTACAAATAATTTTAGAATAGTTAGTGATTTTTACCATGGTCTGTGATCCCGTCTAATGATTTTAAAGAGTATACAGTAACTCGTAGTGGATGCAGTACACATAAGAACCATTTTTGAGATCCCCTAAAACATAATTAATTAATTATAAAAATAATATCATAATTTAATTGAAAAAAATTTGAAAAGATGTTTTTTATAAATAGCAACCAAAGAAAATAATTTAATATATGGTTTAATTAAAAATTAAGAATAAAAATAAAATAAACATGGAATGAAAGCTTAACTATAATTAATGGAAACTAATAATTATTTTATTATTAAATAATTATTAACTAGTAATAATTTGCTTACATCGTTCACTTTCTTAAAATTTTGAAATATCTACAAAGTATTTTTTTTTTCAAAAACAATGAGATATTAAAATAAATAAAAGATGTTAACTGACTAAGAAAATTATGATTTAAACAACCATTCAAATTGATTCTGATAGTAAATTTTCTTTTAGCATTTATTAATAAATTAGTAACTGAAAGTAATTCATTTACTTATTTTAGTGCATGTTTAGGCATTATTTTAAGTTGGGCATGTGGTTTTCGACATAAAATTTGGAAATAATTTAGAAAATGTATATATCCGAACAACAATATTTCAAAGATGTAGAAATATATCCACATAAAGAATGTATCAATATAATGCAAATAACTTATATGTACAAATTTTAGATAATGTGACCCCGATGTTTGTATAAAATCCTAGTAAATATGAATATAGGTATATATGAATTATTACTTAAATGAATTATATTGAATGTACAAACTGCATAGTCTACAAATGACTAAAAATGAAAAACTATTAATATGTATAACTATAGTTATAAAGTAATAAAGGTTTATAGTAATAAAGGTATACCTTTAAAACCAAACAGTGCAAACTAAATAACAAGCTATTTAGTGCGAACAAAACAGATCTCAGGCTATCAACATACGAAACCAATTTTCCTAATCCTAAACCAAGAACGGGGTATGGTAATAATTTCTCCAGAACCAAGTCTGTAGGTTTGTATGCAGACAAACTTCCATCATCCAGTCTTTTTGTAGTCACCTTATATACTCTCAAAGCCCCTAAATGGGATCCTACAACTAAATTATCATGATCGCCTTCGGTTAGTCTGGCGATCAACAATGAATTTCGATCGAAAGATTCTGTTTCATCTTCAGAAACATTTGTGTTCCACCAACTTCTCGCTTTGAATAAGGACATGGTCGTCAAAGAAAATTGCACAATAAAATTCTAAGTTACAAATTAAAGGCTTCAGACTTGAAATTTAAAAAAAAAATCATTCATTATTTTATTGATACACACGTGTGCAATTTATGACAAATGACTTATTCAAACACATTTTTTAGAATGAATGTGTAAAATTTTTGTTGATACCTTTCTTGAACTGTCATTGAGACAGTTACCAAGAGTTACCAATATAGACAAAACAAAAATTTTAAGATTAGTTTTGTATTTTTGTTTATTTTGTTGTTTTGTTTTTTATGTTTATTTACGCAGTTTAATATTGATCTAAAACTACTAATTTTAATTAAATTATATTATTTATTAATTATAATTTTATAGTTTCATTGTTTAATATAATAGATTAAAAATATAATAAATAAGTTTTTCGATATTTATTTTCATCAAATATATAAAACATTTATTCAATTATTTATTTTTAATCGTTAAACTCCTATAAATTTGATGAATTTATTAATCTCATTCTTTATTTGAGGTTAGAAAAGTCTGGAATTAATGTTTTCAAAGAATCGGCAACATCGGCAACCATGTTGACATAGATAAATAAGAAAAAATGGATGTATGTGTGTGTGTGCGTGTGTGTGTGTATGTGTGTACGTGTGTGTATGTATGTACGTGTGTGTATGTATGTGCGGATACAAATTTTCGTCGACGATTTCGGGAACACGGATCAACCGATTTGAATAATTCATAAAACATTCGATTCGTATTGATAAGGAGACGTGCTGATTAGTTTTTGGCGAAGGCAGGTCTAGCCGTTCCGAAGATACGGGGCAAAAAGTGCCGAAAACGGTAACTCAGTTTTTAAGAGAACGGAGCGTCCGATTTAAATAATTCAAAAAACATTTCACTTGTATTGACAAGATGAAGAATCGATAAAATTTTCATAAAGGTAGGTGTAGCGGTTTCGGAGATATGGAGGAAAAAGTAAAAAAATTAGCCATTTGGCGGTCAAAAATGTTCATTAGACATATGCACATCAAATTATTAGATATTTTATAGAGATTTTAACAATAAGTATACATTTTGTTAACATTCCTATGGGTTCCGTACCAATGCTTATGCGTTAGACAGCGACGCGGCGCTTACGCGCTTTATATTTTGTCCCTATGCAGTTAAATCAGTACGATTGCTTTGAAAAAAAGTTCAGATCTTCCACAATATGTCAAAATAAAGAAAAAAATTTTTTTTCTCAAAAAAAAAAATTAAAAAATTTTTTTTTTTTCAAAAAAAAAAAATTAAAAAAAAATTTTTTTTTTAATTTTTTTTTTTCAAAAAAAAGTAATTTTTTGTCCATATATATAGTTTCTCAAAAATCTTATTTTTTCAAAGCACATTTTTTTCAAAAATGTTAATCGCTTTTAAAAAATTAATAATTTTTGGTACGGGAAGTTCCAGCAATTTGCCTTAAGGCACGATGCCTTGATTGCCTTAAGACAGAATTCCACTTACAGCTAGTTTAATAATAATTTCAACCTACTTTTTACAAATTTGGGACACTACCAAAATAAAGCCCAAAAGCAGACAATTGGTCCTAATATATAATTTTTTTTTTCATTTATATTTTATTTTAGTGACAATGTTCTGCGAATTCACAATTACAATATGTTTAATCGAGAATAAATTTATTTTATACTGCAACTTGGTATTTGGAATCTGTAAACTTTAAACCATATTTCTACTTTTTGTTTAATGAAGTTAAAAAGTCAATAAAATCAGTAAATTATATTTATTAAATATGAATTGCTTATAAATGTTGATTTTATTTCAAAATGATATACAGTCAAATAGTAATTAATGTTTTCAATTCGTTATAATAGTTAATATAGCATTTGAAGTTTATTATAATTTTAATAAAAAGTTGCAAAATATGTTTACATATTAAGAAAATTTTAATAATATAAGCAAATTTTCTTAAAGCAAAAATAACAGCAAATTGGTATTGTTATATTTAACATAAATTATAAGTGTTCTAAGTTTGAAATTTTTCATAAAAAATATATATAAAAAATATATAATACATGTGAAATTATTGTAAAAATTAGCACAATTTTATTTCATCTTAAAATGTTTGGTATACAACTGTTTATAATGTTAGTTATAATTTAATGAATTGTACTTTGAAAAAAAAATGTTATAAATTATACATTTGATGCTCTTATAAAAGACTGTCAATTAGTTACATCGTCTCAAATGATTTGGCAAATTATTCAATATCTCATAAGTCAATTGTTCTGCAATAACATCACTTGAATATTTGCAGTACACCTTAAACTTATATATCGAGAAAGATTTACCTGCAGCAAGGTATTGTTTATCATTTTACCAATATTACCTAATTTCACTTTCTTATCTTTAACATTCTTGGTAAAAACTAAATAGCAAAGTATCGAACAGTGCAGCTCAGATTCTATTAGAACATGTCCCCCTGCTTGCGCACTACAGTTTATTGTCTTAATAACATCGGTGACGTTAGCATTCAAATCAGATGCCATTTTACGAATATTATCTTCTGAAAATAAAGGTCGAGCCATAGGTGTGAGCATCATTTTGTTTTCTGTGTTATATGCAAACTCAGCAAGCTTGTTCAAAGTACATAAAGCTAATAAGCTGGCTTGTTTCACTGAAAAATAATATTCAATTTAGAGGTTACAGTATGTTGCAATTTGTCTGAATTATTTCTGTAAACAAAGGCCATTTTCCCTTCTTCATCACCTTCGCATGGAAAAGCAAACTTCCAAGTATCACAGTCACCGACTTCTTTCATGTTTTTGCTGGCAGGTCCAACTTCATAAATTACCTTTGAAGCAAATTCGAGTGCTTTAGTCTATTGTTCGGCGTTAGTTCGTCAGCATAATCTGGGCATATTTCAGTAAACTTTCTTTGTAACTCAATAAAATTTTCAACTTCATTTTGTTTCATAAACAAATCCTCAGTCGTAGTTCCTGTAATAAAATATTCCTTCTCTAATTTATGATTCGATAATTCAGGTGGAAGGATATCAGCAGACTGCAACATAGAAGCTAATTCTCTCTCTGCAACATCATTATCAGCAGACACCAATAGAGAAGCTAATTCACTCTCTTCAAGCCTAAAGCACCGAGCAATTTCAGCAAGTGTGAGATTATTTTCACTCATTGTCCTGTTGAAAATAAACAAATTGACAATAATTGCCCAACTCAACAATTAAGAATCTACTTAAGTATACTTAATACTTACAAGGTGCCTAGCTTTATGTTTTGAACCTAGCTTATTTTCCAAATTGAAGATTAATTTGTCTATAATTTTTACTAGAGCCTATATAGATATAATATTTTCAATTTGTTTCGCTCACTAATCAATCCGTCCGTGCGTGTGTATACAAAGCTTGAGACGTATACAAAGAGATGAAGATATAAGTAAATCGGTGATTCCCCAACTCCTAGTAGTGTTTCCAAACAAGTTTGAAGGCATAGATAAAGCAAGAGTAGTGTTTCCAAACAAGTTTGAAGGCATAGATAAAACAAGATTATATGTTTAGTCATGGCACATGATTTTAATGACTTTAACATTACTGATCATTTGATGCTTTCTTTTCCCCTTTAAAATTTAAAAATGATCGTGTTTTTTCTGGAATATAATGATGATTTTAAGTAATAAACACTTTAGTATTGTTATCAAAACTTTGTAATACAACACACTCTACAGCATAGATAAACAAGTATAAAGCTCTTCATAGATAAATAAACATAAGAATATGAAGCTCTTCACCTACAGCTTTATACTTATTTATCTATGCTTTAGTTAATATGCGACGAAATTCACTTGACTTGAGAGTTAAAAGAGGAGGGGATATGCTTATTTATCTATGAGGGGTTAAATATTACAGGGAGAAGGATACGATCCAATTTGGACGAGGGATGCGTCCAATTTGAATGATTAAAAAAACATTCGATTTATATTGATTGAGAGAGGTGCTGATTAGTTTTTGGCAGAGGCAGATCCAGCCATTTTGAAGATACAGGTTGAAAAGTAACAAGAATGCAATTTTGTAAGAGCGGAGCGTCAAATTTGAATAATTTAAAAATCATTCGATTCGTGTTCGATGGGGAAACAATAAGCTGATTAGTTTTTGAAAAAGTAGGTCCAGCCGATTTGAAGAAACGGGGTAAAAAGAAACAAGAATTGTGATTTTATGAAAACGAAGCGTACGATTTGAATGATTCAAAAAACATTTGATTCGTATTGATGGGGGACGTACTGATTAGTTTTTGGCAGAGACAGATTTAGCGCTTACGAAGATATGGGGTGAAAAATAACAATAATGGGAATTTACTGATTGTGAGAACGGAGTTTCCGATTGAATGATTCAAAAAACATATCACTATATTGTTACTATCATATTGATATAATGAAGGATTAGTTGAGTTTTTAGGAAGACAAGTCTAGTGGTTTTGAGATTCATCAAAAAAGTAAAAGGATGCTCGAATGCTCTTGCCGGCCAAAATGATAATTACACATACGCACATAAAATTACAAGATATTTTATAGAGATTTTAATAATAATTAAAATATCTGTTTATATTTCTATGGGTTCCGTACCAAATTTGTAATGTTAAAAGATTGAGACGCGGCGTTACGCGATTTGATATTTTGTTTCGAAATCAGCTACGCAGCGCAATTGATTTAAAAAAAAATCAAAATTTTCTGAAAAATTTAAAGCATTTAAAAATTCTGAATTTCGGTTCGGTAAGTTCCAGCAAATTGCCTTAAAGCACGATGCCATAGATAAAAGAAGAGTATGCACGATGCTTTGCACAGGCCTTGCACCACTAGTTCATGCTTATTTATCAATGAGTTTATCTATGCTTTTTTATCTTTTTATTTATTATGCTGATTTTATTATTTGTGTTTATTTATCTATGCTTTCTATACGCTTCTTTTACCTATGGATATAGATAAATAAGCCTATGGATATATATACTCTTCTTTTATCTATGAATTAAGTTTTAGGTCATATACAGTTTTTGTCAAAGTTATTTATTTTTTTATATCTTTTTATATCTATCTATTATTCATCAAGGTGTAAAGTATGTTATTTATCTATGTCAATATTTTTCTTTATTATTTTAATTTTTTTTAATACCTGTTAAAAAATTATTAACCAAACCATGTCAACATGGTTGCCGATTCTTTGAAAACATCAATTCTAGACTTTTCTAATCTCAAATAAAGAATGAGATTAATAAATTCATTAATTTTACAGGAGTTTACGATTGAAAATAAATAATTGATTAACTGTTTTATATATTTGATAACAATAAATATCGAGAAACTTATTATTATATTTTTAAAATATATTATATTAAACAATAAACTTAAAATTATAAATATCAAATAATATAATTTAATCAAAAACTAGTAGTATTAGATCAATATTAAACTGCCTAAATAAACGTTAAAAACAAAAAAGAATTATGCAAAACATATCTGAAAAAACGTTTGGCGGTTTGTGAAAGTTTTGTCGCGTTTGATGTAAACCGCCTTGTCAAATCGTTGGAAACTGTCATGAGATGGCGCATGCGCAGTGTAACAAATCAGAAATGAGTTTGGACGAGTTGTGGATCGTAACAAACTGCCACACCGAACACACCCTACGCTTGAATTTTTAGTGTGTGTTGATACATAGACCTTATACAATTTATGGACTGCTAGTCCCATACATTTCTCAAGTAAAAAGTGTCAAAAGATGTTCTATGGTATGAGGGCATCGAGGGTATTTTGCGGCCGAGATATGTCAAACTCGATCGCTTGAACGTCAAATGAAAGTCCGTGTGTTCGAAATTGTTGGCAAATATTATATAATATCAATTTATGTTGAACTAATGAATGTAATGAACTATTTATTTATTTATTTATTTTAGGTATACAAAGTGTTTAAGGAAAATTAGAAAAAAAATTAAAAAAAAATTATTTACATATTATAAAATTTACTGAAAATAAGAACAGTTGGCTAGAGCTATTATGGGAAATTAGAAAGCAATAATGAAATATTTTTGTTTAAATGTTATATATTTAGTATTGGGGTTTAAAAGCACAATTTTCGTGTGAAGTGGCGTGAAAGTGGTGCATTCTATTTATTAAGTACATTTTACAACAGACCCAAATACATTTAGAAGACATTTTACTCTTTATTAGATTTGTCTGCTACTAACAATTTTAAAACGCGTATTTTTATCCTCTTTTAGGCAAAAAACACGAGCGATCAAACATCTCGTGAACCCAAGTAACTTTAAAATTTAGCGATCGAGAGCATTCGACTAATTTTCGGTTAAAGCTCGTGTTCGTATTTGACATTATCTCGCCGCAAAATTACCCTCGTATGCCCTCATACCATAGAACATATTTTTGACACTTTTATGCGCTCAACTAGCAGTCCATGAAATTGTATAAGGTCTATGGTTGAATATTATACTCGTAGTATGTCTCGCCTTAATATCGATATCTGTCTCACATTTTTCGTATGCCAATGTTGCCTGCACTGTTTGTCTACTTCATACGAAGTGTTTTCCAAGAAGAATAACAACAAATAGCCTATTTTTTACCTTTAAGTGCGTTAAATGGTACAATTAATAGATATATCGTTATTTACTCTTCTCATTAGTCTGTGATCTTCTATTTTAAACGCAATTTACGCGTATTGTGCGCGTATTTCGACTATTTCCATTGTCGATATGGAAGTAAACACTGACGCTGTCAATCTCGGCGTCGGGGAGTCTGAAGCAGAATTAAAGAATTCGAGAAGAAATAAAAGTTTTGATACAAGAGCGAAGTATCAAGTAGTTCTTCAGATAGTGATTCTAATCCCAGTATTAGTTCTGTCACCTCAGTAAGTTCTGCAGATGAGAAAATCGCAGATCAGGTCATAAGAGAGGACGTTCGCCGAGCCCGAACCACGACGTATTCCTCAACATAGGAGTAGTTCCAAATCATATGGATATATGACAAGTTAAATTATTTATTCGTGATACTAGGTTTTTGTAATTAAAAGCAATAATGCGGGGAAAATGTACTTGTCGAAGGCAAAAGGGGTATGGTCAAACACTTCCCAAAATGAGAATAATCTGAATCAGGCTTTTAGAGAATGCAGGAACGTTTTGCTGTTGTTTTCGGTTAAAGAGAGTGGTAAATTCGCAGGTAACCTATTCTAAATATAAATATAATAGAAATATTGGTACTTCGATGTAAACTATGGTAACTCGATGAAAAAAAAACTACGAATTAATGACATATATGTTATATTTACTTCTTTTTTAAATTATTTCTGTCACTTATTCAATATAATATAATATTGTATGTCTTTTTGTAATAAAGGGTTAAAAAAAAACTCTGGTATACTACATTCGGCCACTTACAATTCATTTTCATTTTTATCTTAAGCACCATTTTTCAAGTTCAATGATATTACACAGCTTATCTAGTCTATATATTTTTTAATTTTTATATTCAGTACTTCAAAGGCACCCCTGTCTGTTGAGATATGGATATATATGAAAATGTATATATTGCTAATAAAATAAATAAACAAAAAAAAAGAGATTTGTTTTTAGTAGTTCGGTGTTCCAAGTTACTATAGTTTATCTGGAGTATGCGTTTTATTTATCCTACATATATGTTATAAATTTATATGAATTGAATATGCCAATTTTTTTATCAATGCCATTGTTTAGATAAATATTTCTGTGTTTAAATAATTGTATTTTCTAGAATCAACTGAAACAACAAACAGTGAACTAAGGTGTTATTGCATAAATTTGTTAAAAAAAAAATGTACTCTCAGTGTTTAGTGTTAAAGTAATACTGTTCCTCTCCATGTGACTTTATGTAGTGAACTGAACAAATAATTATAGGATTTGCAAGACTTCAGTGTGAATCTAGACGTGATGTGACTCCAATATCGTGGGTTTTGCCACCTGGTATATCATCAAAAAGCTTTGGAGGTGTTTTCAGAGTCGACTGGATCTGCAGGAAAGAGTTGCCATTCAGTTCTACATTGCATTTATTTAATCCGTGGAATGAAGGCAACCAGTTAAAATTGGCAGAGATGGACAAGAAATCGAACCCAGAGTTGCTGAAGAACTTTGTAGATTGTTTCCGCAAGATGAAGGTATAGGAGATTCTAATAAATTATCGGGAAGTCTATTATCGTTTTGGGTGTTTTAGTCTAGTACAAGTGTGATTATTAAGTGATTAAAAAATCTAGTATGAACATAATGCTGCTATAATTGTGAAAAGTCAGATTGCACAATAGTGATTTGTGACAATATTGAACTATAAAAAATTTCAACATTTGCTAATTTAATATATCACAGTTCTTTTCAGAATTCCACTCATTTGCACAATGCTAATATTTTGGAAGATGTTTTATTTTAAAATTTAATAGTTAAAAACAATAAATTTTCAATGTATAGTGATTTCAAAGAATCTTCAACTATTTATAATTAGTTTACTCTAAATTTCTAGAGAATGTGAAATCCTGATTAGTATAATGTTTTTGATTTTGAAAACATAATTTCATTAAGGAGTTAGGGGTACTCAGAGTCATGAAAAAATGAGAATTTTCAGTATTTCTTTTTGTTATAAATCAAGTCTTTTTACAAAAATAAAAATATGGCTGTATTAAGCAAGGTTTTGACTTGAAATAACAAAATTTTCAAATAAAATATGTAAACATTTCCAAAGTATAGGTGTTTGTGTTGACCAGTTTAAAAACAAGGTCTTTGCATTGAAAATCTAAGTTCTTGGAGATTCGTCTAAAATCGATCAGATAAAAAAAAATAGTTTAAAAATAGATAATCCTGGGCCGGATCGAAGTTTT
>NW_020536999.1:58665431-58724057 GCF_003426905.1 Ctenocephalides felis
AAACTAAATAAATACAAAAGTATGGTGATTAAAAATAAATCAGTTGCCTAGCTCGTAAATAAGGGTAATTCTTATTCTATTACCTGGAAAAAGTTGATTTAATGGTGTAGCTGGATGACTGATATTCAACGTAACTTTAAATTTGGCTTTCCTTCACTGGCTCTGTTAAGTTGTACACTAAATTCAAAGGTATACTAAGAGTTTTTTGTAATATCCTTGGCAGCCCTTGAGTATTCACATAGGATACTACAATTTTCAGTTCAACACTGTATAATTAAAGCCTCCAAATTTATCTTCATCAATGTAAACAATAAGTTTCAAACATTTTTTCTTCTGAAACATTCCTAAATAGAATGCTATTAATTGAAAAGCGATAAAGGAGAAGGGACCATTGCAGAAACTTGTATTTGTTCAAAAGAATTTGTGCTAGGTTTTATTTTAGCTACAATTCTCATAGAATTGACCGAGCGTGGTTTGTCATCAAGTTTAAATGTTTCTTGTGCATTATGTGGTAGTGGTCTCAAAGTTGAATCAATATTTATATTGATCTGTATCTCCTTTTCTGCTGTAGTATTTATCAATATCAAATCTAAAAGATATTAAAATTATGAATTACATTTGATATCCATAAATTTGAATTCTACATATAATATGCAGTTTATTTAACATACCTGCTGAATCTGTATTTGACTTAATGATAGCATGTAAATTTTCTAATTCTAATTTGGCTTCTTCATAATCAATAGGTTTCAGACTCATAGGTGGAGCAGAAAACAATTCAGGTTCCGTTCCAAGGTAGCTGCATTGCAAATGACCATCTTCTGATAATGTTACCAGAGCACCTAGAAATTTAAACAAATTTATTTTTAAATAAGTAAATAAGTGAATAAATAAATAAATATTAAATAATAATCTAGTATCAAGTTGAATATTTTTTGCATTTTAAATCCATGATGTATATTGATTAATATAACTAATTCATTAATTCATCATTCATTATAATGTTAATTCAATTTAATGATTAAAATAGTATAATTCTACAAGAACAACAATTTTGTATTCTAATTGTTGAAATTGTTATTCTACCAAATTTTAATTGTTTCTATAATGAAACAAGTTGACACTAGGGCTAAATTGAGCATATTGCAAACTAAAAAGTTGTTAAAGTATAATATAATGTATCATGATTAAACAATTAACAACACATGAGATCAGTGAAGAATTTTCAAACAAATCATATCCAATTCATTTTTTATTATAAGAAAAAATAGTTTACTAATTAAATTTCCTTTATCTAGTAAGTCAAATGTGAATGTGTTGAGTTTATATGCTAAAATAAGGACAGAAATTCATTTACTTGGAAGTTCAGCAACTGAAGCTTTAGACATAGCAACCGGTATGCATGGCAGCTGCGCAGACCATCTTAAACTGGTTCCTTCATACAATAGTAACGTTCCTAAGTTTGAAGCAACTGCCACCATTAACCTTGCATCGGGTTCTGATAAAAAATAGATAGTTAGAAATTAGTAAAAAAAATTGTAACAAAACTTATATATATTCTTGTTCTAACTGTTACAATATTCCTAATAAACAAAATTTATTTAAAGATAGGCTTTAATATGAAGGGAGCTCACAGATGCATTACGATTAACTAAGTTATGATTAAAATTTAGGCTAAATAAAAGTTATACAAAAAACATAATTTAAGATGAAGACAAAATGAAAATTTTATTTAATGAAAAGTTTCATTTAATTGTAACATTGATTTCAATAATTTTCAAATTCAAACTATATGTATGTTGCTGATTTTTACCCCAATACCATCCAATGACATATGCATGAAGACATATTGGCACAAAATCCAACTTCTTCATAAATTTCAATTTTCCCAAATCAGTCAAACAATATAAATTTTTCTCGCCAAGAATCACAATAACAGTCTCAGTGCTAGTCAATGGTAATGCCATAATATTTAAGATGCCTTCTCCTAAATTGTAATACCATGTTGGCGTCAAGTTGCCAGAACTTTCAGATTGTGACATATTTTGGTATCTAAAAAATGAAAAATAAATTATCAAAATATATAAGAGACCCTACATATTGCCATAATGTAACAAAATGTTACTTTTATACTTTTTCTGCTACAAAGTTATATAACAAATGTTAACTAAATGTAATATACGCGCAATGTATATTGGGAGTTGTGACCTAATGTAATAAATGTGCAATGTTTTGTTAGAAAATATTTTTCACAATTTTATATTTTAATGAAAATTCGACGGATCGATTTTTTAGCTTACCGAAGGAACAGTTTGTCTTTGCCAAAAAATCCGATTTGCTAATTTTATGTTTTCTCAATGTTTCAAGCAATTTTGAATCGAAAGAATCCAAATTTGAAAATTTGTAAATTAAAGTTGTACAATATTGTTAAGATAGAGATAACAATAAAAAAATTAAAAAATATTACAGCCCAAACTTAGTACATCTCTAATTTTTCAGTCCAAAGGAGTTACAAAGAAAAGTTATCCATTCAGCTTTAAAAATGAACTGCCTTAGCCTTAATTAGAAAATCAGTAACCGGAGTAATTCCTATACATTTTTTTTAATAATATTAGGTATATTTTAATCTCATCATAATAGCTTATAAAATTGTGCTAATTAAATTGCTATTTATAATTTCAATATAAAAAATAATCATAAGATCATTACAGAGTCGCAAAGAAAAAATCTATAAAAATTAGAGCAGATGTTTGAAACTAGAAAGCAAATCTTTAAACTACTATGTAATAAATCTGAAATTAAGTTAAGCCTTATGAACAAAATTAAATAAAAAAGAGGAAAAATATTTGATGAATTAAAAAATAATATAGAGTAATGAAATATCAGATAAAATCAGAAAATATAAAAATAAAAATTCGATAACAGCTTGAAACTGTCTTCCTCTTCAGGCAATGCACTTGTTATTCAATTAATTAACAAATTCATTAATTGTAATTGGATAGTGATTAGATATGTAAATAAATAAAATATAATGTGTTTCTGATTTTTACAGTAAGACTCTTATTAGTATCTTACTGGAAATATTTAAAAAAATGTATGAGTATGGTTTTACAATTTTGTCTGTAGTTGTTTCAAAAAAATTGACAGGTAAAAGTATGTGTTCATTTTTAGTAAATTTACCTGTAACATTCCACGAACCAATTTGAAGTAACAGTGATAAAAGAATCTGTGCGCATAACATAACAAATCGATGAGGGCAGTAAAAAATTTGGCAGAACACATTTAAATCCAATGGATTCCTGTTCAAAAACACTCAATATTCCATTTAGAGATTGAACACATATAAAATCACGACCTGATGCACCTCCAAAAGGGCCGATTACCATGGAATAAGCAGATTGCGGTAGAATGTGTTCGTAGCATACAGTGAGGAGGTTTTGATCACCTATAAATTATTATTAATATTATAAATGATTATAAATCTATTGAATCTGTCATATTATTTTTAAAATAAATTCTAATATATAATTTGTATGCAATCCGCATATAATCCATGAATACAGAAAAATTTTAGGATTTACCAAGGAAAAAATGTTTATAAAATTGTAAGTAAAATATGAACTTTGTTAAAAAATTTACTTGTTTTAATAGATATAACTGAACATAATTATGTATATTAAAACTGAATGTACATTTGAATTCTTGAAAAGTAACAAAAAAATTCAAAGATGAATTTTAAAATCATTATTTTGTGAAATGTGATATCCAATAATTTTAATAGTATTAATGTAACAATTTGCTTACACTTAATAAAAACATATTTTATATAATATATATATATATATATATATATATATACAAATAAAATTCAAGATTTCTACCAATATTAATCATTACACAAAAAGATTGAATGTCATTAATTAGTATTTAACAGCTTACAAATAATTTTAGAATAGTTAGTGATTTTTACCATGGTCTGTGATCCCGTCTAATGATTTTAAAGAGTATACAGTAACTCGTAGTGGATGCAGTACACATAAGAACCATTTTTGAGATCCCCTAAAACATAATTAATTAATTATAAAAATAATATCATAATTTAATTGAAAAAAATTTGAAAAGATGTTTTTTATAAATAGCAACCAAAGAAAATAATTTAATATATGGTTTAATTAAAAATTAAGAATAAAAATAAAATAAACATGGAATGAAAGCTTAACTATAATTAATGGAAACTAATAATTATTTTATTATTAAATAATTATTAACTAGTAATAATTTGCTTACATCGTTCAGTTTCTTAAAATTTTGAAATATCTACAAAGTATTTTTTTTTTTCAAAAACAATGAGATATTAAAATAAATAAAAGATGTTAACTGACTAAGAAAATTATGATTTAAACAACCATTGAAATTGATTCTGATAGTGAATTTTATTTTAGCACTTATTAATAAATTAGTAACTGAAAGTAATTCATTTACTTATTTTAGTGCATGTTTAGGCATTATTTTAAGTTGGGCATGTGGTTTTCGACATAAAATTTGGAAATAATTTAGAAAATGTATATATCCGAACAACAATATTTCAAAGATGTAGAAATATATCCACATAAAGAATGTATCAATATAATGCAAATAACTTATATGTACAAATTTTAGATAATGTGATCCCGATGTTTGTATAAAGTCCTAGTAAATATGATTATAGGTATATATGAATTATTACTTAAATGAATTATATTGAATGTACAAACTGCATAGTCTACAAATGACTAAAAATGAAAAACTATTAATATGTATAACTATAGTTATAAAGTAATAAAGGTTTATAGTAATAAAGGTATACCTTTAAAACCAAACAGTGCAAACTAAATAACAAGCTATTTAGTGCGAACAAAACAGATCTCAGGCTATCAACATACGAAACCAATTTTCCTAATCCTAAACCAAGAACGGGGTATGGTAATAATTTCTCCAGAACCAAGTCTGTAGGTTTGTATGCAGACAAACTTCCATCATCCAGTCTTTTTGTAGTCACCTTATATACTCTCAAAGCCCCTAAATGGGATCCTACAACTAAATTATCATGATCGCCTTCGGTTAGTCTGGCGATCAACAATGAATTTCGATCGAAAGATTCTGTTTCATCTTCAGAAACATTTGTGTTCCACCAACTTCTCGCTTTAAATAAGGACATGGTCGTTAAAGAAATTTGAACAATAAAATTCTAAGTTAGAAATTAAAGGCTTCAGACTTGAAATTTTAAAAAAAATTATTCATAATTTTATTGATACACACGTGTGCAATTTATGACAAATGACTTATTCAAACACATTTTTTAGAATGAATGTGTAAAATTTTTGTTGATACCTTTCTTGAACTGTCATTGAGACAGTTACCAAGAGTTACCAATATAGACAAAACAAAAATATTAAGATTAGTTTTGTATTTTTGTTTATTTTGTTGTTTTGTTTTTTATGTTTATTTACGCAGTTTAATATTGATCTAAAACTACTAATTTTAATTAAATTATATTATTTATTAATTATAATTTTTTACTTTCATTGTTTAATATAATAATAATTAAAAATATAATAAATAAGTTTTTCGATATTTATTTTCATCAAATATATAAAACATTTATTCAATTATTTATTTTTAATCGTTTAACTCCTATAAATTTGATGAATTTATTAATCTCATTCTTTATTTGAGGTTAGAAAAGTCTGGAATTAATGTTTTCAAAGAATCGGCAACATCGGCAACCATGTTGACATAGATAAATAAGAAAAAATGGATGTATGTGTGTGTGTGCGTGTGTGTGTGTATGTGTGTACGTGTGTGTATGTATGTACGTGTGTGTATGTATGTGCGGATACAAATTTTCGTCGACGATTTCGGGAACACGGATCAACCGATTTGAATAATTCATAAAACATTCGATTCGTATTGATAAGGAGACGTGCTGATTAGTTTTTGGCGAAGGCAGGTCTAGCCGTTCCGAAGATACGGGGCAAAAAGTGCCGAAAACGGTAACTCAGTTTTTAAGAGAACGGAGCGTCCGATTTAAATAATTCAAAAAACATTTCACTTGTATTGACAAGATGAAGAATCGATAAAATTTTCATAAAGGTAGGTGTAGCGGTTTCGGAGATATGGAGGAAAAAGTAAAAAAATTAGCCATTTGGCGGTCAAAAATGATCATTAGACATATGCACATCAAATTATCAGATATTTTATAGAGATTTTAACAATAAGTATACATTTTGTTAACATTCCTATGGGTTCCGTACCAATGCTTATGCGTTAGACAGCGACGCGGCGCTTACGCGCTTTATATTTTGTCCCTATGCAGTTAAATCAGTACGATTGCTTTGAAAAAAAAGTTCAGATCTTCCACAATATGTCAAAATAAAGAAAAAAATTTTTTTCTCAAAAAAAAAAAATTAAAAAATTTTTTTTTTTTTCAAAAAAAAAAAATTAAAAAAAATTTTTTTTTTAATTTTTTTTTTCAAAAAAAAGTAATTTTTTGTCCATATATATAGTTTCTCAAAAATCTTATTTTTTCAAAGCACATTTTTTTCAAAAATGTTAATCGCTTTTAAAAAATTAATAATTTTTGGTACGGGAAGTTCCAGCAATTTGCCTTAAGGCACGATGCCTTGATTGCCTTAAGACAGAATTCCACTTACAGCTAGTTTAATAATGTTTAGCTGTATTATCTTCATGCTTTTGCGTTCATTATTTTCTCTATGGCCTCCCTATATAGAGGACATCTGTGAGTGCCGGCATGATGTGCTACATTTTCAGAGTTTCCATTTTCAGCTAAACATGAATCATTGTGAGGCTGCACACGACTTGCTTATGCAGACGGTAAGAGATATAAAAATTGATGTTGCCCTCTTATCAGAACCTTACAAACATCTAACTGATTGGCCATGGGAAACGGACAGTACCACCAAAGCCGTTATTTGGTCCTGTGGCAAGTTTTGTTTCCAAAATGTTGTTAACAATAGCAACGCAGGATTTGTCGCAGCATCATTAGATGGCATACATTTATACAGCTGTTACGCTCCACCTAGTCTTTCTTTGCCAGATTTTGTCGATTTTTTAGATCGTCTTGTGGAGGATGCAAAACGACACCACCCCGTAGCGATAGCCGGTGACTTTAACGCATGGGCGGTAGACTGGGGAAGTAGGAAGACTAATGCAAGAGGTAAAGCACTTTTGGAGGCCTTCAATGCACTTGACGTGGTTTTACTTAATAGTGGTGATAAACCAACCTTTGAAAAGGGCAGTGCAAGCTCAATAATAGACCTTACTTTTGTTAGCAATAGCCTCGTCAGAGGAATTTGCAATTGGGAGGTATTAGATATCTACACTGCTAGTGACCACAATGCAATCATCTGGGAAATATCAACAGATAGAAACATTAGAAGACATGCGAAAATATCTAAAGCCATTGGGTGGAAAATAAAATCTTTTGATGAAAGCGCCATGAGAGTTGCCTTAAATTGCAAACCTATAATTTCAGAACACGCAGATGAGCATACTAGAGAGCTGATGGAGAGAATAACCGAAGCCTGTGATATCAGTATGACTCGTAAACATGGCATAAATCAAAGACAATCTGTGCACTGGTGGACTGAAGAAATCAGCTCTCTTCGTAAAGAGTGCCTAAAGAAAAGAAGGATCTCTCAGCGTGGATTTAGTCTCAGTAATTCTGCACAACTGGTAGTGGAATATAAACAAGCACGTAGACAACTAAATAAAGCTATCAAAGATAGTAAAGTTAGGTGCTGGAAAGAACTTTTGGATGAAGTCGAGGAAAATCCATGGGGAAGACCTTATAAGACTGTAATGTCTCGCCTCAAAAGCCAGCCAATACCTTCACCAACTTGCCCACGACTATTGAATAAAATAGTAACTACTTTGTTTCCACGACAACCTAATTTGAACTACCAGGTAACACATGTAGAACAGAATAATATTCCACTTATAACACTGCAAGAACTGATGGAAGCTTGTCATCGCGTTGGTAATAGCAAGGCACCGGGATTAGATGGAATTCCTAATATTGCCTTGAAAACATCAATTATGACATCTCCGACAATGTTTCTTAATGCATATAATACATGCCTGAAAGAAGGGGTTTTTCCACGAAAATGGAAACAGCAAAGACTAGTGCTTATTCCCAAAGGAAAAAAACCACCAGATGAACCATCATCCTATCGTCCAATATGCATGCTGGATACAGCGGGTAAAATTTTTGAAAGAATAATTCACCAAAGAATAGATGCAGTAGTTGATCCAATCCTAGCAGACAATCAGTATGGTTTTCGCAAAGGGCGATCAACTATCGATGCTATAAACTTGGTAGTTAATACCGCCAAGGAGGCAATTGCTGGAACCAGATGGAAGGGGGGTTCCAAAAAGTACTGCCTTGTAGCTACATTGGATATAAAAAATGCTTTTAATTCTGCAAACTGGGATTGCATTATGAATGCACTCCGTGACAAGAACGTGCCAGCATACCTATGCAATATAGTCGCAAGCTACTTTACAGACAGAATTCTAATGTACCATTCAAGCGATGGTACAGAAGAATATAATATAACAGGAGGTGTGCCGCAGGGCTCTGTTCTAGGCCCTTTGCTGTGGAATATTATGTATGATGGCCTTTTGAGACTAGAGTTTCCAGAATGTGTGAAACTAGTAGCATATGCAGACGATGTTGCCATAGTGGTTGTCTCCAAACAAATTGATGACATCGTAAGCCTATTCGATATTACATTCAGAAAAATTAATCGGTGGATGGGAACAATGAATCTCCAATTAGCACAACAAAAAAGTGAAGCTGTTCTTATCACTAGTAGGAAAAGAATTGAGACCATCAAGCTAAAGATAGGAAATCTTGAGATCACGTCAAAACCTCACATCTGTTACCTTGGCGTAATGCTTGATGCTCGTTTGAATTTCAATCAACAGGTGGAATACGTTAGTGCTAAGGCGTCAATAGTTAGGACGAAACTTGCTCGACTGATGCCTAATATTGGAGGTCCTAAACAAACCAGAAGGATATTACTATCGTCAGTTATTACTTCAGTGCTGACATATGGTATCTCCATATGGGGTGATGCTCTTAAATCTCAAAAATCGAGGAGAATGGCAGGGCCCTTATACCGTCTCAGTGCTATAAGAATTGCTTGCGCATTTCGCACAATATCGGCGGAAGCAGTGTGCGTCATTTCAGGAACTGTGCCTCTCTTAGTCTTAGCAGAGGAAAGACGGATAATTTACCATAGAAGACATCAACAACTGTGTACTGAAAAGTTAAGATTAGAAGAACGGCAGAACAGCATTGACCGATGGCAGCGACTGTGGGATGTCGCTGTAAAGGGCAGATGGACGCATCGTCTCATTCCTAACATCAAAGTCTGGCTAAGTCGCAAGCACGGCGAAGTAAACTATTATACTACGCAAATGCTATCGGGGCATGGCTGTTTTCGAGCCTACCTACACCGATTCAAGCACGATAGCTCGCCGGATTGCCCATATTGTTTGGGCGAAATCGAAGATGCTGAGCACGTGTTCTTCGTGTGCCCGCGATTTGGTGCTCTACGGGATGATGTGGAGGAGACATTGAGACGCACAATTACCCCAGGTAATGTTGTTGAAGTGATGCTGACAAGTGAAGCTGCTTGGAACGCCATAGACAGATTTGCGAGAGACGTTTTAATGGACCTGCGTTCTATAGAGAGAGAAAGGGCGAATGGGACTTCGCCCATTTAAAAGATAAGTAAAATGTTTATGATTTATAACATTGTTTATAACAAGTTAAGAATTGTAACATTCTAGATCCTCCCCCCACGAAGTAATGCCTAGCGGCGGTTTCCGTGGGGACCAGAGGCAGGGGCAAAGCGGAGGTTTTAGTCGGTATTATACCAGGGCGGTATCGAGTCCGACATACCCAGACAGAAGACCGGTCTGGGATGCATAAAAGCATTTCCTTCGCTATACAAAAAAAAAAAAAAAAAAAAAAAAAAAAAAAAAAAAAAAAAAAAAAAAAAAAAAAGCTAGTTTAATAATAATTTCAACCTACTTTTTACAAATTTGGGACACTACCAAAATAAAGCCCAAAAGCAGACAATTGGTCCTAATATATAATATTTTTTTTTTCATTTATATTTTATTTTAGTGACAATGTTCTGCGAATTCACAATTACAATATGTTTAATCGAGAATAAATTTATTTTATACTGCAACTTGGTATTTGGAATCTGTAAACTTTAAACCATATTTCTACTTTTTGTTTAATGAAGTTAAAAAGTCAATAAAATCAGTAAATTATATTTATTAAATATGAATTGCTTATAAATGTTGATTTTATTTCAAAATGATATACAGTCAAATAGTAATTAATGTTTTCAATTCGTTATAATAGTTAATATAGCATTTGAAGTTTATTATAATTTTAATAAAAAGTTGCAAAATATGTTTACATATTAAGAAAATTTTAATAATATAAGCAAATTTTCTTAAAGCAAAAATAACAGCAAATTGGTATTGTTATATTTAACATAAATTATAAGTGTTCTAAGTTTGAAATTTTTCATAAAAAATATATATAAAAAATATATATAATACATGTGAAATTATTGTAAAAATTAGCACAATTTTATTTCATCTTAAAATGTTTGGTATACAACTGTTTATAATGTTAGTTATAAATTTAATGAATTGTACTTTGAAAAAAAAATGTTATAAATTATACATTTGATGCTCTTATAAAAGACTGTCAATTAGTTACATCGTCTCAAATGATTTGGCAAATTATTCAATATCTCATAAGTCAATTGTTCTGCAATAACATCACTTGAATATTTGCAGTACACCTTAAACTTATATATCGAGAAAGATTTACCTGCAGCAAGGTATTTGTTTATCATTTTACCAATATTACCTAATTTCACTTTCTTATCTTTAACATTCTTGGTAAAAACTAAATAGCAAAGTATCGAACAGTGCAGCTCAGATTCTATTAGAACATGTCCCCCTGCTTGCGCACTACAGTTTATTGTCTTAATAACATCGGTGACGTTAGCATTCAAATCAGATGCCATTTTACGAATATTATCTTCTGAAAATAAAGGTCGAGCCATAGGTGTGAGCATCATTTTGTTTTCTGTGTTATATGCAAACTCAGCAAGCTTGTTCAAAGTACATAAAGCTAATAAGCTGGCTTGTTTCACTGACAAAATAATATTCAATTTAGAGGTTACAGTATGTTGCAATTTGTCTGAATTATTTCTGTAAACAAAGGCCATTTTCCCTTCTTCATCACCTTCGCATGGAAAAGCAAACTTCCAAGTATCACAGTCACCGACTTCTTTCATGTTTTTGCTGGCAGGTCCAACTTCATAAATTACCTTTGAAGCAAATTCGAGTGCTTTTAGTCTATTGTTCGGCGTTAGTTCGTCAGCATAATCTGGGCATATTTCAGTAAACTTTCTTTGTAACTCAATAAAATTTTCAACTTCATTTTGTTTCATAAACAAATCCTCAGTCGTAGTTCCTGTAATAAAATATTCCTTCTCTAATTTATGATTCGATAATTCAGGTGGAAGGATATCAGCAGACTGCAACATAGAAGCTAATTCTCTCTCTGCAACATCATTATCAGCAGACACCAATAGAGAAGCTAATTCACTCTCTTCAAGCCTAAAGCACCGAGCAATTTCAGCAAGTGTGAGATTATTTTCACTCATTGTCCTGTTGAAAATAAACAAATTGACAATAATTGCCCAACTCAACAATTAAGAATCTACTTAAGTATACTTAATACTTACAAGGTGCCTAGCTTTATGTTTTGAACCTAGCTTATTTTCCAAATTGAAGATTAATTTGTCTATAATTTTTACTAGAGCCTATATAGATATAATATTTTCAATTTGTTTCGCTCACTAATCAATCCGTCCGTGCGTGTGTATACAAAGCTTGAGACGTATACAAAGAGATGAAGATATAAGTAAATCGGTGATTCCCCAACTCCTAGTAGTGTTTCCAAACAAGTTTGAAGGCATAGATAAAGCAAGAGTAGTGTTTCCAAACAAGTTTGAAGGCATAGATAAAACAAGATTATATGTTTAGTCATGGCACATGATTTTAATGACTTTAACATTACTGATCATTTGATGCTTTCTTTTTCCCCTTTAAAATTTAAAAATGATCGTGTTTTTTCTGGAATATAAATGATGATTTTAAGTAATAAACACTTTAGTATTGTTATCAAAACTTTGTAATACAACACACTCTACAGCATAGATAAACAAGTATAAAGCTCTTCATAGATAAATAAACATAAGAATATGAAGCTCTTCACCTACAGCTTTATACTTATTTATCTATGCTTTAGTTAATATGCGACGAAATTCACTTGACTTGAGAGTTAAAAGAGGAGGGGATATGCTTATTTATCTATGAGGGGTTAAATATTACAGGGAGAAGGATACGATCCAATTTGGACGAGGGATGCGTCCAATTTGAATGATTAAAAAAACATTCGATTTATATTGATTGAGAGAGGTGCTGATTAGTTTTTGGCAGAGGCAGATCCAGCCATTTTGAAGATACAGGTTGAAAAGTAACAAGAATGCAATTTTGTAAGAGCGGAGCGTCAAATTTGAATAATTTAAAAATCATTCGATTCGTGTTCGATGGGGAAACAATAAGCTGATTAGTTTTTGAAAAAGTTAGGTCCAGCCGATTTGAAGAAACGGGGTAAAAAGAAACAAGAATTGTGATTTTATGAAAACGAAGCGTACGATTTGAATGATTCAAAAAACATTTGATTCGTATTGATGGGGAGACGTACTGATTAGTTTTTGGCAGAGACAGATTTAGCGCTTACGAAGATATGGGGTGAAAAATAACAATAATGGGAATTTACTGATTGTGAGAACGGAGTTTCCGATTTGAATGATTCAAAAAACATATCACTATATTGTTACTATCATATTGATATAATGAAGGATTAGTTGAGTTTTTAGGAAGACAAGTCTAGTGGTTTTTGAGATTCATCAAAAAAGTAAAAGGATGCTCGAATGCTCTTTGCCGGCCAAAATTGATAATTACACATACGCACATAAAATTACAAGATATTTTATAGAGATTTTAATAATAATTAAAATATCTGTTTATATTTCTATGGGTTCCGTACCAAAATTTGTAATGTTTAAAAGATTGAGACGCGGCGTTACGCGATTTGATATTTTGTTTCTGAATCAGCTACGCAGCGCAATTGATTTAAAAAAAAAATCAAAATTTTCTGAAAAATTTAAAGCATTTAAAAATTCTGAATTTCGGTTCGGTAAGTTCCAGCAAATTGCCTTAAAGCACGATGCCATAGATAAAAGAAGAGTATGCACGATGCCTTGCACAGGCCTTGCACCACTAGTTCATGCTTATTTATCAATGAGTTTATCTATGCTTTTTTTATCTTTTTATTTATTTATGCTGATTTTATTATTTGTGTTTATTTATCTATGCTTTCTATACGCTTCTTTTACCTATGGATATAGATAAATAAGCCTATGGATATATATACTCTTCTTTTATCTATGAATTAAGTTTTAGGTCATATACAGTTTTTGTCAAAGTTATTTATTTTTTTATATCTTTTTATATCTATCTATTATTCATCAAGGTGTAAAGTATGTTTATTTATCTATGTCAATATTTTTCTTTATTATTTTAATTTTTTTTTAATACCTGTTAAAAAATTATTAACCAAACCATGTCAACATGGTTGCCGATTCTTTGAAAACATCAATTCTAGACTTTTCTAATCTCAAATAAAGAATGAGATTAATAAATTCATTAATTTTACAGGAGTTTAACGATTGAAAATAAATAATTGATTAACTGTTTTATATATTTGATAACAATAAATATCGAGAAACTTATTTATTATATTTTTAAAATATTATTATATTAAACAATAAAACTTAAAAATTATAAATATCAAATAATATAATTTAATTAAAACTAGTAGTATTAGATCAATATTAAACTGCCTAAATAAACGTTAAAAACAAAAAGAATTATGCCAAACATATCTGAAAAAACGTTCGGCGGTTTGTGAAAGTTTTGTCGCGTTTGATGTAAACCGCCTTGTCAAATCGTTGGAAACTGTCATGAGATGGCGCATGCGCAGTGTAACAAATCCGAATGAGTTTGGACGAATTGTGGATCGTAACAAACTGCCACACCGAACACACCCTACGCTTGAATTTTTAGTGTGTGTTGAATACATAGACCTTATACAATTTCATGGACTGCTAGTCCCCATACATTTCTCAAGTAAAAAAGTGTCAAAAGATGTTCTATGGTATGAGGGCATACGAGGGTAATTTTGCGGCCGAGATATGTCAAACTCGATCGCTTGAACGTCAAATGAAAGTCCGTGTGTTCGAAATTGTTGGCAAAATATTATATAATATCAATTTATGTTGAACTAATGAATGTAATGAACTATTTATTTATTTATTTATTTTAGGTATACAAAGTGTTTAAGAAAAATTAGAAAAAAAATTAAAAAAATATTTTACATATTATAAAATTTACTGAAAATAAGAACAGTTGGCTAGAGCTATTATGGGAAATTAGAAAGCAATAATGAAATATTTGTTTAAATGTTATATATTTATTATTGGTGTTTGAAAAGCACAATTTTCGTGTGAAAGTAGCGTGAAAGTGGTGCATTCTATTTATTAAGTACATTTTACAACAGACCAAACACATTTTAGAAGACATTTTACTCTTTATTAGATTTTGTCTGCTACTAACAATTTTAAAACGCGTATTTTTATCCTCTTTTAGGCAAAAAACAAGAGCGATCAAACATCTCGTGAACCTAAGTAACTGTAAAATTTAAGCGATCGAGAGCATTCGACTAATTTCGGTAAAGCTCGTGTTCGTATTTGACATATCTCGGCCGCAAAATTACCCTCGTATGCCCTCATACCATAGAACATCTTTTGACACTTTTTATGCGCTCAACTAGCAGTCCATGAAATTGTATAAGGTCTATGGTTGAATATTATACTCGTAGTATGTCTCGCCTTAATATCGATATCTGTCTCACATTTTTCGTATGCCAATGTTGCCTGCACTGTTTGTCTACTCATACGAAGTGTTTTCCAAGAAGAATAACAACAAATAGCCTATTTTTTTACCTTTAAGTGCGTTAAATGGTACAATTAATAGATATATCGTTATTTACTCTTCTCATTAGTCTGTGATCTTCTATTTAAACGCAATTTAACGCGTATTGTGCGCGTATTTCGACTATTTCCATTGTCGATATGGAAGTAAACACTGACGCTGTCAATCTCGGCGTCGGGGAGTCTGAAGCAGAATTAAAAGAATTCGAAGAAAATAAAAGTTTTGATACAAGAAGCGAAGTATCAAGTAGTTCTTCAGATAGTGATTCTAATCCCAGTATTAGTTCTGTCACCTCAGTAAGTTCTGCAGATGAGAAAAATCGCAGATCAGGTCATAAGAGAGGACGTTCGCCGAGCCCCGAACCACGACGTATTCCTCAACATAGGAGTAGTTCCAAATCATATGGATATATGACAAAGTTAAATTATTTATTTCGTGATACTAGGTTTTTTGTAATTAAAAGCAATAATGCGGAAAATGTTACTTTGTCGAAGGCAAAAGGGGTATGGTCAACACTTCCTCAAAATGAGAATAATCTGAATCAGGCTTTTAGAGAATGCAGGAACGTTTTGCTGTTGTTTTCGGTTAAAGAGAGTGGTAAATTCGCAGGTAACCTATTCTAAATATAAATATAATAGAAATATTGGTACTCCGAAGGTAAACTATGGTAACTGCATACATTGTAGAATATATTGGCGATCGATGATGAAAAACTATGAATTAATGACATATATTGTTATATTTAATTCTTTTTAAATCATTTTTATTTGTCACTTTATTCAATATAATATAATATTGTATGTCTTTTCATAATAAAGGGTTTAAAAAAATCTCTGGTATACTAGTACATTTGGCCACTTACAATTCATTTTCATTTTCATCATTAAGCACCTTTTTTTAAGTTCAATGATATTACACAGCTTATTATATTTTTTTTTAATTTTTATATTCAGTACTTCAATGGCATCCCTGCCTGTCTGAGATATGGATATATATGAAATGTATATATTATGCTAAATAAAATAAATAAATAAAAAAAAGAGATTTGTTTTTAGTAGTTTCGTGTTGCAAGTTACTATAGTTTATCTTCGGAATATGCATTTTATTTATCCTATATAATATGTTATAAATTTATATGAATTGAATATGCACATTTTTTTAATCATGCCATTGTTTAGATAAATATTTCTGTGTTTAAATAATTGTATTTTCTAGAATCAACTGAACAACAAAACAGTGAACTAAGGTGTTATTGCATAAATTTGTTAAAAAAAATATGTACTCTCAGTGTTTAGTGTTAAAGTAATACTGTTCCTCTCCATGTGACTTTATGTAGTGAACTGAACAAAATAATTATAGGATTTGCAAGACTTCAGTGTGAATCTAGACGTGATGTGACTCCAATATCGTGGGTTTTGCCACCTGGTATATCATCAAAAGCTTTGGGAGGTGTTTTCAGAGTCGACTGGATCTGCAGGAAAGAGTTGCCATTCAGTTCTACATTGCATTTATTTAATCCGTGGAACGAAGGCAAACCAGTTAAAATTGGCAGAGATGGACAAGAAATCGAACCCAGAGTTGCTGAAGAACTTTGTAGATTGTTTCCACAAGATGAAGGTATAGGAGATTCTAATAAAATTATCGGGAAGTCTGTTATCGTTTTGGGTGTTTTAATCTAGTACAAGTGTGATTATTAAGTGATTAAAAAATCTAGTATGAACATAATGCTGCTATAATTGTGAGAAGTCAGATTGCACAATAGTGATTCTGTGACAAATAATTGAACTACAAAAATTTCAACATTTGCTAATTTAATATATCAGCAATTCTTTTCAGAATTCCACTCATTTTCACAATGCTAATATTTTGGAAGATGTTTTATTTTAAAATTTAATAGTTAAAAACAATAAATTTTCAATGTATAGTGATTTCAAAGAAACTTCAACTATTTATAATTAGTTTACTCTAAATTTCTAAAGAATGTGAAATCCTGATTAGTATAATGTTTTTGATTTTGAAAACATAACTTCATTAAGGAGTTAGGGGTACTCAGAGTCATAAAAAAATGAGTATTTTCAGTATTTCTTTTTGTTATTAAGTCAAGTCTTTTTACAAAAATAAAAATATGGCAGTATTATGCAAGGTTTTGACTTGAAATAACAAAAATTTCAAAAAATATATATATAAACATTTCCAAAGTTATAGGTGTTTGTGTTGACCATGTTAGAAAACAAGGTCCTTGCGTTGAAAATCATAAGTCCTTGGAGATTCGTCTAAAATCGATCAGATAAAAAAAAATAGTTTTAAAAATAGATAATCCTGGGCCGGATCGAAGTTTTTTTTAACTTCCCGTAGGGCAAGTTATAGTAATCGCAAAAAAATCGAAAATGAAAATTTTTATATATCTTCACGTTTCAGAGGTTTCTAAATATTTTGGCATACCTTAGAAAAAATGGATGTATGTGTGTGTGTGTGTGTGTGTGTGTGTGTGCGTGTATGTATGTGTGTGGGGATACAAATTTTTATCGACGATTTTGGGAACACGGATCAACCAATTTGGATAATTCAAAAAACATTCGATTCGTTTTGATAAGGAGACGTGCTGATTAGTTTTTGGCGAAGGCAGGTCTAGCCGTTCCGAAGATACGGGGCAAAAAGTGCCGAAAACGGTCACTCGGTTTTTAAGAGAACGGAGCGTCTGATTTGAATAATTAAAAAAACATTTCACTTGTATTGATAAGATGAATTGATCAAATTTTCATTAAGGCAGGTCTAGCGGTTTCGGAGGTCTAACAAAAAAAGTAAAAAAATGCCATTCGGCGGTTAATAATGATCATTAGACATATGCACATTAAATTATCAGATATTTTATAGAGATTTTAACAATAAGCAATACGATTGCTTTGAAAAAAAGTTTAGAATTTCCAAAATATGTCAAAATGAAGAAAACATTTTTCTTTTCAAAAAAAAGTAATTTTTTGTCAAATTTATAGTTTCTCAATAATCTAATTTTTTCAAAGTAATATTTTTTCAAAAATGTTAATCGTTTTTATAAAAATAATAACTTTTGGTACGGGAAGTTCCAGCAATTTGCCTTAAGGCATGATGCCTTAATTGCCTTAAGACAGAATTCCACTTACAGCTAGTTTATTTTTTTCTTTTCAAAAAGTAATAAAATGGCGGCGCCAAGAAGTTCTTTTCTAGATTTTTGGGTAAAATTCAACAATGGTCTTAAAAGATCGAAATTTTTGAAAAACAGAAAATACTTTGATCGAGCCCGAGTCTATTATGCATTCTAAAAGCTGTATAAATTTCATTAAAATGTGTTGTGTGGTTTTTGAATTACAGTTGTCACCAGTCAAAAAAACATTGTTTTGAGATAAGCGCATTTAAAGTTTCACGTTAGATTTCCATACAGAAACACGAATTATTAAATTACTTTAACAGAGTCATCTATTCTTGGGCCAAATAATAGTTTTTCAGTCATTGTGGAAGTTTCTAAAAGGTTCATTTGCGCGCTGATCTGCCACTTTCACACGTGCAACATTCAATTTTTTAGCATACCGATATGAATCAGACCCGCAATTAAGTACTAGGGTTCATTAATAATCATATGTATGCACTAATTTGTACGATAGTAGAAATAGTATTCAGGGTTTTGGGCATATTTTCCTTACTAGGTGGTTGAAGCTCTTTACTCTCATTATTATTCTGAATGAATCCACCTACACATCTTGAAAGTTAATTATAATTGCTAAAATCGTTGTAAGTCAGTTTAGCAGCTTTTAAAACATCAGCAAGTAAGGAAGAATAATCTTGAGTATAAATATCAAGCTTTCCACTTGCTTCCGCTGGTAAGAGTCGAATAACTCAAAAAATAATTATTGGATCAACTTGAAATTTTCAGAGAATATTTTCAAGATATTGCACTTAACAAAAATGCAAAAAAACAAATTTTGCCTTTTTACAAATTCTGAGTACCTTTTACCCCTTAAATCTAAAACCAAGTAAAGTAATTATGTATTAAATAGGAACAACTTTCATCATTTATATTATTTATCAACAGTCTTTTTGTTAACGTAATTATTTGTTTTTTATTCTTCTTTGTAATTGTATAACATAATTTGCGAGTCAATTATGTAATCTGTTGTGTTTTTATATTTGATGTGATAATCAATTAGCAGTTGAATTGTGCTTTCATCTCAGCTAGATTTTATAATTTTAATATAGCAGCATCATGTTCACATTATACTGTACCACTTGATATAACACACTTATTTTATCATAAGATTTTTATTACACTTTTTTTATTTTATCAGAATTTTACTCATTCATCCATTTTAGGGAGCTTATAGTATCTTCAGGGTTCATAATTATTAGGTTTATTGCAGTAGACAAATTAGTTTAATTTATGTAAATACAGTAAAATACAATGCTCAAACAATAAAATTATGTAATGTGATAGACAAAAACTTGAGAAAAAAATACTTATAATAATGTGACAAATTGTTTGAAGCATGATAATAGAATGTTCAGTATTCAAAGTTGTTTATTGTCTTGATAGATTGAGACATAAAGTTTTTATACCTCAAATATCGATACATGAGGGCAGAATCGAAAAGAGAATAAAGTATGAAAATAATTGTGATCATAAAGGGCTAGAAAGGAGTTGTTAAAATAATTTTGAATAAGGAAATTGAAGAAATAAGCAAAATATTATTTGATATTCGCAAAAATATATTTGATATATGCAAAAATACTATATTCTTAGAGTACTGAGAGAAAATTGCTGCAGAGTAATTATCTTCATTACAGTTGCAGTCATTTTTTTTTTATTTGATCTTGGTTTTTTTACATTCTGATGCTAACTTTATTAAAATTTTACAACAATATTAAGTTTGTGATTTCATTTCATTGCATTTTGATTTTTTTTTTAGAAGAAACGTAATATTTTAAATTATAAATATGGTTATAATAGATAAAAGATGGTAATATTTATAAATCGAAGAAATCCAATTTATATCTTTATTTAACTTAAGTTAAAGAAAATTAAAGTAACTAGATTATTAAACACACTTCAGCATTAAATATTAATATTTTTTTGTCAAAATAACTTTAAATATTGTTTGATGTTTTAAATAGTTGCACCATGTTTGGTAGCTATTTTTATGACTCCTCAAAATTATTATTTTATGAATATTTCAATAATGTGTTAATAATCTTTCTATGAATATGTTTGATATTAGACATCATCTAATTATTTTATGTCCAATCAAGTGGACAAATATTTTGGACAATGATAATAATGAAATTACAAATTTAATAATGCATTTAAAATATTTCTATATTTTAATATAAAAGTAATAGGTGGAAGATGTAAGATACATTTTTTAATAATGTAGACTTGGCTTTTTTTTATTAATTTTGTAAATGACAAAATTGAGTGTGCAAAGTTACAAATTGTTATATATTTCATTTGTGATAGTTTATTTTTGAGTTTTGATAGTCTCTTCAAAAACTTTATATATTCTGTTTCGACAATATTAACTTGTTTTGTGACTAAAATGAAGTTTTGCTTTGATGTAATTTTTAGTGTTGAGAAACTCTTATTTCTGCAACTGAATGTGTATCTTAATAAGTGATAATTATATCAGTATTGTAATATTTCTGTATACTTCCAAGTTTATCTGCTTTTTGAGTTGATAATTTTAAAATATGATTACTAGTTACTGTAGAATTTACCAATCAACTTGGATTAATTATCTTATAGTGCAGTAAACGGAGAGGAAAAAAGGGTATAACCTCTGAATTTTTTTACTGTGCTCCGAATTGAATGAAATTTTGGAATTAGGTTCATCTTACCCTCAAGTTCAAAAGTGAAAACAATTCGGGTTGCGCCATCACCCCCCGGGGGGATGACACCCCCTTCTCAATTGTATAATTACATTTTTTCAAAATAACGTCGGAAATCGATAGAAGAACTAATTATAAGAAAAAAATGTCTTTTATAGTTTTTCAAAAAAACTAATACTTTTCAAGTTGCTGGCCACTAAAGATTCATATATTTTTGGCGTTTTTCTTCGTTTATTTGCAATTATCTCCTAAAATATACATTTTAACGAAAATCATGTAATGAACAAAATAATGTCAATAAAAATCTTAATAAATCGGTATTACATAAAGTGTTCTAGGAAAAATATTAAGCAAGGTTTGAAAGAGCAAAGTCGTTTTTTCTTTCGTTCAAGATTTATTTGTTGTATTTAAAGCCATCTAGTGTCGAGGTTTTGCATTTTATGCATTTTAGTGAAATTGGGTTTTATAGTGCTCAACATAAGCTTTAAAATGAGTGCTGTTACAATTTTTTTGCGTGTAAAATGAGTGAGCTATCATGCAAATAAGAAGCGTATACGAAGTTTTTTTTTGTTAAATCATATGGTTTAATGAGCGCCATTTCCACCAGAATTAAAGTAATTCACATTCCATCTAGAATTCACTTCATTATAGATATCTTGATGGATTCAAGCAGATTCACTACTTTAGTACAAATTATTTTCAGAAAACTCACGATTTTATAAAAACTTTTTTTCCAATTTGCGCGGCCGCGCACTCTTTGAACCATCATAACTCTGTCAATTTTTGTGTGAAAGAAAAATAATAAAAAGCAATAATAAGCCAGAAACATCCCTTTGATTTTTATCTATATGCTTTTATACGTATCTTTTATTCTTTTTGAGATATAATGAAAATAATTTCCATTTTTAAAAAAAATCAGAAAGAAAAAATTTTATAAAATCGTTTATATATTTATAACCAATCAAGTTGAAGATATTATTTTGCATTATAATTATCAATAAAACGATCTGATAATTTATTATTATTTAGGTATTGAAATGACTCCAATCCTGCGCCGTTCAAAAGAGGCTTCAAAACGACTGCACTCTAGGAGCTACAGCACATACCGTCAACCATTAGGAGCCCGATCTAAATTTCGAGGCCGTGGACCCCCTCACTATGCCAGAGGCCGAAAGTTGTATCTAACGACACGACATAACCGCGCAAGGGCTCGCAGCATCAGCCCCTACCGCAGGGATTCCTCTAGCAGGTTAGTAATATTTTAGTTATTTCAGGTATTGTATATAAAGGCAATTTGATAGTAGCTCATTTGGTGCAAAAAAATGCTGTTGCCTTAAAAGTTTTCCGGATAGTAGCTCATTTAGATCTTGATTTTTACATAGTGTATTTATATATTTTATTTTACCTTGATTAAAAATTGCTGAAGTTGTATCGCATCCACTGAAGACGTGCAAAAACAATATATGATCTGCGGCTGTTTTATCTATTAGGCTACTTGTAGAATATAATTGTTGCAAAATTTTTTCTCTTCCCGGTTTTAGTAAATATATAGTAAAAATCAAGATCTAAATGAAGTTATTTATATATTTAAAAATCCAAAACCTGATCCAGAGATCATTGCCACAGCTGGAGAACGCTTCCTTCTTAAATTGTACGGTTTTAGTGATGAGAATACCATAACAAATAAATCTTTAAACGTCTTTAGATATGCGTGCTTTACAAAATTGGCATACAAAATTAAATTTAATATTGCATCACTACCATGAATTTTTGAACACAGTTTGTGTAATGAGACATTCAAAGATATTTAACTTTTCTGTTTCACAAAAAACAAAAACTGTGTTTCAAAAATAAATATAGTTCAAAATTATTAGGATAAATTTTGAAGCTATAGTAATGTAATCTTTGATAACATTAAGGTTTAAATTCAATATTGGCAGTTGATATATATTGATAATAAAATTACAACAACTAATAAAGTATATGAATATGATATATACAATAGGTATGCTTATATGAAACAATATGTAATGAATGAGAATATTGTTGAACATTAATAATTTCGAACTTTCATTTTCGATTTCACGAAAATTAACAAAAATTATAAAAACGGACTTTATGATTGTCTGACACAGATTCTTATTAACTTTCCGTAGGGTAGTAATAGCAAAAAATCAAAAATGGAATTTTTTACATAACTACATTTCAAGACTTCCTGTTTCATCTTAGCATACCTTTGAAAAAAATGATGAAAATGTATGTACTATTAACCGATTTCCATTATTCGAAAAGCATTTGATATCTATTGATGTGGGAACACGTGCTGATTAGTTTTTGGCAGGTTCAGCCGTTTCGAAGATACGGGGCAAAAAGCTCAAAAAATGGTTTTTGAGAGAACGGAGCGCCCAATTTGAACGATTCGAAAAGCATTTTACTTCTATTAACGGAATGAAGAATTGACTAAATTTTTAGGAAGGCAAGTCCAGCCGTTTTGCAGATCTTATAAATAAAAGTTACAAATAATGTCATTTGGCAGTGAAAAGTGATCATTAGACATATGCATTACAAATTTATAGATATGTAAGTTTTATAGATATTTTTTTCATGGGTACATTTTATAATGCTTGCACGTTAGAAGATTAGTAATGTTTAACCCTGAGACTAAAATGCAGCCATTACGTGTCTCGATATTTCATCTCTTTGGGTAAAATTTCAAATTTAAAAAAAATCAAACTAAAAAAAATATATATATATCGGTACAGGCAGTTCAAGCAATTTGAACCGATGGCATGAATTTAAAATAAAAGCCATTAATGGAACTCTGTAAGGCCTCGCGTTGATTACTTTCGCAAGACAATCAGCCGTGCATTTTTGTTTAGCTTTCAAAGAAGTGCATATTTTTCGATAACATTTCTGTGAAAAAGTCATGTATAATTTAGAAATCGTGCTGATTGGTTTTTGGCAGAAACTCGCCGGTCCGTTTCTTTGACCAAAGAAATTATTGAAGTACATGTTGGGAAACTCATGCGACTTGTCTTAAGGGGTTATGCTTCTTTAGAATATTCAAAAAACGAAAAAAAAATTTTTAGGTTTAAAATATACTTTGAACCTATATATATATTATATATATATATATATTATATTTTCAATAGCAATCAGAATATAGGACAATTCTATGAGCTATTTGGCTTATGTCATTCACTCGCACACATACACACACACATATAAATTAATCTGATAAATATTATATTGATAGTTAGAGAATTATTTCAATAAATGATTATACTATTCTGTTCATATATTATCTTTGGGCAGGTTCTTCTTCAGTCTTCTTGAAATTGGTGTATCAAGAAGCTGAGTGTCTATAGAGTTTGTATGATGTTCTAGTTTATGAAAATGTTTAACACTGTTGATTTGTATAACTTTGTTTATAAATTCAATATGAAGATCATTGTGTAAGGTCTCATTGCTGACGAACCACGGAGCATCATTAATCTGCCTTAATATTTTAGATTGGGCACGTTGCATTAGCACTATGTTGGATTTGCTTGCACAGCCTCACAATTCTATGCCATAAGTCCATATTGGTTTCAATACTACCTTGTAAATCATTGGCAATGGATAGAATTGACTTGCGTCCCAGAAGTCTTTGTAATCATTCGTCTCTTTGTAAAATTAGGGAAGCCTTAAATGCATCAGCATGTGTCAAAAGAACTGCTATGTCATCAGCAAAGGCGGCTTTTGTAGTTGATTGGAAAGTTGTAAAATCACTAGTGAAGTAGTATATAGAGAAATGGCGCCAAAACACTGTCTTGCGGAACTCCTGCCTCAATCTGATGAGATGTTGAAGTTTCAGTGTTGGCGAGATAAGATTCTAGAATATTATAATAACCACTTGGAAGTAGAGATCTCATCTTCAAAAAAAGTCCATTGAGCTCGCATCTAGAGACCCTGCAGAACAGAATTGTTTCGGCTCGAAAGTATTGTTGATGACTCTTATGATTCTGTGGCGCTGTTGAATTGTAGATTGCTGGCTGCGAAAACCAAACTGATGTTCTGGAAATATATTTGCGCTAATTAAGATATGCCGAAGCAGAAGTTTTTTGAGCACTTTTGAGACCATTGGCAGAAGTCTGATTGGTCTACATGAGGTAATCATATTAGCATCTTTTCTGCTTTTATGGGTCATTTTTACTATAGATGTTTTGTTGTGAAAGAGTTTTGAAGAGTTAACTAATAATTTAATCTAATTATTGATTTAAATATATATGTTAGAAGTATGAATCCTTGTTTGGCAGTTCTTTCAACATTTTTGGTATCACTAAATCATAGCCTATAGATTTATTATTTTTTAATTTACTTATCTCTTCAATTATAATCTTTAATGAAAAAAAGTTTATGATCATTGAATTGTGAAAAGGAATTATGTTTGAGCTAAGGCCCGCTGCGTTAGAGTAATCTGGGTTCGGTTTGAAAACTGTTCTTGAATAATGAGTAATGAATATCAAATCTATTCATATAAAATGAGTTGACTGCCATTTGAGTCTTGCTTTTCTTTTTTCTGAGATTAAATGTTTAATTTCAAAGGACAGGTTGATCCTGCTGAACTGTTGTTTCTGGTGTAACAGCTAAAGCTGCATCATGAGAGATTTTATTAAATTCATCAATACTAACTAATTTTGCGATCAGTATTGTTTTCTATTTTGCAGCGGTATAGTTCCCAGTTTGTTTTTCTCGAATGTAGTCTATAAGGATTACAAACATTGATATTTGAAGAACAGATAGTAGCAATTATAGGTGAGTGATCTGAAGAGAGGTTGTAGCTTGAATGAACATTTGGGTACCTTGGGTTTAAGCCCTTCATTATGAAGAAATTCAATAAATCGGGCTTCTTTATTGGGTCGGTTCGCCAGTAAGTCGGAGTACCTGTGGAAAGAGTACTATAGTTTTGTTGGACAATAACTTCATACAGTTTTCTTCCTTTTGGATTCAGTCTTGAACCCCAAAATGTGTGCTTACTGTTGAAATCTCCGCCAACTGTAAACTTATTTCCAAGAGATTCAAAGAATTCAGAAAATTGTATATTACTAATTGTATGCCGTGGTGGACAATATAAGTCAGAAATTGTTATTGCAAAAGATAACATTTGTACTTTGATGGATGTTGCTTGTAAGTAATCTTTCTAATATTTTTCAAGTTTGTAGTGATATATATTAGATTTAATTAATACAGCTGCACCCCGGTGAACTGTGCCATCTGGATGAGTAGTATGATATACACAATAATTAGGAATGAATAAGTTTAAATAATTAGTGCAATGAGTTTCACTTACCAGAAAAACGTCTATTTTGTTTTCATTGAGGTATAATATTAGTTCGTGTTTATGCTGCATGAGCCTGTTGGAGTTCCATAGTCCTATTTTTAGAAATTTAACAATAAAGCTAAATGATTTTGTTAATGAGGGTACATAACATATTAATAATCATGGTATTCTGTTGCATAAGTTGTTGAAACATATTTTTAAATTCAGTTAAGAATTGTGAATAGTTATTCGCAGAGTTGTTATTTTCTATATTTGAATTTTTGCCTCTATTGAATTCTATGGCTTTAGAATATGACATGTGCTCCGTGTTTGTTAGTCTATCAAAACGTCGTGAAGTGGTTGCAGTTTTGATGTTTATAGGTGAATTGTATAATTGTTTCGACCCGTTTTTGTTGTTGGAATCATTTTTAGATTTATTTTGTAGTAAATTCTCATAGGTAGAACAACCTTTGTAGTTTGCTGTGTGAGCTTCTTCACAGTTTACACAAAATTCTGGAGTCCACATTTTACACAAATAATTGGACGATTGCAATTTGTTCTAGTATGAACTTACATTTGGCATTTTGTACACTGTGATATTACTGATGATATAAACGAAGTCTCAAAATGGATATTTTGGTCAAGTATCTTATTTATCTTACAAATTTCTGAATTGTTTTTATTTGGTTCAAGATCAATGTGAAACATATTGAGAAGGAGTCTTTTGCCTATAGCGTAATATATTTGTAATGTTTCTGGCCTTATGTCATTTGTTTTCAATTTTATTTTTCAGTTCGGAAATGTTTGCTGAATGATGAATGTACTTCAACGCAACTTTATATGCTCTTTCAGTACTGACCTCGTATGTATGAAATACTGCATTGGTATAGGTAGAAATTTTACAAGTTTTCTGTAGTCTTCAATATTTGAAACTTTACATTTTATGTTATTGTTTGATAAAGTTTTTATTATGTAATTTTTATTGCCTAAGAAATTATTGATAACATTAGTCATACCTTCATAATCTGTTGGTTGGTGTAGGACATCTTGGCTGAGCTATTGGTTCATTATTTGGTAATAATTCAAATCTATTATTTAGTTTAATCGGTTCGCCTTTTAGGCGTTTTGGTCGCTTTTCTTTTGGGCTAGTAACAAATTGCCAAGGAGCAAAATTTCAAGAAGTAGACGCAGTTTGAGAAAATATATTTTTCATGATCATAGGTTCATTGCTTGTCGATGGAATTTGTTGATTACTATTCAATAGAATAGACTGTTTTATTATATTTGCAGCTGTAGTTTCAGTTTGTTGGTTAATTGTTTTATTGAGCTTAAGTTGTTCCGTGATGTATTAAGAACATGTTTGTGAATCATCATAGAGCATTCTATTCACATTTACTATGAGGATATCTGCATAACCGTCACCCCCGAAGGGTGACACTAATTTGTTATTAAAGTTGCACTTCAATTTTTTTATTTACTTTGACGTTTTGACGTATTATATTAAATTGTGTATAGGATAAATATATAATTAAATATATAATTTACCAATGATTTTCAATAATTTACTTAGTTCATTGGATTAATTTTTTAATTGATCATATCAATATATGAGCTGTTCAGTGCACACAGTGACTAACTCCGAAAGTCAGAAAGTGGAGAAAAGCGATAAACTAATGTATATTGCTTTTAAAAATTCCTGTTATAATATAAATTGAAAAATATATTTTAGAACGTATAAATACATATATAGCTTACATGTAACGGTATATAAGATTTATAACTATTAATAGTGAGAAAATAATTATCATTAAAGTTAAAGTTCTGATATGACTTGTGGAGTTAATCAAGTTTTCAACTTTTTTTAAACTTTAAACTTTTTTTTTAAATTCGGATCTTCATTGCAGTCACACTTAAATTGTATATCATTGGGTTTGGACCTTTCTATTCTAAATTCAGCGCATTTTAGGCCAATTTTCTGGACACCCTGTGATGGTTACTTTTCTGTTATTGATTTATTGTTCTAAATAAATAAAAAATAGATAAAAAATCTTAGTGAAGCATTCGGCTTAACTACAATGGCGCTTTTTTCTTAAATGTTTTTATTATATTGTATCAACTATCTGGTAAAATTATGTCTCGATTTATTTCGCACGTGACTCAATAATAACAAAATCTTGAGTTAATAGATTAATAACTATTTTCACCGACCAGAAATTTATTTTTAATTAAGTTAGCTCTTATTTCCGTACTTTGAACAAGTTTCAATAAACTTCAGGCAGTTTTAATATTCTTGTTTTGCCGGGTACACGAATTTTAGTATGTTATTTTTTAAAAGTTTGTAACGTCTTCGATGTCTTTTATAAAATTAGATGAATTTTTTTTGAGACTCACAACACCCTACAGTTCTGTGTTCTTATTCGTAATTCATGAATTTGAAACCCGAAATCCAACCCAATCAGAACATATACACTACAGAATGGAGGTAATCAAAATGTCTTCTGAAATAAATGACTTATGGATTCTGTGGTCAAAGAAATTTTCGTTTCACAGTGGCAATTTTCATTCTTTTGGAAAATTATTATAATCATAAAAAGTTATGATTATACCAAGTTCTTTCCCACTAATATCTCAGTTTTTTCAAAAAGTGGAGTTAGTCGATGTGTGCACTGAACGGCTCATATGTACTTTTATTCAAATTTTTTAAAATTTATTGTTAGAGAAAAAAAAATGTAGTTATTTTGCGTGCCGCGGCTAGCCGAAATAGCTGTGGTACAAAATTGAAAATGAAAAATTTTGCCTATCTTCACGTTTTAGAGTTTTCTGAACATGTTGGCATACCTTAGAAAAAATGGATGTGTGTGTTCAATGGGTGTGATACAATTTTTCGTCGAAGTTTTTGGAAGCGTCGGTCAACCGATTTGAATGATTCAAAAAGCAATCGATTCCTATTTATAAGGAAACGTGCTGATTTGTTTGCTGAGATATGAAGCAAAGAGTGCAGAAAATAGAAATCGAGTTTTTGAGAGTACGGAGGATTCGATTTGAATGATTTAAAAAACATTCAATTCGTAATGCTGGGGAGAATGTAAGGAGAGGTTCAGCCGTTTTAGAGATACGGAGCAAAATGTGCAAAAATGGCAGTTTTTGAGAGAACGTAGCATGAATGAATCAAGAAACCTGTTGCTTGTGTTGACGAAACGATTATTTTTGGAAAAAGCAAAAAAAAAATTTTAATTAAAAAAAATTAAATATTAGGATTTTCATTTTAATTTTAGCAATAATTCTAAAACTCACTTTATATACTTGGGATAAATGATTTTAACTTTGCAATTCAGTTTATATAATTTTAAGAAATGTGAGATAAGGTCCTTTATTCTAACTCCGCTTGATTGTTTTTTTTTCCCTTCTTATCTAAACTTATATAAACGTGATCGTACAATTTATAATGGATAGATCAATATCAAGTAGTATGATATCAAATTTCCTCACAGGTTATAGATCTCAAATCGCAAGAATCGCCTTTCGTTTGACCCCTGAGTTGTCTACTTATGAAAAAAATGTCAGGTTTGAATGTGAGTTGGCAAACACATCTCATAGACATGCAGACAACTCATGTTCTCATGTCTTCATGTTATGTTCGACGTTAAGAAAAATAGTAAACACTGTATATTACAACATATAAATTATTTACACGGTATATAATTATATGAATTTATATGAATATAATTATATGAAATTAGCATGCACCAATTTTTTTTATCAAATCCCTAATTAAAATTTAAAACACTGCAGATATTCAAGTCGATATACTAGTACAACAGCAGCTGCTGAAGCTTATGTAGCCGATTACATGAGATCTATGCAGCATCAATTGCCACCTTTACCTTGTGCCCCACCACCGGGATTTATGTACTGGGCTCCTCCTGTGCTACACAGGTATTACGAGGGACCCCCATTACCAGAATACCCAGTAGCACGCCATAGAAGTTCTTCGAGGGATCGTCGTAGAACTGATCATCGTGTGTAAGAAATCTTAAATGATGAACATTTTATGAATTGATTGAATGATTTATAGGTATCGAGTGAAAATTATTATACCTATTGCATTGCATTTTTTATGAATACAACTTTGATTTAGATGACTTTGAATTTATTCTCACCTACGTTAAATTACCTTTGAATTTATGTAATAAATGTATATTCATAAAATTGTCACCATTTTGGGGCCTAATTAAACATTTTCATTTTTTTTTTTTTTGTAATTGATATCTATATAAATATATTTATAATTACGTTAATTATATAAATTTCTTACATATTTGTAAATATGCAGAGCTGATTAAAAATAATACAGTGATTGATGCTACAATCTCAATATATGTAATGTCTTATATATGTTTTGCTCAAATGGCAACATGATATTTAATTGAAGTATGTAAAATGATGCATCTTTATTATTTTATAAGATGTAAATTTCATTCTTTGAGAAATGACTGTAACAAGTGATGTTTTTGTATTTTTATTGTATACTTATGTATTAGTTTAAAACTATTGTTTAGATTTATATTATCGAATAAATTTATTTCTAATGGGAAATCGGTTTGATTCAGTTACTAGATGACCCGACAGACGTTGTCCTGTACCCATGACTACAATTTTTTAATATAATATACTAATATTTACCGTTTACCTAAAAATAATAATTATTGTTTTTTAAATTACTCTTCATGCCAAAATGCATATACATTTATAGTATGAGCGATGTTAAATGTAGAATTGCTTTAAATAAAATGATGAGTCTCAATTCCTACACTATATTGGAAATTGAAGATTTTAAACGGTATAACATAACCATAACCATAACATAACACTGGTACTTCATGTTGGATTAAATTAAATTAAATTAATTTAATTTTTTATTATTTTAGATATCCAAAATTGCATCTTAAACTTTTCCTAATCATGAGGGCCGAATTGTATGTATTCATCTTTACTTTCCCATTTGCTGTTATATAGTGAAATTTTTGCGAATTTTAAAAATATTATGGAAAGATTAGTAAAAGATGCAAAGAAATTATATATTGAAAAAAAAAACTATACTAAACTATTGAAAATTTAATATCCGAATACTGCCCTCAAATGCGTGCGCTCGTATTTTTCGCATGGATCGCATTAAAGGTAGGACCGGCCTGATTAATACTTAATTTCATATTTTAAGTGAATTAATTTGTCATATCCTGTTTATATGTATATCATTCAATCTGCCATACATATACTGTATTTTATATTATTTTAATTTCTGACACATCTCAGCTGCTTTTTGGCAATAATAATGTAGACATTTTATTTTTCTTATTCATAATCATAAATTTATTGCACATACATCTCAGTACTTTATAATCACATACATCCTAGAAAATTTCTTTAACAAACATCAGAAAGATTTATCAAAATTGGCATGATTGTTTTGAAGGAGTATACAGTGAGTGTTTGTAATTTAATATGAACTTTATATAATAGCAATAAAGCTCAAATTGTTTCTACGTTTGTATGAGAAAAGGAAAAGTACTGTTTTTAGGGTTTTCCCGGCAATTATTCGTTTTTTTTCTCGCCGTAAGAACCATCCTTGGACTTGAACGAACATTTTAAAAAAAGAATTGGCCAAATTGTTGAGTTATGCGCTTACCAACACATTTTGCGATTAATTTTTATATATAAGAAAGATGAATGCTTTATAAATATTATTATTCATATTTTTATTATTTTTAATTCTTTATATAATTTTCGTTGTTTTCTTCCCCATCTCTGATTTCATCTTTCTTCGAACCTAAATTTTTCAGAATTCTGTTTCCATCTCTTGGTCATCAGTTCTGTCTTCCATTTACAATTTGTTATTTATGTGACTTTGACCGAGTTTATAACACTATTGCTTATATAACTATCTAACAAATATAACATTAGATTGAAAAACATTGGAGTTATGGTAACCGTCGCTAACATAAAATTTTCAGCAAAATTTTTTGCGAAAAATGTTAGTCAGATTCGTTTCCTTTTGGGAAAAAACTAGGGGCTGTATGATTTTTTGATAAAAAAATGTTTGGGATAAAAATTTTGAGACAAAAAAACTTTGGGAAAAAATCATGGACTTTGATTTTTTGGGAAAAACCCTTTGATTTTTTGGGGGAAAAAATTTGGGAAACTAAATTTTGTGAAAATTTTTTTGGAAAAATATTTTGGACAAAAAAATTTGGACTATCAGTGCCCCCCCAATAGCCGCAGACAACTGGGGAAAATAGAGGCATCATACCGTTATCTCCCGATGTCCGCGATCCAGAAAAGTCAAGATGAGACGACCGAATCAGGTTCTGCTCCAGCGGACCTCGAAGCATGGTGCAAACGAGAGGCCTGACAGAAGTGATTGACTCTCATTTGAACTAGACACTTGACATCCGAATTGTGCAACTCGAGTGCAACGAAACGTTTTAGTTTTTTTTTTTTTTTTTAGTTTTTATTTCTGTTTTATTACAATATAATATACAACAACCATGATTTATGATTTTACTACTAAAAGTATTTTACTCTTATTTAATACTACAAACTATCCACTTTAAATTATACATTTTGTTTTAAAAATAAAATAATGGTTTGTGATCGAAAAAAAAGAAAGTTCAAACATTCTTCAAAATAAATCACAATCTTTAAATATATATTTAATTTACATTCTTTAAATTATTAGATGCTCTTATTTGTGTTGTCCAGAATGTAGTTTGGCATTGGATATTTGCCGTACCATATGATATCAGGCGTGTACTGTCCGAGGGTTCTAATATTATTATTGGTATGGTCTTTGCATTTTTCGTAGAAGTTTTCCGTCATTTTCTTAATGTGGTTAATCACACTCGGTATGTCTGCTTGTTCGTGTAAGAGCTTTGTTGAGTAGTAGTGTCCGGTAGTTGGGTCACGTATCAGGTTCAGTATTAGTCTCAGTGATTTGTTTTGTAAAATTTGTAGTTTTTTAATATTTGTCCTCGATGTCATGTTCCATATTGGGGCAGCATACATCAGACATGGCCTGATCAGCGTTAGATATATTCTTCTTTTATTACGCATATTTAATGCACTCTTTGTGCTCAATAATGGTCTTAAAAGATTTAGTAGCCCATATGTTTGCGCCAATTTCTTTTTTATATGTGTATTAAAGTTAAGTTTCCTATCAAGCGTTACTCCTAGGTACTTAACTTTATCTGTCCATTTAATTTTTTGTCCTAAAATTTTTATTTCTATAGGCTTTTCTTTCAACTTATTTCCTTTCCAAAAAATTATTGCTTCCGTTTTTATGGGATTTACTTTTATGTGCCATTTTTCTGCATATTTTGCTATATTATCTATGTGATTTTGTAGCTTGTTAGCTATCACCGCTACTGATTTTGATGAATGTGAAATGTATTTGTTTTGCTGTCAGTAGGGATATCATATATATATATGTGTTAAACAATGTTGGTCCTAGCAAGGATCCCTGAGGCACTCCAGCTTCTATACTTTTAGGATTTGAAAGATTATTATTTACTTGAACCTGAAATGTACGATCTTTAAGATATGAAATAATGACTTTTGTTATGTAATGTGGAAATTGTAAATTTATTAATTTATACAACAGTCCATCTATTCAAATAGTATCGAAAGCTTTTTCAAAATCTATTAGTACAAGACCAGTGTGTGTCTTTTTGTTAAAATTTAGTACAGTATTTTCAACTAGCTGTGCTAGTGGATGCAGAACTGAATGCCCATGTTTGAAACCATATTGCGTTTCTGGTATGATATTATTAACACTTAAAAATTTATTAAATCGAACAAGCAGCAATTTTTCAACTACTTTGCTTATTGTATTTAATAGACTTATAGGTCTGTAGATTTGTGGTAGATTTGGTTGTTTTCCTGGCTTTAATATTGGTACCACATTAGAACATTTCCATGACACAGGAAAGTATCAATTTTTAAAAATTTTATTTGTTATTCGTGTAAGTAGGATAAAAGCTTTAATAGGTAACTGTTTAATTGCTAAGTTCTGTATACCATCTGGTCCTGGAGCTTTCTTATTAGACAGTTTTTTAATAATATTTATAACTTCCGCAACAGTTACTATCTCTATTTTGTGATTTTTGTTATAAGTATTGTTTATATATTGTCTTACACTGGAACTAACAGTCTGTTCAAAAGCATTTTGAGTAATAGAAAGATTGTACTGATGTGCTAATTCGAAGTTAGATGCTAAAATTTCGGTCTTTTGTTCGGGTGTTGTTGCAATGTTATTGGAATTTGTATGTAAATATGGTATGGGAGCAAAAGTTTGAGTCAGTCTTTTTGCAGTGTACCAAATTTTATTTGGATAATAGTTAATATTTGTTAGTTTATCAGCCCATATTTTATTACGATAAACCCTAATGTCCTCAGTAATTATTCTAGTAAGCCTGTTTAAATGTTCTTTGAGAAACGTGGCACCTGATTTTTGCCACAACTTTTTAATTTGATTTTTTAATTTAATTTTGGATATAATTTCCAAAGGTAAACTAATTGTTTGTGTTGAAGTGGACTTTCGCAATGGAATGGTTTTACTTATGGCATCAGTAATAGTAGTTGTTAGGTGTTCTACAGCTTGATCTATACTATCATTGTTATCAATTTGTCTGGTGTGACATATGATATCATTTATTATTTTCTTATAGAGCAGCCAATTGGCTTTATTATAATCTGAAACATTTTTGTAGGATTGAGGATTGCCGTCAAGTGGGTTTGAGATACTTATAAAGACTGGATTATGATCTGAGTTAAATAAAGATTTGGTTATAGGTTCAGAAAGAATAGATAGATTTTTTGTAAGGGCTAAATCTATTGTACTATGGTCTTGATTTGGTATCGCAGGAAATCTAGTTGGAGTCTGAGGATAATGTAATTGAATGGTATCATGGTTTTTGTTTAAGTACTTAAATAGTTTGAGTCCGTTTGTGTTATTATATTTACAATTCCACATTATGTGTTGCGCATTAAAATCACCAGCTACAATAACTCTTGGATTTAAGTTAAATATTTTATGTAAGTCTGCATGCAATAGTTTTGCAGAAGGAACATATATGGAGACAATAGTTATTTTACGTCCTTTATTGAACACATTTATAGCAGTAATTTCAGAGTGTTTTACAGATAATAACGGTCAATAACACATTCTCCTAAATATAAAGAATGCATGTGCCTTTGCAGTATTTCGAAGCGTGCGGTATGCATCAATGTCGAATGCATTTATGTTTGGTGCCATCTCGTTATGTTTAATAATAACTGGCAGAATGACTAGTATTTCATCGTGTTCACAGTAAAATTTACCCATACGTTTCTTTAATCAAAATGTAACAATTATATATTAATTAATATTATTATTGTGTCACTATTTGCAATAAATATTAAAACTTTGGTCACCAAATTTTTTTTCCAAAAAACTTTTTTTCCCAAAATTTTTTTCTCCCAATTTTTTTCCAAAAATTTTTTTTGACCAAAAATTATTTGCACTGTATCTAATTATTTATTTCAATAACCATAGGCAACGAAAATCGCAAAGTAATATTATTGAAAATTTTGTGTTAGAGGTTAACGGTTACATAGCAACAATTTTTTTGACCAAAATTTTTTTTCCAAAAATTTTTTTGTCCAAAATTTTTTTGATCAAAATTTTTTTGACCAAAATTTTTTTGATCAAATTTTTTTTTCCCAATTTTTTTTCCCAAATTTTTTTGACCAAAATTTTTTTGACCAAAATTTTTTTCCAAAAATTTTTTTGACCAAAATTTTTTTGACTAAAATTTTTTTGACCAAAATTTTTTTGACTAAAATTTTTTTCCCAAAATTTTTTTTCCCAAAATTTTTTGGACCCAAATTTTTTTGACCAAATTTTTTTTTCCGAAAATATTTTGACCAAATTTTTATCCAAAAATTTTTTTGACCAAATTTTTTTTCCCGATATTTATTTTCCAAAATTTTTTGGTCCAAAAATTTTTTTTTCCCAAAACTTTTTTGACCAAAAAGTTTTTTCCAAAAGTTTGTTTGACCAAATTTTTTTTTCCCAAAATTTTTTTGACCAAAATTTTTTGGACTAAATTTTTTTTTCTCAAATTTTTTTTTCCCAAAAATTTTTTTGACCAAAATTTGGTGGCCTGTGTTGGCGTAAGTGGTAGAGTGATGGCTTCGTACCAAAAGGGTACCGAGTTCGAATCCTACCTCCATTTATAAAACGAAATTCAGCAGTACGACTAACGTTATTGTTGAATAACACTAAGTAGATATAACAAACTAACAGGTCATATGGCCAAAAAAAGGTTGGTTTGGTATGGCCTGTGTTGGCGTAAGTGGTAGAGTGATGGCTTCGTACCAAAAGGGTACCGAGTTCGAATCCTACCTCCAGTCATAAAACGGATTTCAGCAGTACGACTAACGTTGTGGTATTTATCTATTGTTGAATAACACAAAGTAGATACAACAAACTAACAGGTCATATGGCCAAAAAAAAGTTAAGTTGTTATGGCCTGTGTTGGCGTAATTGGTAAAGTGATGGCTTCGTAGCAAAAGGGTACCGAGTTCGAATCACACCTCAAGGCATAAAACGGAGTTCAGCAGTACGACTAACGTTGTGGTACTTGTTTATTGTTGAATAACACAAAGTAGATATAACAAACTAACAGGTCATATGACCAAAAAAAAGTTAAATTAGTATGGCCTGTTGTGTTGGCGTAATTGGTAAAGTGATGGCTTTGTAGCAAAAGGGTACCGTGTTCGAATGATACCTCAAGGCATAAAACGGAATTCAGTAGTACGACTAACTTGTTTATTGTTAAATAACACAAAGTAGATATAACAACCTAACAGGTCATATGGCCAAAAAAACTTCGGTTGGTATGGCCTGTGTTGGCGTAATTGGTAGATTGATGGCTTCGTACCAAAAGGGTACCGAGTTCGAACCATACCTCAAGCCAAAAAGCGGAATGCGACTAACAACGTGTATATAATAAACTAACAAGTCATGAGGCCGCAAAAAAGCAGAATCTATGTGGCCTGTGGTGGCGTAATTGGTAGCATGATAGCCTTCGAAAATTCAATCCCTTAATAAATCTCGAATCATCCTCGAACAGGGGATAGGGAGGGTTGCGAACCCGTGCCCCTGTGGTTTCACCCCCTAAAAAGAGAGAGGGGAGACTATAAGCGAGTGACTCTGAATCTGAAAAATGGGTGGAAGAAGGAAGAAAAAAAGTGAGGTTAAGGGTTACATAGCAACGGTCGCTAGACAACGAAAATCGCAAAATAATACTGACTAGCAACGGTCGCTAGGCAATGAAAATCGCAAAATAATTTTACTGAAAATTTTGTGTTAGAGGTTAACGGTTACATAGCAACGGTCGCTAGGCAACGAAAATCGCAAAATAATTTTACTGAAAATTTTGTGTTTGAGGCTAACGGTTACATAGCAACGGTCGCTAGGCAACGAAAATCGCAAAATAATTTCACTGAAAATTTTGTGTTAGAGGTTAACGGTTACATAGCAACGGTCGCTAGGCAACGAAAATCGCAAAATAATTTTACTGAAAATTTTGTGTTTGAGGCTAACGGTTACATAGCAACGGTCGCTAGGCAACGAAAATTGCAAAATAATTTTACTGAAAATTTTGTGTTAGAGGTTAACGGTTACATAGCAACGGTCGCTAGGCAACGAAAATCGCAAAATAATTTTACTGAAAATTTTGTGTTTGAGGCTAACGGTTACATAGCAACGGTCGCTAGGCAACGAAAATCGCAAAATAATTTTACTGAAAATTTTGTGTTTGAGGCTAACGGTTACATAGCAACGGTCGCTAGGCAACGAAAATCGCAAAACAATTTTACTGAAAATTTTGTGTTTGAGGCTAACGGTTACATAGCAACGGTCGCTAGGCAACGAAAATCGCAAAATAATTTCACTGAAAATTTTGTGTTAGAGGTTAACGGTTACATAGCAACGGTCGCTAGGCAACGAAAATCGCAAAATAATTTTACTGAAAATTTAACGGTTACATAGCAACGAGGTTAACGGTTACATAGTAACGGTCGCTAGACGACCGTTGCTATGTATATGGCCATACTTTTGTATGGCTTCCTTCCCACACCCATCGCTCTCTCCCAATGTCTATATCCCTCTCCACTTCACTCCGCAAATAATTTTACTGAAAATTTTGTGTTAGAGGTTAACGGTTACATAGCAACGGTCGCTAGGCAACGAAAATCGCAAAATAATTTTACTGAAAATTTTGTGTTTGAGGCTAACGGTTACATAGCAACGGTCGCTAGGCAACGAAAATCGCAAAATAATTTTACTGAAAATTTTGTGTTTGAGGCTAACGGTTACATAGCAACGGTCGCTAGGCAACGAAAATCGCAAAATAATTTCACTGAAAATTTTGTGTTAGAGGTTAACGGTTACATAGCAACGGTCGCTAGGCAACGAAAATCGCAAAATAATTTTACTGAAAATTTTGTGTTTGAGGCTAACGGTTACATAGCAACAGTCGCTAGGCAACAAAAATCGCAAAATAATTTCACTGAAAATTTTGTGTTAGAGGTTAACGGTTACATAGCAACGGTCGCTAGGCAACAAAAATCGCAAAATAATTTTACTGAAAATTTTGTGTTTGAGGCTAACGGTTACATAGCAACGGTCGCTAGGCAACGAAAATCGCAAAATAATTTTACTGAAAATTTAACGGTTACATAGCAACGAGGTTAACGGTTACATAGTAACGGTCGCTAGACGACCGTTGCTATGTATATGGCCATACTTTTGTATGGCTTCCTTCCCACACCCATCGCTCTCTCCCAATGTCTATATCCCTCTCCACTTCACTCCATTTCCCTCACATCACACTCGCACATTGCTCCGGAGACTCGCACATTGATTCTGCATATCCATGTGAGTTTTTTAACCGGGGTCGACCCAGGAGTGGTCGTCGCGTGAAACTTCACCCCTATAGTCCTCCCCCATTTTCAGTGATGGTGGCGCAGGTTCGCAAACTCCACACATACCCCTCTTTCCTGTAAACCCGCTGTTTATTAGGGGATGATACGGGATTCTCGCGCGTATCTCTCCTCTCGATCGAGAACGGATGTGATTCCGTGCATGCCTCGACCCACTGTTTTGCGTTTTGTGTCAGAAGGTATGAATCGAACTCGGTACCCTTTTGGTACGAAGCCATCACTCTACCAATTACGCCAGCACGGACTCTGCTTTTTTCGGCCTCATGACTTGTTAGTTTGTTATATCTAAATATTAACTTGGTGTTATTCAACACTAAATGAATACCACAACGTTAGTCGTACTGTTGAATTCCGTTTTATAGCTGGAGGTATGATTCGAACTCGGTACCCTTTTGCCACGAAGCTATCACTCCACCAATTACGCCAGCACAGGCCACATAGACCCTGTTTTTTTTCGGCCTCATGACTTGTTAGTTTGTTATATCTAAATATTAACTTGGTGTTATTCAACAATAAATGAATACCAAACCGTAGTCGTACTGCTGAATTCCGTTTTATGGCTCGAGGTATGATTCGAACTCGGTACCCTTTTAGTACAAAGCCATCACTCTACCAATTACGCCAGCGCAGGCCACATGGACCCTGCTTTTATTCGGTTTCATGACTTGCTAGTTTGTTATATCTAAATATTAACTTGGTGTTATTCAACAATAAATGAATACCACAACGTTAGTCGTACTGCTGAATTCCGTTTTATGGCTGGAGGTATGACTCGAACTCGGTACCCTTTTGGTACGAAGCCATCACTCTACCAATTACGACTGCACAGACCACATAGATCCTGCTTTTTTTCGGCCTCATGACTTGTTAGGTTGTTATACTATCTAAATATTAACTTTGTGTTATTCAACAATAAATGAATACCACGACGTTAGTCGTACTGCTGAATTCCGTTTTATGGCTGGAGGTATGGTTCGAACTCGGTACCCTTTTGATACAAAGCCATCACTCTACCAATTACGCCAGCACAGGCCACATAAACTCTACTTTTTTCGGCTTCATGACTTGTTAGTTTGTTATATCTAAATATAACCTTGGTGTTAATCGCAACGTTAGTCGCACTGCTGAATTCCGTTTTATGGTGGAGGCATGATTCGAACTCGGTACCCTTTGGTACAGCCATCACTTACCACTTAACAGCCACATAGATTCTGTTTTTTTTGGCCTCATGACTTGTTAGTTTGTTATATCTAAATATTAACTTTGTGTTATTCAACAATAAATGAATACCACAATGTTAGTCGTACTGCTGAATTCCGTTTTATGGCTGGAGGCAGTGGCGTAACTATAGGGTGGCAAAATGCCACGGGCCCCCGACTTAAGGGGGCCTCCGGCCCAGGAAACTGCGGACTCAGAAATGCATTTTTACATAGTACATGAATTTTATTTCACTTGAAACTTATATTTTAAATTTTTTAAGTTCAAAGTCGGAGTTAATTATTCAACCAGGCTTGCATCAAACTTACATTCGGCCGAATATTTAGTTAGTTAAAACCAAAGAAGTCGCCGCCACGTAAAGAAATCTTTTCTCAATATCAGTAGCGCGCCTTCGCGGGGCCTCGTATTAAATTTTGTTTGGGGCCCCCCTTAAGAAGTATTTTTTTTTATCACAAAATATGAAAATACATAAAATTAGAAGAAAATTTATTTTTAATTCTAATTATTTTTCTAATTTTCAATAATTTTCTGAAACTTTCATAAATGATTTCAGATAAAAATATTTTCACCTTATCTTTTTTCGAAAAACTGAATTATTAAGTGATCTTTAGATTTTCTAAAGTTTCTGTCTCTAGGAACAATAGCGACAGGTCTGGTAGACATTTCTGTCTTAAAGTTTTTATGATTTTTTTTTTTTTAGTTTTAATTTTGAATATCATCGTATTCGTGAAGTACATACAAAGTTTTAAAACCTTTTTCAAATATTTTGCAGCAGAAATAAATTCTCTTAAAGCATTAGCTTACAAGTTGAAGTTCAATACCGCTCGATAACAACGTCCAAGTTATTTTATTTTTTATAAATCATTGTTTTCCTTTAGATTTTTCATCAATTTCTGCTTACGCTCGTTGGCCCCCCCTGGCCCGGGGGCCCCGTAATTTTGATACGGCTGATACGGCGAATCAGCTCCTGCTCAATATTCAAAGAATACATTATTGTTATAGTTAATTGTCATTTAATATTAATCATTTAACGGCTACGTGCATGAGTTGTATGCAGTGCTGGATTTACAGTAGGGGCAGTCGGGGCTACTGCCCAGGGCGGCAAATTTTCGGGGACGGCAAAATTTGGATAGTAAGATGAAAATTCTATACCATATAATTAACTCATTTTTTTTTAAACGTTTTTAATTTCAAGAAATATAATTAACAAAACATTATGCAAATGCAATGCAAAATTTGGCAATTTGACTAATATAGAGATTCGTAAGCTTAAGAAAAATATGTCCTTCAGATCTCGAACTCTTTTAAAATAACGAATTTGTGCACTTCCAAGCTCATAGCGCCGAAAAAAATTAATTCTGTGTCGTGCAGCAAGTTACTGAAACTTTCCGTACTGGAAATTACATTTTATAAAAAGCTTTAATTTTTTTTCAAAAATGATAAAAACTGAATTTAAATTTTTTTTTAATATTTCGAAATTTTTTGAAAATTATTAAGTTTTATCCATTAAACATTTTAAATTTAAATTTTATTTGAATAATTCGATTTCTATTGATTGCGAGACGTGCTGATTAGTTATTGGCCAAGACAGGTCCAACTGTTTCAGAAATACCGGCCAGAATGCCAAAAATAATAATTAAATTTGCATTTAAATAATTGGGACGCTGATATTTTTATGGTATCGAACCAATATTTTATGACAAAATATTGCAAAATCTATAATATTATCATATTATTATGGAATATAATATTATGTCCAATTATAATATTCCTATTAGCCTATTACTTATAGTAACATATGTTACAAGTACTATTGGACATAATATTATAATCCATAATAATATGATAATATTATTATCCAAACCATACACTTGTTCAAAACGTAATATAGTTTTGAAAAATAAATATTATTATACAAAAAATTGAGTTGACACTCAGTACATAGCACTAACAATAAGTGCAATGAAACAACTGCTAGGTCGTTATTTCATAATCAACCTTGCAGTATTTCGGAGCGTATGCTGAAATGCGAAGTGCATTTATGTTTGGCGCCATCTCGTGCCATGTTTAATCATCACTGGTAGAATGACTACTATTTATATATAGAAAAAACGTTGGTTTTTCCTTTAATATTTTATGTCAAAAATCAATCAAACTCGGATAACGACGACGACTTTGAAATCTGTCGCCTTTGACCAAAGTCGGACAAAAAAAAAGTCCAGATGAGACAAACCAATCAGATTCTGCTCCTGGCAGAAGCAATTGATTGCTCATTTGAAGAAAAAGTTGGGATGACACTCAGTACATTGTACCAAGTGCAATGAATCAGCTGCTAGGTCGTTATTTCATAATCGACCTTGCAGTATTTCGAAGCGTGTGCTGTATGCATAAATGCTGAATGCATTTATGTTTGGCGCCATCTCGTGCCATGTTTTATAATAACTGGCAGGTTCACCGTGTTCACGGTAAAATTTAGCCATAATCAAAATGTAACAATTATATATTAATTAATATTATTATTGTATCACTATTTGAAATAAATAATTAAGTACGGTGCCAATCATTTTTGGTCATAAAAAATTTTAGTCAAAAAAATTTTGGTCCAAAAAATTTTGGGAAAAAAATTTTGGTCAAAAAAATTATGGTCAAAAAAATTTTGGTCAAAAAAATTTTGGTCAAAAAAATTTTTGGAAAAAAACTTTTGGTTAAGAAAAAATTTGGTCAAAAAAATTTTAGGAAAAAAAAATTTTGAAAAAAAAATTTGGTCAAAAAAATTTTGGAAAAAAATTTTGGTCCAAGAAATTTTGGGAAAAAAAATTTTGGCCAAAAAAATTATGATCAAACAAATTTTTGGAAAAAAGTTTTGGTCAAAAAATTTTCTACCAGGGGAACAGTCACAGTTTTGAGTCAAAATGCTGAAATGAATTAAAATAAATCTCGTCTAAATCGTTGCGATGTATTAAGAGAACAGTCACATTTTTACATTTGACAGCACGTCGACTGAAAATTTTGTGTTGTGCACTACGTGCAATACAGCTAGAGAAATGTTAGCCAGAGCTAACGGTGGGTGAGTGCTTGACATGGCGTAACCTTAGACTATAGACTCAGCTTCACCAAACATACAAATACAAAAATTGGACAGGCTTACGGGATGATGAATCTACTGAGACCTCTTCTGAACCACAACAGCCCGCTAAGCGTGAAGAACAAGCGGACACTTTACTTGACACTCATAAGACCGTTACTGACATACGCCGCTATGGCATGGAACGCGACCACCAAGACCAACAGACGGAGACTACAAATAGCACAGAACAAAGCACTGAGACTAGTACTCAACAAATCAAGAGACCCACTGACGAGACACTACTACCCAACGAAATATTTACACGAACAGACGGACATACCGACTATACTCGAACACATAAAAAAGCTTACTGAAAATTTTTACCGGAAGTGTAGGGATCACGATAACAATACCATCCGAGCATTAGGCCAATACACTTCAGAAATGATTTGGTACGGGAATTATGCCATGCCTAACTACCTGATCGAGCCCGAAGTAAATACATAAGTCATAAAACACTGTAAAAAGGACCTTTTTTCAGGAGAATAAAACTCTTCTCCTTTTTTGTCCTTATATAATAATATATAAAATATTGTACAAATATAAATATATAGACCATATTGTAAAACCATGAACTTTTGGGTAAAATACCCTAGGGTAGACAAACCCACATGTGATTCACTGTATCTACCACTGTATATATTGAATAAATTTTTTATTTCTGTCTGTCTGGCTGAGTGCTTGACTAATATATCTAACGTTGATCAGGCCATGTCTGATGTATGCTGCCCCAATATGGAACATGACATCGAGGACAAACATTAAAAAACTACAGATACTGTAAAACAAATCACTGAGACTAATACTGAACCTGATACGTGACCCAACTACCGGACACTACTACCCAACAAAGCACTTACACGAACAAGCAGACATACCGACTGTGATTAACCACATTAAGAAAATGACGGAAAACTTCTACAAAAAATGCAAAGACCATACCAATAACAATATTAGAACCCTCGGACAGTACACGCCTGACATCATATGGTACGGCAAATATCCAATGCCAAACTACATTCTGGACAACACAAATAAGAGTATCTAATAATTTAAAGTATGTAAATTAAATATATATTTAAAGATCGTGATTTTTTTTTTGAAGAATGTTTGAACTTTCTTTTTTTTCGATCACAAACCATTATTTTATTTTTAAACAAAATGTATAATTTAAAGTGGATAGTTTTTTTTAGTATTAAATAAGAGTAACATGCTTTTAGTAGTAAACTCATAAATCATGGTTATTGTATATTATATTGTAATAAAACAGAAATAAACTAACTAACTGAGTGCTTGACTTTGACCGTTGATAGACATTGTCAATGCATTTGCAGAATGTCCTTCCAACTATTAGTAGGAAATTCCGAACCTTCGTAACGTGATCGGTTAGAGCTTAGAGATCCGGTTCGAATCTGGTAGTGGGTAGAGGTAGAGGGTTTATTCAATGAGGTTGTTGAAAATACACGTTAAAGACTAATAAATTAGTAATTACTGCGTGGACGACAAAAGAATGATAGTATCAGTCAGTTTTATTTTGTGTTGGGTCTCGATCTCGAGTTCCAATTCCCAAGCGTATTCGGACGTTTTCGCAATCATCAAATATTTTAACATTTTAGCATATTCAAATATTTTCGTCTGCAGAAATCGTAAGTAAATCAAAAGTTGACAATTAATAATTCAATAGTAATTTATATAAAAATATAGGAAACTTATTATTTTATTCTTCTCCTGTGAATAATAAGAAAACATTTATTAAATATTATTTATATATTTATTTATCGATAAGGTCATAATTGCATATAGAACGAATGTCTTGTACAAATTAATTACCTAGAAAAGGGGCTTTTGGGAAATCTCACATTTCATCAAGATAATATTAAAATTCAAACGTCTATAATTTATATTAATTTTAATACATTTTTGGCAGGATTATGAAATATTTTTATTTATATATCATTCACGAGTTATCTATATAGTTGAACGTTGATATAAGGGCTAACGTTAAATATCAAAGTTTTTTTTTATTAACTATATCGTCTTATAAAATTGGTTAGAATATAGTTATAAATTCTTCTAACTATGTTTTGATTATAGCCATTGATAAATGCGACTAAGTTTTTTTTTTAATTTTTCCATTTGCATGGATCTATCTGGTTCATAGAACCTAAGTTATAATAAAACCTAAGTTTCTACATATTATTACTATTACAATATATTATGTTAATTGGTTTATAACTATAATATATTATAATCATAATTAATAATATTATTACAAGTTTAGTCTGTAAAAGCAGGTTAAGGCGTGTACTTTGATCTAATTCGCAGTTGTAAAGAAAAAATATATAAAACTATTTAATTATACAGTAGGTTTTAGATAAGTCAGGGTATCATGACATATAATATATAAATATATATATATATATATATATATATATATATATATATGTTTTTGAAATACAAATTTCAATTTACAATTCCATAGTGACACACAGCTAGAACAGAATATTTAAAGAACTAGATGTAAGCGGAATTGAGCCTTAATGCAAGCTGCAGTTTACTTATTTATAAATTTTGCATATCTTTACGTTTTAGATGTTCCTGAACATTTTGGAATACCTTAGTTTGTTTGTATGTATGTATGATACAAATTTTGTCCACATTTTCGGGAAATTGAAAAAAACATTCGATTTCTATTGATAGGCAGATGTGCCGATTGGTTTTTAGCAAAGGCAGGTCGAGCCGTTTTTAAGATACGGAGCAAAAAGCAAAAATAGTAGTTATTAAGAGAACAGATCATCTAATTAAAAAATATTGCTTGCGAATAAATGATTAGTTTTTGAAGAAGACAAAAATTTATTTTATTTTATTTTATTTCAAAATTTCTGAAAAAAATATATGATTTTCATTATTTGTAATATCGAAAATTATTTGGATTTCAATTTCAATTAAGACTAAAAACATTTAAAATTGTTTGAATATTTCATTGCGGTATGGAAATTTCCAGGAATTTTTTTGCCTTAAGTCACGATGCCATGCTCCACTAGTTTTTTTTTAAATTTTCATAAAATAAAAGGGTGTATTCATGTTTATTCTTCAAATGTTTTGTTCTATCTGTGATCAGATTGGGAAGAATTAAAATTATTTTTAACAGCTAACATTTTTTGTCCAACAAATATGTTTCTGAACTATTTCGTATTTTTTAATCTGATTACCAAAAATCAACTGTATATTTGATTTCGTACAATGAAACCACTAAACTACATGACAAAATGAAAATAGATTTACAAATCTATTATATGCCCATTTACATTTTTTTCATTTGGTATCAAAATTGAAAATATTATTCAATTAATAATAGAAAGAAAACTAAAAAAATTATGTTTGTAAGAAAAATTTAATAGACTTTCATACTTCGAGCTTCGAGGCTCTATTTTCAGTGGATAAAACACTCGAATTCATTGGAAAATTTAAAAGTACAAAAAAATATTTCGAATAGCGAGAATTCTTACGACAATCGTCGAACAGAAAGGACGCCATTTAAATATAAATTATATTTTTTTTATTTAAATATTAATTTCATTTTAATTTTAGCAAATTAAATTGTGTATATTATTTTCAAAATATTTGGTTAATTTAATATGTTATATCCACTGAAGAAAAGTTTATTTTTTATATGTAGTTTAGAAGTTTCGACACCAAACTCATAATTATTTTTGATATATCAATAATTTCAAAAATTGGTTCAGTTGATTGGTGGCATATAAATGCGTAAAATTGTGCGTTTTTTTTTTTCAAAACAAACAGAATCAAAATTGTTTCTTAATTTACTTTTATCGTGAATGATTTCATTTAATTTTTTTTTCAAAAAGTTTCAAATTTAATTCACACGAATAAAAACACGTTGATTTATTAGATAATATAATACAAATTTTGAAATTTTTCTTCTAGAACGTTTAGATGATTACTTTTGTTATTAGTTAAGAGTTATTAGAGTTTTTTTTAGTATAGAATGAATAGTAATTGTAAGCATAGACCATTTTATATAAATTCAATAAATTTTAACCCTTCCACTAGCTAATTCCGAGATTTATATGAATTTTGCCGCCGTAGCAGTGGCATCCGAGTGGAAAGGGTTAATATAATCTTTATATTGCTATTACTAGAAATATAACAAATTATATATACACATATTCGATACAATTAGCAGCCAATTCGTCGAATAAAAACTAATAATTAATTTTTAATTATTGTAGAAACACTTATGTGCAGTAGTATTTTTGAAAGATATTAAATTATTAAATTTGATTTGATTAAATCTAGTTAAAATGTATACAAAGGCAGAAAACACAATATTTGAACAATATTTAAAATAAAAAAATTAGCAAAAACACAGAAACAAGATTACAATTTTAATTAACACAACATTTTGATTTAAAATAGTAGTTATGTTTTTGTTTTTGGTTAATTAAATTTTTCTAAACAATTTTGTTCAAAATACTTTACAATTAAGTATGTAAGTATTTACACTTTATTACTACTTTTTTAAATTAGTATTTTTTTTTTAAATTATATTCATTGTTTAAAACAATTGTTTGTAATTTTGACATACTGTTATTTATTAATATATAATTTTAATTCGACGAATTGGCTGTTAATTTTATGGTTATGGTAATGTTTTATAATATTATAAAAATGTGTCAATTTTATACTAAAAAATCGCTAACTCTTCAAATGGCTTGAATTACGTTCCAGAAGAATATAAATTTTCCAAAAATACTGATTTTTAAAAAAACAGACAAAAATTTCCAGCTTACCACGGAAAACTTTACATTTCTATTTTTATTAAAAGTTTTTACAGCTGAAAATTTTTGTACAAACTTTGTAATTTTTTATACAACAGCCTTATTATTAAATTAATATCTAATTATCTAATTAGCAGTTAATAATTATCTAATTACTATAGTAATATTATAACCATATATCTTAAAATGATTCTTATGTGAAAACCATATCTTATTAGCATGTATGCCTTACAATATAAACAATATTGGATATATATATATATATATATATATATATATATATATATATATAGGTGCATATTAATAATAATTATTTTATTTTATTTACAATCACACGTTCCAAATAAAAGTAATGACTTTGTATTACATCTGTATTACATTTGTTTAGATATCAATATATCTAACTTTATTAATAATAAAAATTATTTAAAATATATATATTTACGCTAAATTTAGGCGAATATATATATATATATGACTAAATCGATCGACATTTTATTCTAATAGCCAAATATTTAATAAAATCTTTTGGATACAAGATAGATTTTATAAAATTCATAAACGATGAGTTTTGATGCAGTATCATAATTTTAATACAAAATTCTTGTATTTTTTTAAGATGATTTATTAATTGATGTTTTATTACTAGCTGAATTGTATTTTTATGTTTTTTAAATATTTTAAAGTACAAAAAAAAAATTATGTAAGGAATTTGATAGTTTTGTGTTTATGATGCAGATTTTATTGCAAAAAATTAAAAATCGTGATTTTAAAATATTTGTTTTAATCGTTTTACAGTTAATATTGTAGCCATTACATTGATAGTCTTAATAAATATTTTATTATTATAGAAACCGTTAACGAAGTTCTGTGCAATCAAAACTATTTTTTTCTATATTTTCTGTAAAAATGGTTAAACCTACAGATTTGATTTACGGTTGTTGCAAATTGTACAAATATACAAAAAATTTTTTGTTGTTTATAAAAATTGGCCACGTTTATTTAGCATTGTGTCAATTCCTATATGCATTTAGTTTTGGTCATAAATGGTTTAAAATGATTTTTTTTTTGTCAGGATGGTGTTTTGAAATTTTATGAATTTATTTTTTATAGTAGATTGTCTATAAAATTGATGCAATCCCATTTTTTGGGGTTACTGTTTCAATATTTAATTTGGTTTTATCCACAATTTTTCGAGTAAGTTCTATTTCAAGTGTCTCATATGACTTAGACTAATTTTCTTAAAATTTTGCTAAACTTTATGCAATGTACTCGATTTTAGTTCATTTTACTGGAATAAGTCGTAAATGGATTTAACACAATTTTACCCAAATTTAACTAATTTAACAAATTTATTCATTAAGATGATGTAATCTTAGTTGCTCTATTTTGTTTGTTTTGTAATCAATTAATTTAATTCCGATCAAACTTACTAGAATTTATATTTATATCAATCATTTTATTTGATTCACTCAATTTCACTCAATTAACCAATTTTTACTTTTTAATTTTAAGTCAATTTAACAAAATTACAATCAAATTCAATGGATATTATTCGACTTCCTCACATTTACAGTTTAATTCAATTGGGATTCACTCAATTTTTATGATTTTACTCTATTTTAGCAAATTTGCACTTGATACATATATTTTACTCTATACAATTTACTCAATATTATTTGATTTTGAATCATTTGGTTTAACTTTACTCAAATTTATTAAATTTTATATTGATTCCATTTGAATGGAATGAATTCATTTGATCCAATTTTATATAATTTTATGTAATTTGGGTAAATTTTTGACAATTTCATTTGATGGCGCATAATTTCAGCCCATTTAATTTGATTTAGCAGATAACTTGCAATAAAATATTACTAAATTCATTCACATTCACTCAATTTATCCAGATTCACTCAATTTATTGAGAATTACTCAATTGGATTCACTCATTTTTGAGTCAATGTATAAATCATATGAAACACCCAAGTTTTCATCAGTAACTATTTTTATTATTATTGGTCAACATTTTTTATTTTAAGTTTTGCAACTGCAGCACTTATAAAATTTTTAAAAAGTGTACGAATATTTGTTGAAAAATCATTATAATTTCACTAATCATACATTTATGATTTATATCAGGACTTGCCGAGAAAATATAACACAAATGTTAGGAATAATTTTGTAAAGTTATTAATAGTTAAAGTACGGATCATCTATCTGAATCAATATGGATAATGTTTAAGAAAATTCACCAAACAAAAACTAAATGTTGGGCCTACAATTATTTGAGAATTGTGCCGAGTACATTTCTGATTTACACCAGAGCAGCCTTAATTTTCTTGTCTCATTGAATATCCTCACAGATGCAGAAATATTAGAATTGACATTGAAGATGAATACGTCTTGTACCGCATGGTTTAATACATATAAAAGTACTGTAATCAGGTTCTTCTTAACCATACTTAATCGATCAAAACATTTGTTTGATCAATAATAGGTTAATATTAATCGAGAATTCTTCATTACACTCATTTGTTACACAAATCCCTTCAATTTTCTGTATATACTTAAATAAACAAACAACGTATTTATTTAGCGACTAATTTTAACATAAGCTTAATTAGCAGCTTAAGTATACTAATTTTTTCAGTTCCATATCATCGTTTATGATTCAAAGCAAAACGTCCTATTTTTATTACTAAAAATGCTTGATCACTCATCTGCATATAAATAGTTTATATAAATATTCACCTAAGCCTTCCAAAACTCTATGCAAACGTAGTTTAATTTTGGCACCACTTTTTCTAATTTTAAGCAAATTCCAAATATCACGTCCAAAGATATTGCACAAAACACTCGACAAAATCGAAATTCAGTCGATATAAAGTAGAAATCGAAAAAAATATTGTATGACCGATTAAACAAAGATTTCTAGATTCTTTTTCGATTTCTACATTTATAATAATTACATAAACAGTAAACAATCTTTACATCCAAGTAAGAATAAGCAACTTACCAACAAGTTTGGTACTTATATTCTAGAGTCATATTACCAATTCTGATTCACTCACACCATTGTTCTCAACATCAACTTTTCTCCATTAGTGATGTCCTAATCTGCCATTCTTAGGAACTGCTCCAACAATCCTAACTTTGCCTTGGGCGTCCGAAAACTGAGGAGGCGGTGCTAGAACTCTATCACTCGCTCCACCTACGAATTCTGGTGGAGGAGGCACAAATGTGTCTTCGGCTACTTCTGATGAAGCATTTGAATTCTGTGTCGAAACGTTAGAAGTCAGGTTTTCTTCTGCAGGTGGTGGCAGGCGTGCTAATGATACTGCTTGTCGTGATGATGTTGTTATGAGATTTGAATCGGGATAGAGTTTGTTGCCGAATTGGCGGTGCTTGGTGGTGGATGATTCTGTTGTTTGCTCAATACCTAGAAAAATTGAATATTTATTAGCATTATATAACTATAGTAATATTTGGTCAAGTTCTAAGTAAAAAAATAACAGCGATAAAATTTTAAAGAATTAAGTAAAACCAATTTTGATGATTAACAAAATAGTTGAACAAGTATTCTTAAACTTTTCTAAATAATGGCTACATTATGGACAATCAGATAGGTAATAAGCGAAAGAAGGCAAGTTGCGTAATCATGCAAATACGTGTAAATAATCAACTTTATCAACAATAATAAGAATTATCACTTCACTCAAAAAGTCCGTAGGATAACTAAAAAAACCAATTTTTTGCCAAAATTCTTTTTTACTCAATATAGTTTTCTTCGAAGACGATATACCGATTATAGTAAAACTTCGAACTTTTCGAAACCATTTTTATAGTACGATTTGTACTATGCCACAAAATTCAGCTATCATCTCATCACTTGGCAAAAATTTATTCAGAACGAGCATCCTTTTGAGATCGGAGAACAGGATATGGACGCTGGAGAACAGATCTAGAGAATATAGTGAGTGGTGAATCAATTCGAAACCCAATTCATGTTTTTGTTTTGGTCATTGTTTTCACGGATTTGTGACCTGGTGCGTTGTCCTGATAGAGCAGCATGATGTTCAAATGGGACTGTTTTTTCGATTTCAATCTTCAAATGTTCCAATAACATTATACTATTATATTGATGAAGACATTACTCACGAATCCCAAAAAGCTGACGCTATAATCTAGCCAGCAGATTATTTGCATTTTTTCTCGTCATCATGTCTAGTCCACTCGGCTAAATAATCGTCTATTCAACTCCGGGTTGTAGTGATGAAGGCAGGTTATAAATATGGTGGTATTATGATGCAAAGACTCAGTTTTGTTTCAATTGAGACTGTGCCAAATACTCTTACGAATCTTAAACTCGTTATGTTTTTGGTCAAATGTGAGTTCGCGCGGCACCCATTTAGCACAGGGATTTTTTCTATCCAAATATTCGTGACAACTATCTCAGACAATTCTATTTTTCGGTTTTCCAAAACGTTTTCGGTGTTCTTTTTTGGTATTTTCCGTGTAACCTCAATTGGCCTTTCAGAGCGTTCAGCGTCATCAGTGTTCACGATTAAAATCAGCAAACAACTTCTCCACATTTGCCTCGATTTGGCACACTCCAGATAACACTTATCAAGAGATACTTTGGCAGCAATGGTATTTTTACCCATCAAAAAGCAATGATATATCAAACCTCAAATTTGCTTTGAATTCATGGTTTCAAAAAACTCAAAAGTATCGTCACTTGAACCTCTGTAACTTTTGTAAACTAATCGTCGGATTGTCATGAAATTTTGATATATATCTTCTTAAAGTTGTTACTTACCCTACAAATCATATCGATGATTACATAACTACATCATCTATGTGTTATCATACAGACTTATTGAGTGACGTAATAGCTGTCTAAGCAAAATGTTCAATTATTTATTTCAAGAATAAAGATTTCGCTTTCATTAAAAACCATTTTTATTTTATATCTTTGAAACATACTTTATCAGTAGCTGTATGAAATAAATTAATTTGTTTAACACATTTAATTTAATCCATTTCGAGTTCTAGAAATGTATTTTATTTGAGTGTGAACGTAAACTATAATCAGTAGCTAAATACAAAACACCATAGTGCTTCGGCATAGATTCCGATTCCGCATAAAACTCAAACTTTGATGAATTTTTATAGTTCAACCGCTTATCCTAGGCCTATAATATTTTAATATGTTATTTCAGACTATGAAATCTATCATTGTACAAAGTTTCATCAAAATCCTAAAGAAGTTCGATATTTAATTACAAAGAAACGGGCAGAACGATCTTTACCAAAAACTGACCAAAGCAATTCCTAAAACATGGACAAAGAAGATTATACTTCTGCCAATTACAAAGAATAGCTTGGACCAACGATAGACTTTCTCGAATGCCTTTCTAATTTTTTACAAACAATTCAGAATTACGTGAAACGTCCAGAAAACATAAAATTACACATGGGATTCTAAAATCCATTGATGAAAAAAAACTTCTTCTTAAGAAAATAATAATGTTTATAATTTAATTTCCTTTACCTAGTCTTTCTGCTGCCGATCTGCCAAGCGTTTTACTTCCCTGATTCCGGGCCAGAGCAATCGAGTTAGCCTGCTTTCTGGTCAGACTATTATGCCTCTGCATAGTTTTGGAAAATCCTAAATTAGACTGAATGCCTCCATTTATTTCTAGTTGATGTTGTTGCCGCAATTGAGAAACTGTATTAGTTCCCAATTTTGTTGGAGCAGGAGACTTCTTGTCATGTTGTTGCTTGTTTTGATCTGAAAATTTACCTAAAAATTGATAAAACAGAATTGATAAAATTATAAGGCGTTGATAGTTCTACTACTATTTATTTTTATTATAGTATCAAATAGTATAATTAAATTCTTTTTACCTTTACTATTTATATCAGCTCCTTCTTGGTCTGAACTGACGCCGCTAGAAGAATTCTCCGGCAGTTTCATTTCTCGTGACATTGGTGTCGGTATTGGCACCATCTTGTTCTCCATCTCCTGCAGGATTTTCTTTTTGTTCTAGAAATCATCTGGATATGACTTTGAACATTTAAGACGCGTCCTTATTTTCTGTATCTCGTCCACTGAGAATGAATGCGCGAGAGAAGTTGAATTTGTACTGGAACCACTGTAAAAATAAATACAAAATGATTGATATTGGACAATAAAAAAATGCTGAATATTTAGTAATAAATTAAAATATCTTATCAATTATTAAATACCTCGTATTGCTGTTACCACTCGTCTCGCTAGCTGATCCATTACCGTTAGTTCCACCATTGGTTTGAGATTTGACTTGAACATTAGGAGTATTATTTGATGGTATTATTCGTTGTTGTGATTCTATAAAGTAATAAATTATTAACAAAATCGTTTTGACATATATTGAAACTTTCAGTTTCATTTTTGTGGCAACTTTTTGAAACCACAGGCTAGTTTTTGTTTGAAGATCAAGCCGTAACATCAAAATGTTAAATAGAATTACTTAATAATTTTCAATAAAAATTGTGCTAAACTATTTCAGCTCCAATATTTTATTATGCGTATAAAAATATACTTATGTATTTCCAAGAAAATTTATTTAGTGCGGCATTTAATAACATTTATAGCTACTTTAATAAACTATTTATGTTTTCCTGTAGACAATTATATGGCAAGAGCAAAGCAACATAGATAATGCATACTAGTATAAAAAAAATCCAAACAATTTATTTCATACCAGTTAATTGTTAAGTACCAACCTGTATTAATAATAGTATTATTATCTCCATGTGTAACTTTGATTCTCTGCACGTGTGTCCTGTCTCCCGAAACGGGAATTGTGACCCCTATTCTATTACTTTGCAGATTTGGATTAGTGTTGGACCTGATCCTCCCTTGCATTTGCTCCTCATCAGATTCACTCATACTGTAATCGGGCTCTGGTATCGGTGGAGGCAGAGTTGCAGTCTAAAAATTGATTTAATCTATTTATGTATTCAATATTCTGTAACCAGACGCTAATATACAATTATTAATGTATTTAGAATTTTTATTCCAAATCCTGGTACAACATCTCACTATCATCACTATCAGTTTTTGGACTTCTAATATTTTCTTCTAAATAAAAATTGATAGGCTATAGATTTGGTAATACTGCTTATTAATATTAATATCAAATTGCGTTTTCATTTAACCAAAAATCCCTTAAATATTGAAATACAAGTTAAATCATCAATCTTGGTTACTAATTTTTCCTGTATACTGGACTTTTACCATATACGACTTACATTATTTATGCTATTCTTTCTGATAGGTTGCGCATAAGGATTTGAAGTTTGCTGATTTTGTTGCTGCACAGCGTTGTCCTGAACTGATGTCGACGACTGGCTGGTATCACGCATACTTTGAGATTTTCGGACCTGCAAAAATAATGAATGAGCATGATGAAAATTAATTCATTCAGTTTCAAAATCTTAATATTAATCTATTAGTCTTACTTGATTTCTATTGCTTGATTGCTCTTGCTGTTTTGCTCTATACCCTACAGCTCTAATATCTTGTGGAGATGCATATAATTTGGCACTAGTTGCAGGTCTAAAACTTGACATTACTGCATTTGGATCTCCAGATACTTCACTGCTGTTTGGAATGCTTTCTTGGGCTAATAATCAAAACATTAATAAGCTACAATTGTTGATATAATTATTTACACCAAAATAGTTATTCAATAAGGTCAATTTCGAACCTTTGGTGGTATTTCCTGACGTCTGATCCAATTCCGATTTGCCTCTAGAAACATCAACAGCAACTAGTTGACCAGTTGTTGGAGGCGGTGGTGGAGGATGAGTCGGGGGAGGTAATTGTCTAGCACCTATAAATAGTAAAAATTAGCAAATATATTATGATTTCATTCTTATGCAATAGCACTATAGAGTGACAAATACCTGCAGCATGTTGGACATCTTCGACACTGCGATGGCGGGCTCTACTGACACTCCATGTCCCCCAAGAATTACTGGGCAATTTATTTGATCCAATTAAGCTACCAGATGCACTTAGACTGGATGCAACTGGTGAACCCAGCGGTTTACTGTTATAAATGATTTATTATCATTAGTTAATGTATATAATTTGAATTGTATAATACTCAAACAACTCTTCAACTAACCCTGCTAAATCTGGTGTGCTGTGAAAATCTCTATGGAGCAGTTCTACTCTAGGTACAGCTACCGCCTTGGCTCTAATAGATGCCTAAAAAATAATGTTTTATTGATTTATATTTTCGAAGGAGTTGGATAAAAATTAATATAAAATTATTGATTACCTTTCCTTTACGTTTCATTTCAGCAACACTAGCGTATACTCTAGGTTTAGCTGGAGATCCTGGTGGGCTTTGATCCATTCCAGATTGGAACCGAGAACTGCACATCATTGTCGATATTCTGGAAAACAAGTCAAAATAGTAGATGATTTGCATTGATCGTAGACAAATATAAATCAAAAACAAATTAATGCTGATAATTTACCAAATTAGAAAGACTATATCGAATAAAAACTGATATTGTTTAACTAAAATTATATATTATATAATGTATTATGCAACTGACCTGTTTCCACTACCAGTCGTTGAACTCTGTTGACGTTGGAACAATTCTTCCAATTCTGCAGCAGTAATTCTACTTGAACAAGGTCTCTGCCTTATACTAGCAGTTCTAGGCTGGTTCGGATTCTGGTTACTATTACCTCCTGGGCTTCCGTATTCGGATGTGCTCTGGTTTATGCTATGTCTGGCTGGACTGTCGTGCTGAGAATACGCGAATGTGGAATGGTTGCCATCGGAACGAGATAAGTGAGGAGACATCTATGAAAAAATGTATTAATATAGTATTGAGGAAAAATGTATATTTCTGTATTATATCCAAAATTTCTTTACCTGCACAGACTCGGCAGAACTCGATTTCGTCGTCGATATTCCAGTAGAATCCAAATCATCAGATGATTTTTCACCACCACCTCCTTCTAAAATAAATTATATATATTAATGAGTTGATAAATTTTAGGTCACTGAATCTTCTGTTTTTTTTGTACCTAAACCTGCTACCATGCTCTTAGCCCTCGCACGACCCACGCTTAAAGTTGTTCGAGGGTCACGTCGAGGTGGTGCAGGAGCCGGACCGCCGCGCCCTAAAGTACCCGAGCCAGTTTGTCCAGGAAATATTCCTGCCCGGCCTGAAAATGTGTGAAGTTATTGGTGTTATTATCGACTTAAAGGTTTTTTTGAATAGCACGTTGTAAGAGTACAAAGATCACCTAATACTAGTATGTATTATAAAATCATATTACGAAATATGACTCAAATGTTGTAATAAAGGGTGATTTGGCACATGATAAAAATTGAATACGTAAAATAAAGACTATTTTTACCTTTCTCGGTAACGTTGCAAAATGTTGTCTCATAGATTGATGATATGGATTTCCTCCACTGCCATTCATATCAGCCCCACCCATATCAGGTTCGTCGAATGCACCAGGTCCAGGGTTGTGACTTGCCGGAGCAGACACCACAGTCATCTGGACAAGTTCGCCAGAAGCACGGATCAGTTCGACGACCCGTTCGTGAGATGCAGCGCTGACATCGGTGCCGTTTATCTAAATCGTAGAAAATATTAAAAATGAAAACTGCACTAAGAATAAACTATAGTATGCTTTATTCAAACTGGCTATAATTAAGTGAAATTATTTGAAATTAGTTTGAAGACAGAAATAGGCAGGTATATTTTATTACCGCAAGTAAGAAATCTCCTGGTTTCAATCCTGCCATATCAGCAGCGCCGCCGGGGTCTACATCGTCCAAGTATTGAGAGCTGGACCGTTCAGAGGGTCTGAGAGCCATCAGAGGCGATGATGCTTTGGCACCACGTAAAACAAATCCGAAACCTCGTCTGGCTCGGTGCAAAACCACATCTCGAGTGTGTAGTTGTTTGACGGTGTTCCGGGAGAATTGTTGCTGAAATAAAAAAATCGGAAATGACATAACTAG
>NW_020536999.1:58725057-58759984 GCF_003426905.1 Ctenocephalides felis
GACCCCGGTTAAAAACTCACATGGATATGCAGAATCAATGTGCGAGTCTCCGGAGCAATGTGCGAGTGTGATGTGAGGGAAATGGAGTGAAGTGGAGAGGGATATAGACATTAGACAGGGAGAGAGCAATGGATGTGGGAAGGAAGCCATACAAAAATATGGCCATATACATAGCAACGGTCGTCTAGCGACCGTTACTATGTAACCGTTAACCTCGTTGCTATGTAACCGTTAACCCTAACCCTACAAACCCTAAAAAATTTTCAGTAAAATTATTTTGCGATTTTCGTTGCCTAGCGACCGTTGCTATGTAACCGTTAGCCTCAAACACAAAATTTTCAGTAAAATTATTTTGCGATTTTCGTTGCCTAGCGACCGTTGCTATGTAACCGTTAACCTCTAACACAAAATTTTCAGTGAAATTATTTTGCGATTTTCGGTGCCTAGCGACCGTTGCTATGTAACCGTTAGCCTCAAGCACAAAATTTTCAATAAAATTATTTTGCTATTTTCGTTGCCTAGCGACCGTTGCTATGTAACCGTTAGCCCCAAACACAAAATTTTCAGTAAAATTATTTTGCAATTTTCGTTGCCTAGCGACCGTTGCTATGTAACCGTTAACCTCTAACACAAAATTTTCAGTGAAATTATTTTGCGATTTTCGTTGCCTAGCGACCGTTGCTATGTAACCGTTAGCCTCAAACACAAAATTTTCAGTAAAATTATTTTGCGATTTTAGTTGCCTAGCGACCGTTGCTATGTAACCGTTAACCTCTAACACAAAATTTTCAGTGAAATTATTTTGCGATTTTCGTTGCCTAGCGACCGTTGCTATGTAACCGTTAGCCTCAAGCACAAAATTTTCAATAAAATTATTTTGCGATTTTCGTTGTCTAGCGACCGTTGCTATGTAACCCTTAACCTCACTTTTTTTCTTCCTTCTTCCACCCATTTCTCAGATTCAGAGTCACTCGCTTATAGTCTTCCCTCTTTCTTTTTAGGGGGTGAAACCACAGGGGCACGGGTTCGCAACCCTCCCTATCCCCTGTTCGGGGATGATTCGAGATTTATTAAGGGATTGGGTTTTCGAAGGCTATTATGCTACCAATTACGCCACCACAGGCCACATAGATTCTGCTTTTTTGCAGCCTCATGACTTGTTAGTTTATTATATACACGTTGTTAGTCGCATTCCGCTTTTTGGCTTGAGGTATGGTTCGAACTCGGTACCCTTTTGGTACGAAGCCATCAATCTACCAATTACGCCAACACAGGCCATACCAACCGAAGTTTTTTTGGCCATATGACCTGTTAGGTTGTTATATCTACTTTGTGTTATTTAACAATAAACAAGTTATTAGTCGTACTACTGAATTCCGTTTTATGCCTTGAGGTATCATTCGAACACGGTACCTTTTTGCTACAAAGCCATCACTTTACCAATTACGCCAACACAACAGGCCATACTAATTTAACTTTTTTTTGGCCATATGACCTGTTAGTTTGTTATATCTACTTTGTGTTATTCAACAATAAACAAGTACCACAATGTTAGTCGTACTGCTGAACTCCGTTTTATGCCTTGAGGTGTGATTCGAACTCGGTACCCTTTTGCTACGAAGCCATCACTTTACCAATTACGCCAACACAGGTCATAACAATCTAACTTTTTTTTGGCCATATGACCTGTTAGTTTGTTGTATCTACTTTGTGTTATTCAACAATAGATAAATACCACAACGTTAGTCGTACTGCTGAAACCCGTTTTATGACTGGAGGTAGGATTCGAACTCGGTACCCTTTTGGTACGAAGCCATCACTCTACCACTTACGCCAACACAGGCCATACCAAACCAACCTTTTTTTGGCCATATGACCTGTTAGTTTGTTATATCTACTTAGTGTTATTCAACAATAACGTTAGTCGTACTGCTGAATTTCGTTTTATAAATGGAGGTAGGATTCGAACTCGGTACCCTTTTGGTACGAAGCCATCACTCTACCACTTACGCCAACACAGGCCACCAAATTTTGGTCAAAAAAATTTTTGGGAAAAAAAAATTTGAGGAAAAAAAATTTAGTTCAAAAAATTTTGGTCAAAAAAATTTTGGGAAAAAAAAATTTGGTTAAACAAACTTTTGGAAAAAACTATTTGGTCAAAAAAGTTTTGGGAAAAAAAAAATTTTGGACAAAAAAATTTTGGAAAATAAATATTGAGAAAAAAAATTTTTGGATAAAAATTTGGTCAAAATATTTTGGGAAAAAAAATTTTGGTCAAAAAAATTTGGGTCCAAAAAATTTTGGGAAAAAAAAATTTGGGAAAAAAATTTTAGTCAAAAAAATTTTGGTCAAAAAAATTTTAGTCAAAAAAATTTGGTCAAAAAAATTTTTGGAAAAAAAATTTTGGTCAAAAAATTTTGGTCAAAAAAATTTGGGAAAAAAAATTTGATCAAAAAAATTTTGGTCAAAAAAATTTTGATCAAAAAAATTTTGGACAAAAAAATTTTTGGAAAAAAAATTTTGGTCAAAAAAATTGTTGCTATGTAACCGTTAACCTCTAACACAAAATTTTCAATAATATTACTTTGCGATTTTCGTTGCCTATGGTTATTGAAATAAATAATTAGATACAGTGCAAATAATTTTTGGTCAAAAAAAATTTTTGGAAAAAAATTGGGAGAAAAAAATTTTGGGAAAAAAAGTTTTTTGGAAAAAAATTTGGTGACCAAAGTTTTAATATTTATTTCAAATAGTGACACAATAATAATATTAATTAATATATAATTGTTACATTTTGATTAAAGAAACGTATGAGTAAATTTTACTGTGAACACGATGAAATACTAGTCATTCTGCCAGTTATTATTAAACATAACGAGATGGCACCAAACATAAATGCATTCGACATTGATTAATACCGCACGCTTCGAAATACTGCAAAGGCACATGCATTCTTTATATTTAGGAGAATGTGTTATTGACCGTTATTATCTGTAAAACACTCTGAAATTACTGCTATAAATGTGTTCAATAAAGGACGTAAAATAACTATTGTCTCCATATATGTTCCTTCTGCAAAACTATTGCATGCAGACTTACATAAAATATTTAACTTAAATCCAAGAGTTATTGTAGCTGGTGATTTTAATGCGCAACACATAATGTGGAATTGTAAATATAATAACACAAACGGACTCAAACTATTTAAGTACTTAAACAAAAAACCATGATACCATTCAACTACATTATCCTCAGACTCCAACTAGATTTCCTGCGATACCAAATCAAGACCATAGTACAATAGATTTAGCCCTTACAAAAAATCTATCTATTCTTTCTGAACCTATAACCAAATCTTTATTTAACTCAGATCATAATCCAGTCTTTATAAGTATCTCAAACCCACTTGACGACAATCCTCAATCCTACAAAAATGTTTTAGATTATAATAAAGCCAATTGGCTGCTCTATAAGAAAATAAAATGATAATATATGTCACACAGACAAATTGATAACAATGATAGTATAGATCAAGCTGTAGAACACCTAACAACTACTATTACTGATGCCATAAGTAAAACCATTCCATTGCGAAAGTCCACTTCAACACAAACAATTAGTTTACCTTTGGAAATTATATCCAAATTAAATTAAAAAATCAAATTAAAAAGTTGTGGCAAAAATCAGGTGCCACGTTCCTCAAAGAACATTTAAACAGGCTTACTAGAATAATTACTGAGGACATTAGGGTTTATCGTAATAAAATATGGGCTGATAAACTAACAAATATTAACTATTATCCAAATAAAATTTGGTACACTGCAAAAAGACTGACCCAAACTTTTACTCCCATACCATATTTACATACAAATTCTAATAACTTTGCAACAACGCCCGAACAAAAGGCCGAAATTTTAGCATCTAACTTCGAATTAGCACATCAGTACAATCTTTCTATCACTCAAAATGCTTTTGAACAGACTGTTAGTTCCAGTGTAAGACAATATATAAACAATACTTATAACAAAAATCACAAAATAGAGATAGTAACTGTTGCGGAAATTATAAATATTATTAAGAAACTGTCTAATAAGAAAGCTCCAGGACCAGATGGTATACAGAACTTAGCAATTAAACAGTTACCTATTAAAGCTTTTATCCTACTTACACGAATAACAAATAAAATTTTTAAAAATGGATACTTTCCTGTGTCATGGAAATGTTCTAATGTGGTACCAATATTAAAGCCAGGAAAACAACCAAATCTACCACAAAGCTACAGACCTATAAGTCTATTGAATACAATAAGCAAAGTAGTTGAAAAATACTGCTTGTTCGATTTAATAAATTTTTAAGTGTTAATAATATCATACCAGAAAACGCAATATGGTTTCAAACATGAGCATTCAGTTCTTCATCCACTAGCACAGCTAGTTGAAAATACTGTACTAAATTTTAACAAAAAGACACACACTGGTCTTGTACTAATAGATTTTGAAAAAGCTTTCGATACAATTTGGACAGATGGACTGTTGTATAAATTAATAAATTTACAATTTCCACATTACATAACAAAAGTCATCATTTCATATCTTAAAGATCGTACATTTCAGGTTAAAGTAAATAATAATCTTTCAAATCCTAAACGTATAGTAGCTGGAGTGCCTCAGGGATCCTTGCTAGGACCAACATTGTTTAATACATATATATATGATATCCCTACTGACAGCAAAACAAATACATTAACATTTGCGGACGATACTGCTGTGTTCACATCATCAAATCAGTAGCGTTGATAGCTAACAAGCTACAAAATCACATAGATAATATAGCAAAATATGCAGAAAAATGGCACATAAAAGTAAATCCCATAAAAACGGAAGCAATAATTTTTTTGAAAGGAAATAAGTTGAAAGAAAAGCCTATAGAAATAAAATTTTCAGGACAAAAATTAAATGGACAGATGAAGTTAAGTACCTAGGAGTAACGCTTGATAGGAAACTTAACTTCAATACACATATAAAAAAGAAATTGGCGCAAACATATGGGCTTCTGAATCTTTTAAGACCATTATTGACACAAAGAGTGTATAAATATGCGTAATAAAAGAAGAATATATCTAACGCTGATCAGGCCATGTCTGATGTATGCTGCCCCAATATGGAACATGACATCGAGGACAAATATTAAAAAACTACAAATTTTACAAAACAAATCACTGAGACTAATACTGAACTTGATACGTGACCCAACTACCGGACACTACTACTCAACAAAGCTCTTACACGAACAAGCAGACATACCGACTGTGATTAACCACATTAAGAAAATGACGGAAAACTTCTACGAAAAATGCAAAGACCATACCAATAATAATATTAGAACCCTCGGACAGTACACGCCTGATATCATATGGTACGGCAAATATCCAATGCCAAACTACATTCTGGACAACACAAATAAGAGTATCTAATAATTTGAAGAATGTAAATTAAATATATATTTAAAGATTGTGATTTTTTTTTGAAGAATGTTTGAACTTTCTTTTTTTTCGATCACAAACCATTATTTTATTTTTAAAACAAAATGTATAATTTAAAGTGGATAGTTTGTAGTATTAAATAAGAGTAAAATACTTTTAGTAGTAAACTCATAAATCATGGTTATTGTATATTATATTGTAATATATTGTAATAAAACAGAAATAAAAACTAAAAAAATTGACCGTTATTATCTGTAAAACACTCTGAAATTACTGCTATAAATGTGTTCAATAAAGGACGTAAAATAACTATTGTCTCCATATATGTTCCTTCTGCAAAACTATTGCATGCAGACTTACATAAAATATTTAACTTAAATCCAAGAGTTATTGTAGCTGGTGATTTTAATGCGCAACACATAATGTGGAATTGTAAATATAATAACACAAACGGACTCAAACTATTTAAGTACTTAAACAAAAACCATGATACCATTCAACTACATTATCCTCAGACTCCAACTAGATTTCCTGCGATACCAAATCAAGACCATAGTACAATAGATTTAGCCCTTACAAAAAATCTATCTATTCTTTCTGAACCTATAACCAAATCTTTATTTAACTCAGATCATAATCCAGTCTTTATAAGTATCTCAAACCCACTTGACGACAATCCTCAATCCTACAAAAATGTTTTAGATTATAATAAAGCCATTTGCTGCTCTATAAGAAAATAATAAATGATATATATGTCACACCAGACAAATTGATAACAATGATAGTATAGATCAAGCTGTAGAACACCTAACAACTACTATTACTGATGCCATAAGTAAAACCATTCCATTGCGAAAGTCCACTTCAACACAAACAATTAGTTTACCTTTGGAAATTATATCCAAAATTAAATTAAAAAATCAAATTAAAAAGTTGTGGCAAAAATCAGGTGCCACGTTCCTCAAAGAACATTTAAACAGGCTTACTAGAATAATTACTGAGGACATTAGGGTTTATCGTAATAAAATATGGGCTGATAAACTAACAAATATTAACTATTATCCAAATAAAATTTGGTACACTGCAAAAAGACTGACCCAAACTTTTACTCCCATACCATATTTACATACAAATTCTAATAACTTTGCAACAACGCCCGAACAAAAGGCCGAAATTTTAGCATCTAACTTCGAATTAGCACATCAGTACAATCTTTCTATCACTCAAAATGCTTTTGAACAGACTGTTAGTTCCAGTGTAAGACAATATATAAACAATACTTATAACAAAAATCACAAAATAGAGATAGTAACTGTTGCGGAAATTATAAATATTATTAAGAAACTGTCTAATAAGAAAGCTCCAGGACCAGATGGTATACAGAACTTAGCAATTAAACAGTTACCTATTAAAGCTTTTATCCTACTTACACGAATAACAAATAAAATTTTTAAAAATGGATACTTTCCTGTGTCATGGAAATGTTCTAATGTGGTACCAATATTAAAGCCAGGAAAACAACCAAATCTACCACAAATCTACAGACCTATAAGTCTATTAAATACAATAAGCAAAGTAGTTGAAAAATTGCTGCTTGTTCGATTTAATAAATTTTTAAGTGTTAATAATATCATACCAGAAACGCAATATGGTTTCAAACATGGGCATTCAGTTCTGCATCCACTAGCACAGCTAGTTGAAAATACTGTACTAAATTTTAACAAAAAGACACACACTGGTCTTGTACTAATAGATTTTGAAAAAGCTTTCGATACAATTTGGACAGATGGACTGTTGTATAAATTAATAAATTTACAATTTCCACATTACATAACAAAAGTCATTATTTCATATCTTAAAGATCGTACATTTCAGGTTCAAGTAAATAATAATCTTTCAAATCCTAAACGTATAGTAGCTGGAGTGCCTCAGGGATCCTTGCTAGGACCAACATTGTTTAACACATATATATATGATATCCCTACTGACAGCAAAACAAATACATTTCACATTCATCAAAATCAGTAGCGGTGATAGCTAACAAGCTACAAAAATCACATAGATAATATAGCAAAAATATGCAGAAAAATGGCACATAAAAGTAAATCCCATAAAAACGGAAGCAATAATTGTTTGCGCCGCACCTGTGTAGGTTGTCGGACCTGTAAAAGGTTTGTTTTTCTACTCGGACAATACGTTTCAAATTTAGGCAATCGGGCAATTCTGACTCATAAAAAGGCCGATGCAGGCAATAGTTTTTGGCATTCAAATCAATTCATTCCGCGCCTTTCATTCGTTCAGTTACTTTCAGTTCCTTACAGTGTTCGAGTTGATTTATTCCGTGGTTTTCATTCATTTTGGTTTAATTCATTCATTCAGTTACTTGCAATCAATACATTCAGTTCCTTTCAGTGTTTGTTATCAGTTCAATATTATCAGTGGATTAAATTTCTATTGTGTGTCAAGTCAACAGTTATTTTTATTTGTCAGTGTATTCGAATTTCTTTTCACCTATCCAACCGACTACGCTGATGTTTCCAGATCCAACCAAATAGCTGCCGCGGCTTGGACTTCCAAAACAGATAACATTTTCATACAATATTAATTAGTGTTCATTTTTGTTTTTCATTTATATAAAATTTATATAGAATATATTTTAGTTTATTATTGATTACGGATAAGAAGAACTTTATTTTTAATTTATATTTGTTTACCATTGGTTTTTGTTTTCTGAATACATTTAATTTTTTTATTTTTCCTCGAAGTATAAAATACTTCGAAAGGGGTTGAGAAACCCCCCAACATCAACATTTGGTCCTTCGAACCGGATCCTAATTATTATTAGGATTAATTGGGTGTATACAGAAAACAAAAATATATAATGGCGCCTAAAATCGATATCGGTGCAGAAATTGCACGTCTAACCGCCAAGAGAGAGATGTACTTTTCAATTGTGCAAGAAACGTACGATCTATCGCAACAGATTGATGTATCTTCAAATAAGACACAATTTCTTGAAAATTTATATATTACTGAAAATGCTCGTGAACAATTTATTCAATTGTGCGATGAAATAAACAAATTAAAATATTTAGATAATCCTAGTTTCATTCCGGAATATTCCGCAATAAAGGCCCTTGAAACGATGTATGCCAAAATAAAACACGCTGAGAAATTATTAGATAATAAAAATGCGCATAGTTCTTCAATTAAAGACATAGTACCCAAACAAACATTTACCGTCCATTGAAGTACCTAAATTCTCAGGAGATATTCAACAATGGCCATTATTTTATGAAACATTCAATTCACTAATTCATGAAAATACCGAGTTAGATAATGTTTCAAAATTTCATTTTTTAAAAGGAGCGTTACAGGGTCCGGTTTTAAAAATATTTCATTCTATACTACCGACCGCAAATAATTATCAAATCTTGGGGAAGCGCTCATAAAAAAATACGAAAATAAACGGTACTTAGCCACCATTATTTCAAACAACTATTGTCATTCAAAACCATTTCATCTGGACAAATAAATTCATTCCTTGAAAAATTCGATACCGCGGTGCAAGCGCTCTCCCAATTGAATATTCCCGACGCCTATGATTTCCTTATTACGTCACTGGCATTCTCGAAACTCGATCCGTTTTTTACAAAAAATTCGAGCATTTTTATCAAGGTGAGTTTCCCAAATACCAAGACCTCCTGCATTTTCTTCAAAGTCACAACAGGCAAAAATCAAGTATATGGTATGACCAACAATTTCACTAATGACAAACCCAATTACAAAAACACTAAAATTAGCCGGTCATTTTTGTTAAAATAATATGATAACAAATGCTTTGTGTGTCGGGAACAACACAGAGTGTTTACTTGTTCAAAATTTCTATCATTGAGTATACCTGAACGGCGATCCTTATTCAAAATTAAACTTATGCGACAATTGTTTGGGTCATAAGATAACGCTACATGTCGATCGAATAAAACCTGTTTATTATGTAACGAACGACATCACTCGCTATTGCATACTGGCAGCAATTTTGCGAGTACGGATCAAAATAATCTTTCTAATTCCAAATCAAATAGTACGGTTTTATGCGCATTTAATCAAAACAAATCGCACATCATATTACCATTTGCCGACAGCAGTAGTAAAGTTACTACTAGAAAAGAAAACATTTTATTACGTACATTATTGATTCGGGAAGCGATAGAAATTTTGTGACATTAACTTGGTGATCAAAAAGGCTGATTTACAAATTCTTCCAATATCAACCCAAGTGATCGGGTTAGGCAATTCGTCACATAAAGTTATTGGATTAGTTAATTTCACTTTGAAATCTTTAATTGATTCTTATCAGTTATCGGTCTGTGCATACGTAGTACACGAGATAGTGGGAAAGCAACCACAAATTACCATTCCGATTTCATCCATCAAAACATTTCTGAATTATCCTTTAGCGGATCCTAACTTTCATACACCCCAGGAGGTCGACGGAATTTTGGGTTGCGATGTTTTCGGCGAAATTCTTGGCACTCATCAGGTTAAAAATGATAAAGGATTACCTGTGGCCCTAGAAACCCGGTTGGGTTATCTAATATTAGGTTCCATTCCTGATTTATTTGAAAATACCGGCACTTCTACTAATTTATGTAATGTTTCAGATTTAGATTTTCATTTACAAATGAATAAATTCTTACAATTAGAAGACATTCCCGAAATAATCCCCTCTTCTAACGATGATTTATGCGAAAACCATTTTACTACACTACTACTACTACTCGCGATCTCCAGATGGACGATATGTAGTAGCGCTGCCTTTTAAAAGTGAAGGCAGAAATTTATACAAATCATTTCATTTAGCCTTAAAGCGATACCACATGCTTGAAAATAAATTTTTGAAATATCCCGAATTTCATAAAAATATGCCGCCGTTATAGAAGATTACCTGACTCAAAACCAATTATCCTTTGTCGATTTGTCCGGTAGATCAGGAAGTCGATGATTTTATTAAAATAAAAAATGGATATTATATTCCTCATTTCGCTGTCGAAAAAGAAAGTTCCTCTACGCCTTTACGCGTCGTGTTTGATGCATCTGCGAAAAATTCAGAATTCACTTCCTTGAACGAAATTTTGCATGTTGGTCCTAAATTACAAACCGACATTTGTTCAATCCTTCTAAATTTTCGTTTCGGGCCTATAGCATTAACAGCTGATATCAAACAAATGTATCGTAATATTTGGGTTCGTAAACAAGATAGAAAATATCAAAAAATCTTATGGAGACCGTTTCCCGATGCACCCATTGGCATCTATGAATTAAATACCGTAACTTTTGGTCTATCATCATCTCCCTTTCAAGCTATCAGAACCATCAAACAACTATCCCGAGACGAATGTTCCAAATATTCTCAATCTATTTCTAGAATTCTTGAGAACGATGTCTATATTGATGATGTGGTTACAAGTATCGACTCCTTGGATAGCGCTAAAACCATTTGCGAGGGTTTGCAGACTGTATTATCGTCTGGTGGTTTTGAATTAAAAAAGTGGGAATCTAATAATTCTAATCTGCGTAAACTTTTTTCTGATTCTGATGTACAAAATAAACATTTCTCTAAATCGGATTTTCAAATGGAATCTTCTACAAAGGTATTGGGATTAAAATGGGATCCCTTATCAGATAATTTCTCATTCGAAATAAAGCTTACGTGGAGAAAATGGACAAAGAGACAACTTCTTTCAGTAATAGCGCGAATCTGGGATCCTCTGGGTTTCCTAACTCCGATAGTTGTTAAGATAAAAATATTATTGAAAAAAATTTGGACATTAAAAATCGATTGGGATGAGGAATTACCATCATTTATTATTACATCATGGTTAGCCGTATATTCCGAATTAGAGCATCTTAATAACTATCAGATTCCGCGTTATCTCGAAACGTCAAAACAAAACAAATGTTCATTATTTGGTTTCGCGGATAGTTCAGAGCAAGCGTATGGAGCGGTAGTTTATATTAAATCTCTTGGCAATCCGAATTTCTTGTTGATTTTAAAATCACGTGTAACCGATTAAAAACCAATATTAGCCAGGCTTGAACTTTGTGCCTGTCATTTACTGTCAAAACTTCTGAATTTTATATTAACGAATAACCAACATAGTATAGATTTTGATTCCATTTACTGTTTTTCCGATTCTATGATTGTCCTTCACTGGTTAGCAGGACCGGCTACTCGTTGGAAAACATTTGTAGCCAATAGGGTAACAAAAATACGGGATCTCATTCCTAATGCACAATGGCTTCACATTCCTTCTCATCAAAATGCAGCCGATTGTGTTTCCCGAGGTCTTCGACCTAAGGAATTTATCCAACATAAGAATTGGTTGTTTGGGCCGGATTGGTTGAATGGTCCTATATCAACTTGGCCTGCAAAAACGGTTGAACCTTCCGGAGATATTGATCAAGAAAGAAAAGCTAACGTTCTAATAGTAAAGAGTGTCATACCACCGATCAATCCTTTATATGAATTAACGCAAAAATTTTCTAGTTGGTGCAAACTTGTAAGAATTTTCGCTTATATATTGAAGTTTTGTAAAATTATAACAAATCGAAACCGACTTTGACTTTTTGACTTCAGATTAAAACAGCCGAGGTAATTATTATTCGATTAGTCCAAGAACAACCATTTTCCCGAAGAATTCAAACTATTAACGAACGGAAAGTCTTGTTCGAAGAAGTTTTGCCGACTAAATGTGGTTTTGGATTCTAATAATTGTTTACGCGTTAAAGGTAGATTAGGATTAACAACTAATAACAATCCACTTCTTTTGCCAAAAAAAGACCAAGTAGTAAATTGTCTCATAGATTACTACCATATTAATAATTTACATACTGGATCAAACTTAGTATTATCTTTATTGAGGCAAAAATATTGGATCTTGTCGGCTCGTGCAATAATTCGCAATCGTCTTAACAAGTGTATAACTTGTTTTTCGACAGAATCCGAAACCCATTTTTCCATTCATGGGCGACTTACCAGTACCGCGCATAACAGCCAGTAGAGCTTTCCTAAACGTCGGCGTTGATTATGCAGGCCCTTCAATATCTCCATGAGTCGTCACAGAGGCGCTCGAACCTACAAGGCTTATATATGCTTGTTCATCTGTTTAGCCACTAAGGCGATACATCTCGAATTAGCTTCAGATTTAACAAGCGATACATTTTTAGATTGCTTGAAACGATTCCTAGCCCGGCGTGGTCCTATTAAATGTATTTACTCCGATTGTGGAACCAATTTTATAGGAGCCAAAAATACTCTTGATTCCTTATTCCTTCTCCTAAATTCCGAAGAGTATAAAAAGCGTTTCAATGAATTATTGGTTTTACATGACATTGAATGGAAATTTAATCCACCGTTTGCCCCACATTTTGGAGGTATATGGGAGGCGAATATTAAATCAGTGAAGACCCATTTGTTTAAAGTTATAGGGTTGCAAATTTTATCCTACGAAGAGTTTAATACAGTCCTCAATCAAATCGAAGCCTTACTGAATTCAAGACCGTTATGTTGGCTGAGCAATGATCCATCGGATCCTCAACCTCTTACGCCTGCGCACTTCTTAATGCAAGAGCCTCTGTCGGATTTGCCCGTTGACTATGAAAACTTGAATTTGACTAAAAGAAAACAATTGTTAGATATTGTCGCTTCTTACTGGAAGCGATGGAATGTGGAATATCTAACCGAGCTACAGGTCCGACAGAAATGGAATACAGTCACTAATCCTATTAAAAAGGGTGATTTGGTAGTTGTAAAACAAGAGAATGCGCGTCCGCTCCATTGGGGTTGGGAAGAGTTGAAGAGGTTTTTCCGGGCCCGATGGAGTGGTTCGAGTAGCATTGGTAAAAACGGGAAATACCCTAATCAAGCGGCCTGTTGTCAAACTATGCCCCCTACCTATTCAATAGTTTGTATCTGAATTATTCATTAAAAAAAAAAAAAAAAACTTTTCTATCTCATGATATATTTGCTTCTATATATAGTTTTGCCAAATTTTCAATCTCCAGGGCGATGAGAACACCCCTCATAGTCTCTGGAAGATTCTTGTAAATGTCCAAAAAAAATCTAGACCCTGGCGCGAAAATAAAACTTCCGCAATCTAGATTGTGTGAATGTGGTAGGTGCGAGAGCGGGACCTGGCGCGAGGTCAGGCTTCCGTAACCGATCTACTCTGAATGAAAGTTTGAATTTATTTTGGCAATTCTATCCTTCCTAATCATGAGGTTCACTATGTACCAATTCGAGTATTTTCAGAAGTATAAAAGGCTAACCTTTTAGTCGGGGGAAAATGTTTGCGCCGCACCTGTGTAGGTTGTCGGACCTGTAAAAGGTTTGTTTTTCTACTCGGACATACGTTTCAAATTTAGGCAATCGGGCAATTCTGACTCATAAAAGGCCGATGCAGGCAATAGTTTTTGGCATTCAAATCAATTCATTCCGCGCCTTTCATTCGTTCAGTTACTTTCAGTTCCTTACAGTGTTCGAGTTGATTTATTCCGTGGTTTTCATTCATTTTGGTTTAATTCATTCATTCAGTTACTTGCAATCAATACATTCAGTTCCTTTCAGTGTTTGTTATCAGTTCAATATTATCAGTGGATTAAATTTCTATTGTGTGTCAAGTCAACAGTTATTTTTATTTGTCAGTGTATTCGAATTTCTTTTCAACCTATCCAACCGACTACGCTGATGTTTCCAGATCCAACCAAATAGCTGCCGCGGCTTGGACTTCCAAAACAGATAACATTTTCATACAATATTAATTAGTGTTCATTTTTGTTTTTCATTTATATAAAATTTATATAGAATATATTTTAGTTTATTATTGATTACGGATTAAGAAGAACTTTATTTTTAATTTATATTTGTTTACCATTGGTTTTTGTTTTCTGAATACATTTAATTTTTTTATTTTTCCTCGAAGTATAAAATACTTCGAAAGGGGTTGAGAAACCCCCCAACATCAACAATAATTTTTTGGAAAGGAAATAAGTTGAAAGAAAAGCCTATAGAAATAAAAATTTTAGGACAAAAAATTAAATGGACAGATAAAGTTAAGTACCTAGGAGTAACGCTTGATAGGAAACTTAACTTTAATACACATATAAAAAAGAAAAAGGCGCAAACATATGGGCTTCTAAATCTTTTAAGACCATTATTGAGCACAAAGAGTGTATTAAATATGCGTAATAAAAGAAGAATATATCTAACGCTGATCAGGCCATGTCTGATGTATGCTGCCCCAATATGGAACATGACATCGAGGACAAATATTAAAAAACTACAAATTTTACAAAACAAATCACTGAGACTAATACTGAACCTGATACGTGACCCAACTACCGGACACTACTACTCAACAAAGCTCTTACACGAACAAGCAGACATACCGACTGTGATTAACCACATTAAGAAAATGACGGAAAACTTCTACGAAAAATGCAAAGACCATACCAATAATAATATTAGAACCCTCGGACAGTACACGCCTGATATATGGTACGGCAAATATCCAATGCCAAACTACATTCTGGACAACACAAATAAGAGCATCTAATAATTTAAAGAATGTAAATTAAATATATATTTAAAGATTGTGATTTTTTTTGAAGAATGTTTGAACTTTCTTTTTTTTCGATCACAAACCATTATTTTATTTTTAAAACAAAATGTATAATTTAAAGTGGATAGTTTGTAGTATTAAATAAGAGTAAAATACTTTTAGTAGTAAACTCATAAATCATTGTTATTGTATATTATATTGTAATAAAACAGAAATAAAAACTAAAAAAAAAAAAAAAAACTAAAACGTTTCGTTGCACTCGAGTTGCACAATTCGGATGTCAAGTGTCTAGTTCAAATGAGAGTCAATCACTTCTGTCAGGCCTCTCGTTTGCACCATGCTTCGAGGTCCGCTGGAGCAGAACCTGATTCGGTCGTCTCATCTTGACCTTTCTGGATCGCGGACATCGGGAGATAACGGTATGATGCCTCTATTTTCTCCAGTTGTCTGCGGCTATTGGGGATAGTCCAAATTTTTTTGTCCAAAATATTTTTCCAAAAAAATTTTCACAAAATTTAGTTTCCCAAATTTTTTCCCCCAAAAAATCAAAGTCCATGATTTTTTCCCAAAGTTTTTTTGTCTCAAAATTTTTATCCCAAACATTTTTTTATCAAAAAATCATACAGCCCCTAGTTTTTTCCCAAAAGGAAACGAATCTGACTAACATTTTTCGCAAAAAATTTTATGTTAGCGACGGTTACCATAACTCCAATGTTTTCCAATCTAATGTTATATTTGTTAGATAGTTATATAAGCAATAGTGTTATAAACTCGGTCAAAGTCACATAAATAAGAAATTGTAAATGGAAGACAGAACTGTTGACCAAGAGATGGAAACAGAATTCTGAAAAATTTAGGTTCGAAGAAAGATGAAATCAGAGATGGGGAAGAAAACAACGAAAATTATATAAAGAATTAAAAATAATAAAAATATGAATAATAATATTTATAAAGCATTCATCTTTCTTATATATAAAAATGAATCGCAAAATGTGTTGGTAAGCGCATAACTAAACAATTTGGCCAATTCTTTTTTTAAAATGTTCGTTCAAGTCCAAGGATGGTTCTTACGGCGAGAAAAAAACGAATAATTGCTGGGAAAACCCTAAAAACAGCACTTTTCCTTTTCTCATACAAACGTAGAAACAATTTGAGCTTTATTGCTATTATATAAAGTTCATATTAAATTACAAACACTCACTGTATACTCCTTCAAAACAATCATGCCAATTTTGATAAATCTTTCTGAAGTTTGTTAAAGAAATTTTCTAGGATGTATGGTGTTTATAAAGTACTGAGATGTATGTGCAATAAATTTAGGATTATGAATAAGAAAAATAAAATGTCTACATTATTATTGCCAAAAAGCAGCTGAGATGTGTCAGAAATTAAAATATAAAATACAGTATATGTATGGCAGATTGAATGATATACATATAAATAGGATATGACAAATTAATTCACTTAAAATATGAAATTAAGTATTAATCAGGCCGGTCCTACCTTTAATGCGATCCATGCGAAAAATACGAGCGCACGCATTTGAGGGCAGGATTCGGATATTAAATTTTCAATATAGTTTTTTTTTTCAATATATAATTTCTTTGCATCTTTTACTAATCTTTCCATAATATTTTTAAAATTCGCAAAAATTTCACTATATAACAGCAAATGGGAAAGTAAAGATAAAATACATACAATTCGGCCCTCATGATTAGAAAAAGTTTAAGATGCAATTTTGGATATCTAAAATAATAAAAAATTAAATTAATTTAATTTAATTTAATCCAACATGAAGTACCAGTGTTATGTTATGGTTATGTTATACAATTTAAAATCTTCAATTTCCAATATAGTGTTGTAATTGAGACTCATCATATTATTTAAAGCAGTTCTACATTTAACATCGCTCTCATACTATAAATGTATATGCATTTTGGCGTGAAGAGTAATTTAAAAAACAATAATTATTATTTTTAGGTAAACGGTAAATATTAGTATATTATATTAAAAAATTGTAGTCATGGGTACAGGACAACGTCCGTCGGGTCATCTAGTAACTAAATCAAACCGATTTCCCATTAGAAATAAATTTATTCGATAATATAAATCTAAACAATAGTTTTAAACTAATACATAAGTATACAATAAAAATACAAAAACATCACTTGTTACAGTCATTTCTCAAAGGATGAAATTTACATCTTATAAAATAATAAAGACGCATCATTTTACATACTTCGATTAAATATCATGTTGCCATTTGAGCAAAACATATATAAGACATTACATATATTGAGATTGTAGCATCAATCACTGTATTATTTAATGATCAGCTCTGCATATTTACAAATATGTAAGAAATTTATATAATTAACGTAATTATAAATATATTTATATCAATTACAAAAAAAAAAAAATGAAAATGTTTAATTAGGCCCCAAAATGGTGACAATTTTATGAATATACATTTATTACATAAATTCAAAGGTAATTTAACGTAGGTGAGAATAAATTCATCTAAATCAAAGTTGTATTCAAAAAAAAATGCAATGCAATAGGTATAATAATTTTCACTCGTTACCTATAAATCATTCAATCAATTCATAAAATGTTCATCATTTAAGATTTCTTACACACGATGATCAGTTCTACGACGATCCCTCGAAGAACTTCTATGGCGTGCTACTGGGTATTCTGGTAATGGGGGTCCCTCGTAATACCTGTGTAGCACAGGAGGAGCCCAGTACATAAATCCCGGTGGTGGGGCACAAGGTAAAGGTGGCAATTGATGCTGCATAGATCTCATGTAATCGGCTACATAAGCTTCAGCAGCTGCTGTTGTACTAGTATATCGACTTGAATATCTGCAGTGTTTTAAATTTTAATTAGGGATTTGATAAAAAAATTGGTGCATGCTAATTTCATATAATTATATTCATATGAATTCATATAATTATATACCATGTAAATAATTTATATGTAGTAATATACAGTGTTTACTATTTTTCTTAACGTCGAACAGAATATGAAGACATGAGAACATGAGTTGTCTGCATGTCTATGAGATGTGTTTGCCAACTCACATTCAAACCTAACATTTTTTCATAAGTAGACAACTCAGGGGTCAAACGAAAGGCGATTCTTACTATTTGAGATCTATAACCTGTGAGTGGAAATTTGATATCATACTACTTGATATTGATCTATCCATTATAAATCCATTATAAATTGTTCGATCTCGTTTATATAAGTTTAGATAAAAAAGGAAAAAAAATTAATCAAGTGATGTTAGAATAAAGGACCTTATCTCACATTTCTTAAAATTATATAAACCGAATTGCAAAGTTAAAATCATTTATCCCAAGTATATAAAGTGAGTTTTAGAATTATTGCTAAAATTAAAATGAAAATCCTAATATTTAATTTTTTTTAATTAAAATTTTTTTTTTGCTTTTTCCAAAAATAATCGTTTCGTCAACACAAGCAACAGGTTTCTTGATTCATTCAAATTGGATGCTACGTTCTCTCAAAAACTGCCATTTTTGCACATTTTGCTCCGTATCTCTAAAACGGCTGAACCTCTCCTTACATTCTCCCCAGCATTACGAATTGAATGTTTTTTAAATCATTCAAATCGAATCCTCCGTACTCTCAAAACTCGATTTCTATTTTCTGCACTCTTTGCTTCATATCTCAGCAAACAAATCAGCACGTTTCCTTATAAATAGGAATCGATTGCTTTTTGAATCATTCAAATCGGTTGACCGACGCTTCCGAAAACTTCGACGAAAAATTGTATCACACCCATTGAACACACACATCCATTTTTTCTAAGGTATGCCAACATGTTCAGAAAACTCTAAAACGTGAATATGCAAAATTTTCATTTTCAATTTTGTACCACAGCTATTTCGGCTAGCCGCGGCACGCAAAATAACTACAATTTTAATTTTTTCTCTAACAATAAAGTTAAAAAAATTTGAATAAAAGTACATATATTGATAAGATCATTAAAAAATTAATCCAAGAACTAAGTAAATTATTGAAAATCATTGGTAAATTATACATTTAATTATATATTTACGATTTTTATACACAATTTAATATAATACGTCAAACGTCAAAGTAATAAAAAAATTGAAGTTGGTGACGGTTGTGCAGATATCCTCATAGTAAATGTGAATAGAATGCTCTATGATGATTCACAAACATGTTCTTAATACATCACAGAACAACTTAAGCTCAATAAAACAATTAACCAACAAACTGAAACTACAGCTGCAAATATAATAAAACAGTCTATTCTATTGAATAGTAATCAACAAATTCCATCGACAAGCAATGAAATTATGATCATGAAAAATATATTTTCTCAAACTGCGTCTACTTCTTGAAATTTTTCTCCTTGGCAATTTGTTACTAGCCCAAAAGGAAAGCGACCAAAACGCCAAAAAAGCGAACTGATTAAACTAAATATATATTTGAATTATTAACAAATGATGAACCAATAGCTCAGCCAGGATGTCCTACACCAACCAACAGATTATGAAGGTATGACTAATGCTATCAATAATTTCTTAGGCAATAAAAATTACATAACAAAAACTTTATCAAACAATAACATAAAATGTAAAGTTTCAAATATTGAAGACTACAGAAAACTTGTAAAATTTCTACCTAGTACCAATGCAGTATTTCATACATACGAGGTCAGTACTGAAAGAGCATATAAAGTTGTGTTGAAGTACATTCATCATTCAACAAACATTTCCGAACTGAAAAATGAAATTGAAAACAAATGACATAAGGCCAGAAACATTACAAATATATTACGCTATAGGCAAAAGACCCCTCTCAATATGTTTTACATTGATCTTGAACCAAATAAAAACAATTCAGAAATTTTTAAGATAAATAAGATACTTGACCAAAATATCCATTTTGAGACTTCGTTTATTAAATCATCAGTAATATCACAGTGTACAAAATGCCAAATGTAAGTCATACTAAACAAATTGCAATCGTCCAATTATTTGTGTAAAATGTGGACTCCAGAATTTTGTGTAAACTGTGAAGAAGCTCACATAGCAAACTACAAAGGTTGTTCTACCTATGAGAATTTACTACAAAATAAATCTAAAATGATTCCAACAACAAAACGGGTCGAAACAATTATACAATTCACCTATAACATCAAAACTGCAACCACTTCACGACGTTTTGATAGACTAACAACACGGAGCACATGTCATATTCTAAAGCCATAAATTCAATAGAGGCAAAAATTCAAATAAGAAAATACAACTCTGCGAATAACTATTCACAATTCTTAACTGAATTTAAAAATATGTTTCAACACTATGCAACAGAATACCATGATTATTAATATGTTATGTACCCTCATTAACAAAATCATTAGCTTTATGTTAATAAATTTCTAAAAATAGGACTATGGAACTCCAACGGGCTCATGCAGCATAAACACGAACTAATATTATACCTCAATGAAAACAAAATAGACGTTTTTCTGGTAAGTGAAACTCATTGCACTAATTATTTAAACTTATTCATTCCTAATTATTGTGTATATCATACTACTCATCCAGATGGCACAGTTCACGGGGTGCAGCTGTATTAATTAAATCTAATATATATCACTACAAACTTGAAAAATATTAGAAAGATTACTTACAAGCAACATCCATCAAAGTACAAATGTCATCTTTTGCAATAACAATTTCTGACTTATATTGTCCACCACGGCATACAATTAGTACTATATAACATTTTCTGAATTCTTTGAATCTCTTGGAAATAAGTTTACAGTGGCGGAGATTTCAACAGTAAGCACACATTTTGGGGGTTCAAGACTGAATCCAAAAGGAAGAAAACTGTATGAAGTTATTGTCCAACAAAACTATGTACTCTTTCCACGGTACTCCGACTTACTGGCGAACTGACCCAATGAAGAAGCCCGATTTATTGAATTCTTCATAATGAAGGGCTTAAACCCAAGGTACCCAAATGTTCATTCAAGCTACAATCTCTCTTCAGATCACTCATCTATAATTGCTACTATCTGTTCTTCAAATATCAATGTTTGTAATCCTTATAGACTACATTCGAGGAAAACAAACTGGGAACTATACCGCTGCAAAATAGAAAACAATACTGATCGCAAAATTAGTTAGTATTGATGAATTTAATAAAATCTCTCATGATGCAGCTTTAGCTGTTACACCAGAAACAACAGTTCAGCAGGATCAACCTGTCCTTTGAAATTAAACATTTAATCTCAGAAAAAAGAAAAGCAAGTCCCAAATGGCAGTCAACTCACTTTCCATCAGATAAGAACACATACAATAACTTAAGCAATTAACTAAAATCGAGATTGAAAGAAATTTTAAACCAAAACTTCAACAATTACCTATCAAAACTGAATAGATTTGATATTCATTACTCATTATTTAAGTACAGTTTTCAAACCGAACCCAGATTACTCTAACACAGCGGGCCTAAGATCAAATATAATTCCTTTTCACAACTCAATGAACATCATAAAGTTCTTTTCGTTAAAGATTATAATTGAAGAGATTAGTAAACTAAAAAACAATAAATCTCTTATGATTTAGTTGCACCAAAAATGTTGAAAAAACTGCCAAAGGATTCATGCTTCTGACATATATATTTAAATCAATAATTAGATTAAATTATTAGTTAACTCTTCAAAAACTCTTTCACAACAAACATCTATGGTAAAAATGATCCATAAAAGCGAAAAGATCCTAATATGGTTACCTCATATAGACCAATCAGCCTCTGCCAATTGTCTCAAAAGTGCTCGAAAAACTTCTGCTTCACATATCTTAGTAGCGCAAATACATTTCCAGAACATCAGTTTGGTTTACGCAGCAATCTACAATTCAACAGTGCCACAGAATCATAAGAGTCATCAACAATACCTTCGAGCCGAAACAATTCTGTTCTGCAGGGTCTCTAGATGCGAGCTCAATGGACTTTTTTTTGAAGATGAGATCTCTACTTCCAAGTGGTTATTATAATATTCTAGAATCTTATCTCGCCAACACTGAAACTTCAACATCTCATCAGATTGAGGCAGGAGTTCCTCAAGACAGTGTTTTGGCGCCATTTCTCTATATACTCTTCACTAGCGATTTTCCAACTTTCCAATCAACTACAAAAGCCGCCTTTGCTGATGACATAGCAGTTCTATAGACACAGGCTGATGCATTTAAGACTTTCCTAATTTTACAAAGAGACGAATGATTACAAAGACTTCTGGAATGCAAGTCAATTCTATCTATTGCCAATGATTTACAAGGTAGTATTGAAACCAATATGGACTTATGGCATAGAATTGTGGGGCTGTGCGAGCAAATCCAACATAGTGCTAATGCAACGTGCCCAATCTAAAATATTAAGGCAGATTAATGATGCTCCGTGGTTCGTCAGCAATAAGACCTTACACAATGATCTTCATATTGAATTTATAAACAGAGTTATACAAATCAACAGTGTTAAACATTTTCATAAACTAGAACACCATACAAACTCTATAGTCACTCAGCTTCTTGATACACCAATTTCAAGAAGACTGAAGAAGAAGTTGCCCAAAGATAATATGAAGGACCAACTACCACGACTTTATATGAACAGAATAGTAGAATCATTTATTGAAGTAATTCTCTAACTATCAATATAATATTTATCAGATTAATTCATATGTGTGTACGTGTGCGAGTGAATGACATAAGCCAAATAGCTCATCGAATTGTCCTATATTCTGATTGCTATTGAAAATATAGTATATATATATATATATATATATATATATATATATATATATATTCTAACAGGTTCAAAGTATATTTTAAACCTAAAATTTTTTTTTTGTTTTTCGAATATTCTAAAGTAGTATAACCCCTTAAGACAAGTTGCATGAGGTTCCCAACATGTACTTCAATAATTTCTTTGGTCAAAGAAACGGCCCGGCAAGTTTCTGCTAAGAACCAATCAGCACGATTTCTAAATTATACAGAACTTTTTCAGAGAAACCTTATCAAAAAATATGCACTTCTTTAAAAGCTAAAAAGAAATACACGGCTGATTGTCTTGCAAAGTAATCAACACGAGGCCTAAGAGTTCCATTAATGGCTTTTAAATTCATGCCATCGGTTTCAAATCGCTTAAACTGCCTGTAGCAATATTTTAATTTTTTTTTTAATTTAGATTTTTTTTAAATTGAATTTTTCTGATAGATGAAGTATTGAGGCACGTAATGGCTGCTTTTAGTCAATCACGTTAAACATTACAAATCTTGTAACAGTAAGCATTATAGAATGTACCATGATTAAAATATCTATAAACTTACATATCTATAAATTGTAATGCATATGTCTAATGATCACTTTTCACTGCCAAATGACATTATTTGTAACTTTTATTTATAAGATCTGCAAAACGGGTGGACTTGCCTTTCTAAAAATTTAGTCAATTCTTCATTCCGTTAATACAAGTAAAATGCTTTTTGAATCGTTTAAATTGGGCGCTCCGTTCTCTCAAAAACCATTTTTTGAGCTTTTTGCCCCGTATCTTCGAAACGGCTGAACCTGCCTTAGCCAAAAACTAATCAGCACGTGTTCGCATCAATAGATATCAAATGCTTTTCGAATAATGGAAATCGGTTAATACATACATACAACACACATTTTCATCAATTTTTTCAAAGGTATGCTAAGATGGATCAGGAAGTCTTGAGATGTACTTATGTAAAAAATTCCATTTTTCATTTTTTGCTATTACTACCCTACGGGAAGTTAATAAGAATCTGTGTCAGACAATCATAAAGTCCGTTTTCGTAATTTTTGTTAATTTTCGTGAAATCGAAAATGAAAGTTCGAAATTGTTAATGTTCAACAATATTCTCATTCATTAGGTATTGTTTCATTTAAGCATGCCTATTGTATATATCATATTCATATACTTTATTAGTTATTGTAATTTTATTATCAATATATATCAACTGCCAATATTGAATTTAAATCTTAATGTTATCAAAGATTACATTACTGTATAGATTCAAAATTTATCCTTATAATTTTGAACTCTTTTGAAACACAGTTTTTGTTTTTTGTGAAACAGAAAAATTAAATATCTTTGAATGTCTCATTACACAAACTATGTTCAAAAATTCACCACAAGACAATTTCCAGTTAGACAGAATGATTTGAATTGTTTCGCAAATGATTATGATATTTGAATTGCATCTATCAAATTGCCTTTATATACAATACCTGAAATAACTAAAATATTACTAACCTGCTAGAAGGAATCCCTGCGGTAGGGGCTGATGCTGCGAGCCCTTGCGCGGTTATGTCGTGTCGTTAGATACAATTTTCGACCTCTGGCATAGTGAGGGGGTCCTCGGCCTCGAAATTTAGATCGGGCTCCTAATGGTTGACGGTATGTGCTGTAGCTCCTAGAGTGCAGTCGTTTTGAAGCCTCTTTTGAACGGCGCAGGATTGGAGTCATTTCAATACCTAAATAATATTAAATTATTAGATCGTTTCATTGATAATTATAATACAAAATAATATCTTCAACTTGGATTTGTTATAAATTGAAGGTTGCTTTTATGTATCATAATTTTGGCTAATATTGTTATTTTTAAGAAGTCAAAAGACTTATGAAAAGGTTTTTTGAATAAATATAATACACTAAGATAATTAATCCAAGATGATTGGTAAATTCTACAGTAACTAGTAATCATATTTTAAAATTATCAACTCAAAAAGCAGATAAACTTGAAGTATACAGAAATATTACAATACTGATTTAATTATCACTTATTAAGATACACATTCACTTGCAGAAATAAAGAAATTTGTTAAAATGTATCGGATCGAGATTCTCTACACCAAAAATTACATCAAAGCAAAACTTCATTTTAGTCACAAAACAAGTTGATATCGTCGAAACAGGATATAAAGTTTTTGAAGAGACTATCAAAACTCAAAAATAAACTATCACAAATGAAATATATATATATATATATATATATATATTTCCTTACTATATACTTTGCACACTCAATTTTGTCATTTACAAAATTAATTAAAAAAAAGCCAAGTCTACATTATTAAAAAATGTATCTTACATGTTCCACCAATTGTTTTTATATTGAAATATTTTAAACACATTATTAAATTTGTAATTTCATTATTATCATTGTCCAAAATATTTGTCCACTTGATTGGACATAAAATAATTAGATCAAGTCTAATATCAAACATATTCATAGAAAGATTATTAAATAACATTTAATAATTTTGAGGAGTCATAAAAATAGCTACAAAACATGGTGCAACTATTTAAAACATCAAACAATATTTAAAGTTATTTTGACAAAAAAATATTAATCTTTAAGAATTAATATTTAATGCTGAAGTGTATTTCTCTAGTTACTTTAATTTTCTTTAACTTAAGTTAAATAAAGATATAAATAGGATTTCTTCGATTTATAAATATTACGAGATGTACAGTATGGTAAATGTTTACCTACATCAATATTAAAACCATCTTTAAAATTTAAAATATTACGTTTTCTTTAAAAAAAAATCAAAATGCAATGAAATGAAATTACAAACTTAATATTGTTGTAACATTTTAATAAAATTAGCATCAGAATGTAAAAAAAAAACAAGATAAAAAAAAAAAATGACTGCAACTGTAAGGAAGATAATTAAACTGTAGCAATTTTCTCTCAGTACTCTAATAATATAGTATTTTTGCATATATCAAATATAATTTTGCGAATATCAAATAATATCTTGCTTATTGTTTCAATTTCCTTATTCGAAATTATTTTAACAACTCCTTTTTAGCCCTTTATGATCACAATTATTTTCATACTTTATTCTCTTTTTGTTTCTGCCCTCATGTATCGATATTTAAGTATAAAAACTTTATGTCTCTATCTATCAAGATAATAAACAATTTGTCACATTATTATAAGTATTTTTTTCTCAAGTTTTTGTCTATCACATTACATAATTTTATTGTTTGAGCATTGTATTTTACTGTATTTAATTAAATTAAAATAATTTGTCTACTGCAATAAACCTAATAAATGTTATAATTTTTATTATGAACTCTGAAGATTCTATAAGCTCCCTAAAATGGATGAATGAGTATAATTCTGATGAAATTAAAAAAAGTGTAATAAAAATCTTATGATAAAATAAGTGTGTTACATCAAGTGGTTCAGTACAATGTGAACATGATGCTGCTATATTAAGCTAAGATGAAAGCTCAATTCAACTGCTAATTGATTATCACATCAAATACAAATACACAACAGATTACATAATTGACTCGCAAATTATATTATACAATTACAAAGAAGAATAAAAAACAAATAATTACATTAACGAAAAGACTGTTGATAAACAATATAAATGATGAAAGTTGTTCCTATTTAATACATAATTACTTACTTGGTTTTAGATTTAAGGGGTAAAGGGTACTCAGAATTTGTAAAAAGGCAAAATTTGTTTTCTTGCATTTTTGTTAAGTGCAATATCTTGAAAATATTCTCTGAAAATTTCAAGTTGAACCAATAATTATTTTTTGAGTTATTCGAATCTTACCAGTGGAAGCAAGTGGAGAGCTTGATATTTATACTCAAGATTATTCTCCCTTACTTGCTGATGTTTTAAAAGCTGCTAAACTGATTTACGACGATCTTAGCAATTATAATTAACTTTCAAGATGTGTAGGTGGATTCATTCAGAATAATAATGAGAGTAAAGAGCTTCAACCACCTAGTAAGGAAAATATGCCCAAAACCCTGAATACTATTTCTACTATCGTACAAATTACTGCATACATATGATTATTAATGAACCCTAGTACTTAATTGCGGGTCTGATTCATATCGGTATGCTAAAAAATTGAATGTTGCACGTGTGAAAGTGGCAGATCAGCGCGCAAATAAACCTTTTGGAAACTTTCACAATGACTGAAAAACTATTATTTGGCCCAAGAATAGATGACTCTGTTAAAGTAATTTAATAATTCGTGTTTCTGTATGGAAATCTAACGTAAAACTTTAAATTCGCTTATCTCAAAACAATGTTTTTTTGACTGGTGACAACTGTAATTCAAAAACCACACAATACATTTTAATGAAATTTATACAGCTTTTAGAATGCATAATAGACTCAGGCCCGATCAAAGGATATTCTGTTTTTCAAAAATTTCGATTTTTTAAGGTCAATTAACTGTTGAATTTACCCAAAAATCTAGAAAAGAACTTCCTGGCGCCGCCATTTTGTTACTTTTTGAAAAGAAGAAAAAAAAAACTTCGATCCGGCCCAGGATTATCTATTTTTAAAACTATTTTTTTTTATCTGATCGATTTTAGACGAATCTCCAAGAACTTATGATTTTCAATGCAAAGACCTTGTTTTTTAACATGGTCAACACAAACACCTATAACTTTGGAAATGTTTACATATTTTATTTGAAAATTTTGTTATTTCAAGTCAAAACCTTGCTTAATACAGCCATATTTTTATTTTTGTAAAAAGACTTGATTTAATAACAAAAAGAAATACTGAAAATTCTCATTTTTTCATGACTCTGAGTACCCCTAACTCCTTAATGAAATTATGTTTTCAAAATCAAAAACATTATACTAATCAGGATTTCACATTCTCTAGAAATTTAGAGTAAACTAATTATAAATAGTTGAAGATTCTTTGAAATCACTATACATTGAAAATTTATTGTTTTTAACTATTAAATTTTAAAATAAAACATCTTCCAAAATATTAGCATTGTGCAAATGAGTGGAATTCTGAAAAGAACTGCTGATATATTAAATTAGCAAATGTTGAAATTTTTATAGTTCAATTATTTGTCACAGAATCACTATTGTGCAATCTGACTTTTCACAATTATAGCAGCATTATGTTCATACTAGATTTTTTAATCACTTAATAATCACACTTGTACTAGATTAAAACACCCAAAACGATAATAGACTTCCCGATAATTTTATTAGAATCTCCTATACCTTCATCTTGCGGAAACAATCTACAAAGTTCTTCAGCAACTCTGGGTTCGATTTCTTGTCCATCTCTGCCAATTTTAACTGGTTTGCCTTCATTCCACGGATTAAATAAATGCAATGTAGAACTGAATGGCAACTCTTTCCTGCAGATCCAGTCGACTCTGAAAACACCTCCCAAAGCTTTTGATGATATACCAGGTGGCAAAACCCACGATATTGGAGTCACATCACGTCTAGATTCACACTGAAGTCTTGCAAATCCTATAATTATTTTGTTCAGTTCACTACATAAAGTCACATGGAGAGGAACAGTATTACTTTAACACTAAACACTGAGAGTACATATTTTTTTTTAACAAATTTATGCAATAACACCTTAGTTCACTGTTTTGTTGTTCAGTTGATTCTAGAAAATACAATTATTTAAACACAGAAATATTTATCTAAACAATGGCATTGATTAAAAAAATGTGCATATTCAATTCATATAAATTTATAACATATTATGTAGGATAAATAAAACGCATACTCCAGAGATAAACTATAGTAACTTGGAACACCGAACTACTAAAAACAAATCTCTTTTTTTTTGTTTATTTATTTTATTTAGCAATATATACATTTCATATATATCCATATCTCAGACAGACAGGGGTGCCTTTGAAGTACTGAATATAAAAATTAAAAAAATATATAGACTAGAATAAGCTGTGTAATATCATTGAACTTGTAAAATGGTGCTTAAAGATAAAAATGAAAATGAATTGTAAGTGGCCGAATGTAGTATACCAGAGTTTTTTTTTAACCCTTTATTACAAAAAGACATACAATATTATATTATATTGAATAAGTGACAGAAATAATTTAAAAAGAAGTAAATATAACAATATATGTCATTAATTCGTAGTTTTTTTTCATCGAGTTACCATAGTTTACATTCGAAGTACCAATATTTCTATTATATTTATATTTAGAATAGGTTACCTGCGAATTTACCACTCTCTTTAACCGAAAACAACAGCAAAACGTTCCTGCATTCTCTAAAAGCCTGATTCAGATTATTCTCATTTTGGGGAAGTGTTGACCATACCCCTTTTGCCTTCGACAAAGTAACATTTTCCGCATTATTGCTTTTAATTACAAAAAACCTAGTATCACGAAATAAATAATTTAACTTTGTCATATATCCATATGATTTGGAACTACTCCTATGTTGAGGAATACGTCGTGGTTCGGGGCTCGGCGAACGTCCTCTCTTATGACCTGATCTGCGATTTTTCTCATCTGCAGAACTTACTGAAGTGACAGAACTAATACTGGGATTAGAATCACTATCTGAAGAACTACTTGATACTTCGCTTCTTGTATCAAAACTTTTATTTTCTTCGAATTCTTTTAATTCTGCTTCAGACTCCCCGACGCCGAGATTGACAGCGTCAGTGTTTACTTCCATATCGACAATGGAAATAGTCGAAATACGCGCACAATACGCGTTAAATTGCGTTTAAATAGAAGATCACAGACTAATGAGAAGAGTAAATAACGATATATCTATTAATTGTACCATTTAACGCACTTAAAGGTAAAAAAATAGGCTATTTGTTGTTATTCTTCTTGGAAAACACTTCGTATGAGTAGACAAACAGTGCAGGCAACATTGGCATACGAAAAATGTGAGACAGATATCGATATTAAGGCGAGACATACTACGAGTATAATATTCAACCATAGACCCTATACAATTTCATGGACTGCTAGTTGAGCGCATAAAAGTGTCAAAAGATGTTCTATGGTATGAGGGCATACGAGGGTAATTTTGCGGCCGAGATATGTCAAATACGAACACGAGCTTTACCGAAATTAGTCGAATGCTCTCGATCGCTTAAATTTTAAAGTTACTTGGGTTCACGAGATGTTTGATCGCTCGTGTTTTTTGCCTAAAAGAGGATAAAAATACGCGTTTTAAAATTGTTAGTAGCAGACAAAATCTAATAAAGAGTAAAATGTCTTCTAAAATGATTTGGTCTGTTTGTAAAATGTACTTAATAATAGAATGCACCACTTTCACGCACTTTCACACGAAAATTGTGCTTTTTAAACACCAATACTAAAATATATAACATTTAAACAAATATTTCATTATTGCTTTCTAATTTCCCATAATAGCTCTAGCCAACTGTTCTTATTTTCAGTAAATTTTATAATATGTAAAATATTTTTTTAATTTTTTTCTAATTTTCCTTAAACACTTTGTATACCTAAAATAAATAAATAAATAAATAGTTCATTACATTCATTAGTTCAACATAAATTGATATTATATAATATTTTGCCAACAATTTCGAACACACGGACTTTCATTTGACGTTCAAGCGATCGAGTTTGACATATCTCGGCCGCAAAATTACCCTCGTATGCCCTCATACCATAGAACATCTTTTGACACTTTTTTACTTGAGAAATGTATGGGGACTAGCAGTCCATGAAATTGTATAAGGTCTATGTATTCAACACACACTAAAAATTCAAGCGTAGGGTGTGTTCGGTGTGGCAGTTTGTTACGATCCACAACTCGTCCAAACTCATTCTGATTTGTTACACTGCGCATGCGCCATCTCATGACAGTTTCCAACGATTTGACAAGGCGGTTTACATCAAACGCGACAAAACTTTCACAAACCGCCAAACGTTTTTTCAGATATGTTTGGCATAATTCTTTTTGTTTTTAACGTTTATTTAGGCAGTTTAATATTGATCTAATACTACTAGTTTTGATTAAATTATATTATTGATATTTATAATTTTTAAGTTTTATTGTTTAATATAATAATATTTTAAAAATATAATAAATAAGTTTCTCGATATTTATTGTTATCAAATATATAAAACAGTTAATCAATTATTTATTTTCAATCGTTAAACTCCTGTAAAATTAATGAATTTATTAATCTCATTCTTTATTTGAGATTAGAAAAGTCTAGAATTGATGTTTTCAAAGAATCGGCAACCATGTTGACATGGTTTGGTTAATAATTTTTTAACAGGTATTAAAAAAAAAATTAAAATAATAAAGAAAAATATTGACATAGATAAATAAACATACTTTACACCTTGATGAATAATAGATAGATATAAAAAGATATAAAAAAATAAATAACTTTGACAAAAACTGTATGTGACCTAAAACTTAATTCATAGATAAAAGAAGAGTATATATATCCATAGGCTTATTTATCTATATCCATAGGTAAAAGAAGCGTATAGAAAGCATAGATAAATAAACACAAATAATAAAATCAGCATAAATAAATAAAAAGATAAAAAAAGCATAGATAAACTCATTGATAAATAAGCATGAACTAGTGGTGCAAGGCCTGTGCAAAGCATCGTGCATACTCTTCTTTTATCTATGGCATCGTGCTTTAAGGCAATTGCTGGAACTTACCGAACCAAATTCAGAATGTTTAAATGCTTTAAATTTTCAGAAAATTTTGATTTTTTTTTAAATCAATTGCGCTGCGTAGCTGATTAGAAACAAAATATCAAATCGCGTAACGCCGCGTCTCAATCTTTTAAACATTACAAATTTTGGTACGGAACCCATAGAAATATAAACAGATATTTTAATTATTATTAAAATCTCTATAAAATATCTTGTAATTTTATGTGCGTATGTGTAATTATCAATTTTGGCCGGCAAAGAGAATTCGAGCATCCTTTTACTTTTTGATGAATCTCAAAAACCACTAGACTTGTCTTCCTAAAAACTCAACTAATCCTTCATTATATCAATATGATAGTAACAATATAGTGATATGTTTTTTGAATCATTCAAATCGGAAACTCCGTTCTCACAATCAGTAAATTCCCATTATTGTTATTTTTCACCCCATATCTTCGTAAGCGCTAAATCTGTCTCTGCCAAAAACTAATCAGCACGTCTCCCATCAATACGAATCAAATGTTTTTTGAATCATTCAAATCGTACGCTTCGTTTTCATAAAATCACAATTCTTGTTTCTTTTTACCTCGTTTCTTCAAATCGGCTGGACCTAACTTTTTCAAAAACTAATCATTTATTGTTTCCCCATCGAACACGAATCGAATGATTTTTAAATTATTCAAATTTGACGCTCCGCTCTTACAAAATTGCATTCTTGTTACTTTCCAACCTGTATCTTCAAAATGGCTGGATCTGCCTCTGCCAAAAACTAATCAGCACCTCTCTCAATCAATATAAATCGAATGTTTTTTTAATCATTCAAATGGGACGCATCCCTCGTCCAAATTGGATCGTATCCTTCTCCCTGTAATATTTAACCCCTCATAGATAAATAAGCATATCCCCTCCTCTTTAACTCTCAAGTCAAGTGAATTTCGTCGCATATTAACTAAAGCATAGATAAATAAGTATAAAGCTGTAGGTGAAGAGCTTCATATTCTTATGTTTATTATCTATGAAGAGCTTTATATTGTTTATCTATGCTGTAGAGTGTGTTATATTACAAAGTTTTGATAACAATGCTAAAGTGTTTATTACTTAAAATTATCATTTATATTCCAGAAAAAACACGATCATTTTTAAATTTTAAAGGGGAAAAAGAAAGCATCAAATGATCAGTAATGTTAAAGTCATTAAAATCATGTGCCATGACTAAACATATAATCTTGTTTTATCTATGCCTTCAAACTTGTTTGGAAACACTACTCTTGCTTTATCTATGCCTTCAAACTTGTTTGGAAACACTACTAGGAGTTGGGGAATCACCGATTTATATCTTCATCTCTTTGTATAAGTCTCAAGCTTTGTATACACACGCACGGACGGATTAGTGAGAGAAACAAATTGAAAATATTATATCTATATAGGTTCTAGTAAAAATTACAGACGAATTAATCTTCAATTTGGATAATAGGCTAGGATCAAAACATCAAACTAGGCAGCTTGTAAGTATTAAGTATACTTAAGTAGATTCTTAATTGTTGTTGAGTTGGGCAATTATTGTCAATTTTGTTTATTTTCAACAGGACAATGAGTGAAAATAATCTCACACTTGCTGAAATTGCTCGGTGCTTTAGGCTTGAAGAGAGTGAATTAGCTTCTCTATTGGTGTCTGCTGATAATGATGTTGCAGAGAGAGAATTAGCTTCTATGTTGAGTCTGCTGATATCCTTCCACCTGAATTATCGAATCATAAATTAGAGAAGGAATATTTATTACAGGAACTACGACTGAGGATTTGTTTATGAAACAAAATGAAGTTGAAAATTTTATTGAGTTACAAAGAAAGTTTACTGAAATATGCCCAGATTATGCTGACGAACTAACGCCGAACAATAGACTAAAAGCACTCGAATTTGCTTCAAAGGTAATTTATGAAGTTGGACCTGCCAGCAAAAACATGAAAGAAGTCGGTGACTGTGATACTTGGAAGTTTGCTTTTCCATGCGAAGAAGGTGATGAAGAAGGGAAAATGGCCTTTGTTTACAGAAATAATTCAGACAAATTGCAACATACTGTAACCTCTAAATTGAATATTATTTTTTCAGTGAAACAAGCCAGCTTATTAGCTTTATGTACTTTGAACAAGCTTGCTGAGTTTGCATATAACACAGAAAACAAAATGATGCTCACACCTATGGCTCGACCTTTATTTTCAGAAGATAATATTCGTAAAATGGCATCTGATTTGAATGCTAACGTCACCGATGTTATTAAGACAATAAACTGTAGTGCGCAAGCAGGGGGACATGTTCTAATAGAATCTGAGCTGCACTGTTCGATACTTTGCTATTTAGTTTTTACCAAGAATGTTAAAGATAAGAAAGTGAATTAGGTAATATTGGTAAAATGATAAACAAATACCTTGCTGCAGGTAAATCTTTCTCGATATATAAGTTTAAGGTGTACTGCAAATATTCAAGTGATGTTATTGCAGAACAATTGACTTATGAGATATTGAATAATTTGCCAAATCATTTGAGACGATGTAACTAATTGACAGTCTTTTATAAGAGCATCAAATGTATAATTTATAACATTTTTTTTTCAAAGTACAATTCATTAAATTTATAACTAACATTATAAACAGTTGTATACCAAACATTTTAAGATGAAATAAAATTGTGCTAATTTTTACAATAATTTCACATGTATTATATATATTTTTTATATATATTTTTTATGAAAAATTTCAAACTTAGAACACTTATAATTTATGTTAAATATAACATACCAATTTGCTGTTATTTTTGCTTTAAGAAAATTTGCTTATATTATTAAAATTTTCTTAATATGTAAACATATTTTGCAACTTTTTATTAAAATTATAATAAACTTCAAATGCTATATTTAACTATAACGAATTGAAAACATTAATTACTATTTGACTGTATATCATTTTGAAATAAAATCAACATTTATAAGCAATTCATATTTAATAAAATAATTTACTGATTTTATTGACTTTTTAACTTCATTAAACCAAAAGTAGAAATATGGTTTAAAGTTTACAGATTCCAAATACCAAGTTGCAGTATAAAATAAATTTATTCTCGATTAAACATATTGTAATTGTGAATTCGCAGAACATTGTCACTAAAATAAAATATAAATGAAAAAAAAAAATATTATATATTAGGACCAATTGTCTGCTTTTGGGCTTTATTTGGTAGTGTCCCAAATTTGTAAAAAGTAGGTTGAAATTATTATTAAACTAGCTG
>NW_020536999.1:58760984-58785950 GCF_003426905.1 Ctenocephalides felis
TTGTTAGTCGCATTCCGCTTTTTGGCTGAGGTATGGTTCGAACTCGGTACCCTTTTGGTACGAAGCCATCAATCTACCAATTACGCCAACACAGGCCATACCAACCGAAGTTTTTTTGGCCATATGACCTGTTAGGTTGTTATATCTACTTTGTGTTATTTAACAATAAACAAGTTAGTCGTACTACTGATTCCGTTTTATGCCTTGAGGTATCATTCGAACACGGTACCCTTTTGCTACAAAGCCATCACTTTACCAATTACGCCAACACAAACAGGCCATACTAATTTAACTTTTTTTGGTCATATGACCTGTTAGTTTTTTATATCTACTTTGTGTTATTCAACAATAACAAGTACCACACCGTTTTCTCTACTGCTGAACTCCGTTTTATGCCTTGAGGTGTGATTCGAACTCGGTACCCCTTTTGCTACGAAGCCATCACTTTACCAATTACGGCCAACACAGGCCATAACAACTTAACTTTTTTTGGCCATATGACCTGTTAGTTTGTTGTATCTACTTTGTGTTATTCAACAATAGATAAATACCACAACGTTAGTCGTACTGCTGAAATCCGTTTTATGACTGGAGGTAGGATTCGAACTCGGTACCCTTTTGGTACGAAGCCATCACTCTACCACTTACGCCAACACAGGCCATACCAAACCAACCTTTTTTTGGCCATATGACCTGTTAGTTTGTTATCTACTTAGTGTTATTCAACAATAACGTTAGTCGTACTGCTGAATTTCGTTTTATAAATGGAGGTAGGATTCGAACTCGGTACCCTTTTGGTACGAAGCCATCACTCTACCACTTACGCCAACACAGGCCACCAAATTTTGGTCAAAAAAATTTTTGGGAAAAAAAAATTTGAGAAAAAAAAATTTAGTCCAAAAAATTTTGTCAAAAAAAATTTGGGAAAAAAAAATTTGGTCAAACAAACTTTTGGAAAAAACTTTTTGGTCAAAAAAGTTTTGGGAAAAAAAAATTTTGGACCAAAAATTTTGGAAAATAAATATCGGGAAAAAAATTTGGTCAAAAAAATTTTTGGATAAAAATTTGGTCAAAATATTTTCGGAAAAAAAATTTTGGTCAAAAAATTTGGGTCCAAAAAATTTTGGGAAAAAAATTTTGGGAAAAAAATTTTAGTCAAAAAAATTTTGGTCAAAAAAATTTTAGTCAAAAAAATTTTGGTCAAAAAAATTTTTTGAAAAAAATTTTGGTCAAAAAAATTTGGTCAAAAAAATTTGGGAAAAAAATTGGGAAAAAAAATTTGATCAAAAAAATTTTGGTCAAAAAAATTTTGATCAAAAAAATTTTGGACAAAAAAATTTTGGAAAAAAATTTTGGTCAAAAAATTGTTGCTATGTACCGTTAACCTCTAACAACAAATTTTCAATAATATTACTTTGCGATTTTCGTTGCCTATGGTTATTGAAATAAATAATTAGATACAGTGCAAATAATTTTTGGTCAAAAAAATTTTTGGAAAAAATTGGGAGAAAAAAATTTTGGGAAAAAGTTTTTTTGGAAAAAAAATTTGGTGACCAAAGTTTTAATATTTATTGCAAATAGTGACACAATAATATATTAATTAATATATAATTGTTACATTTTGATTAAAGAAACGTATGGGTAAATTTTACTGTGAACACGATGAAATACTAGTCATTCTGCCAGTTATTATTAAACATAACGAGATGGCACCAAACATAAATGCATTCGACATTGATGCATACCGCACGCTTCGAAATACTGCAAAGGCACATGCATTCTTTATATTTAGGAGAATGTGTTATTGACCGTTATTATCTGTAAAACACTCTGAAATTACTGCTATAAATGTGTTCAATAAAGGACGTAAAATAACTATTGTCTCCATATATGTTCCTTCTGCAAAACTATTGCATGCAGACTTACATAAAATATTTAACTTAAATCCAAGAGTTATTGTAGCTGGTGATTTTAATGCGCAACACATAATGTGGAATTGTAAATATAATAACACAAACGGACTCAAACTATTTAAGTACTTAAACAAAAACCATGATACCATTCAATTACATTATCCTCAGACTCCAACTAGATTTCCTGCGATACCAAATCAAGACCATAGTACAATAGATTTAGCCCTTACAAAAAATCTATCTATTCTTTCTGAACCTATAACCAAATCTTTATTTAACTCAGATCATAATCCAGTCTTTATAAGTATCTCAAACCCACTTGACGGCAATCCTCAATCCTACAAAAATGTTTTAGATTATAATAAAGCCAATTGGCTGCTCTATAAGAAAATAATAAATGATAATATATGTCACACCAGACAAATTGATAACAATGATAGTATAGATCAAGCTGTAGAACACCTAACAACTACTATTACTGATGCCATAAGTAAAACCATTCCATTGCGAAAGTCCACTTCAACACAAACAATTAGTTTACCTTTGGAAATTATATCCAAAATTAAATTAAAAAATCAAATTAAAAAGTTGTGGCAAAAATCAGGTGCCACGTTTCTCAAAGAACATTTAAACAGGCTTACTAGAATAATTACTGAGGACATTAGGGTTTATCGTAATAAAATATGGGCTGATAAACTAACAAATATTAACTATTATCCAAATAAAATTTGGTACACTGCAAAAAGACTGACTCAAACTTTTGCTCCCATACCATATTTACATACAAATTCCAATAACATTGCAACAACACCCGAACAAAAGACCGAAATTTTAGCATCTAACTTCGAATTAGCACATCAGTACAATCTTTCTATACTCAAAATGCTTTTGAACAGACTGTTAGTTCCAGTGTAAGACAATATATAAACAATACTTATAACAAAAATCACAAAATAGAGATAGTAACTGTTGCGGAAGTTATAAATATTATTAAAAAACTGTCTAATAAGAAAGCTCCAGGACCAGATGGTATACAGAACTTAGCAATTAAACAGTTACCTATTAAAGCTTTTATCCTACTTACACGAATAACAAATAAAATTTTAAAAATTGATACTTTCCTGTGTCATGGAAATGTTCTAATGTGGTACCAATATTAAAGCCAGGAAAACAACCAAATCTACCACAAATCTACAGACCTATAAGTCTATTAAATACAATAAGCAAAGTAGTTGAAAAATTGCTGCTTGTTCGATTTAATAAATTTTTAAGTGTTAATAATATCATACCAGAAACGCAATATGGTTTCAAACATGGGCATTCAGTTCTGCATCCACTAGCACAGCTAGTTGAAAATACTGTACTAAATTTTAACAAAAAGACACACACTGGTCTTGTACTAATAGATTTTGAAAAAGCTTTCGATACTATTTGAACAGATGGACTGTTGTATAAATTAATAAATTTACAATTTCCACATTACATAACAAAAGTCATTATTTCATATCTTAAAGATCGTACATTTCAGGTTCAAGTAAATAATAATCTTTCAAATCCTAAAAGTATAGAAGCTGGAGTGCCTCAGGGATCCTTGCTAGGACCAACATTGTTTAACACATATATATATATATATGATATCCCTACTGACAGCAAAACAAATACATTTCACATTCATCAAAATCAGTAGCGGTGATAGCTAACAAGCTACAAAATCACATAGATAATATAGCAAAATATGCAGAAAAATGGCACATAAAAGTAAATCCCATAAAAACGGAAGCAATAATTTTTTGGAAAGGAAATAAGTTGAAAGAAAAGCCTATAGAAATAAAAATTTTAGGACAAAAAATTAAATGGACAGATAAAGTTAAGTACCTAGGAGTAACGCTTGATAGGAAACTTAACTTTAATACACATATAAAAAGAAATTGGCGCAAACATATGGGCTACTAAATCTTTTAAGACCATTATTGAGCACAAAGAGTGCATTAAATATGCGTAATAAAAGAAGAATATATCTAACGCTGATCAGGCCATGTCTGATGTATGCTGCCCCAATATGGAACATGACATCGAGGACAAATATTAAAAAACTACAAATTTTACAAAACAAATCACTGAGACTAATACTGAACCTGATACGTGACCCAACTACCGGACACTACTACTCAACAAAGCTCTTACACGAACAAGCAGACATACCGAGTGTGATTAACCACATTAAGAAAATGACGGAAAACTTCTACGAAAAATGCAAAGACCATACCAATAATAATATTAGAACCCTCGGACAGTACACGCCTGATATCATATGGTACGGCAAATATCCAATGCCAAACTACATTCTGGACAACACAAATAAGAGCATCTAATAATTTAAAGAATGTAAATTAAATATATATTTAAAGATTGTGATTTATTTTGAAGAATGTTTGAACTTTCTTTTTTTTCGATCACAAACCATTATTTTATTTTTAAAACAAAATGTATAATTTAAAGTGGATAGTTTGTAGTATTAAATAAGAGTAAAATACTTTTAGTAGTAAACTCATAAATCATGGTTGTTGTATATTATATTGTAATAAAACAGAAATAAAAACTAAAAAAAAAAAAAAAAACTAAAACGTTTCGTTGCACTCGAGTTGCACAATTCGGATGTCAAGTGTCTAGTTCAAATGAGAGTCAATCACTTCTGTCAGGCCTCTCGTTTGCACCATGCTTCGAGGTCCGCTGGAGCAGAACCTGATTCGGTCGTCTCATCTTGACTTTTCTGGATCGCGGACATCGGGAGATAACGGTATGATGCCTCTATTTTCCCCAGTTGTCTGCGGCTATTGGGGGGCACTGATAGTCCAAATTTTTTGTCCAAAATATTTTTCCAAAAAAATTTTCACAAAATTTAGTTTCCCAAATTTTTTCCGCCAAAAAATCAAAGGGTTTTTCCCAAAAAATCAAAGTCCATGATTTTTTCCCAAAGTTTTTTTGTCTCAAAATTTTTATCCCAAACATTTTTTTATCAAAAAATCATACAGCCCCTAGTTTTTTCCCAAAAGGAAACGAATCTGACTAACATTTTTCGCAAAAAATTTTGCTGAAAATTTTATGTTAGCGACGGTTACCATAACTCCAATGTTTTTCAATCTAATGTTATATTTGTTAGATAGTTATATAAGCAATAGTGTTATAAACTCGGTCAAAGTCACATAAATAACAAATTGTAAATGGAAGACAGAACTGATGACCAAGAGATGGAAACAGAATTCTGAAAAATTTAGGTTCGAAGAAAGATGAAATCAGAGATGGGGAAGAAAACAACGAAAATTATATAAAGAATTAAAATAATAAAAATATGAATAATAATATTTATAAAGCATTCATCTTTCTTATATATAAAAATTAATCGCAAAATGTGTTGGTAAGCGCATAACTCAACAATTTGGCCAATTCTTTTTTTAAAATGTTCGTTCAAGTCCAAGGATGGTTCTTACGGCGAGAAAAAAAACGAATAATTGCCGGGAAAACCCTAAAAACAGTACTTTTCCTTTTCTCATACAAACGTAGAAACAATTTGAGCTTTATTGCTATTATATAAAGTTCATATTAAATTACAAACACTCACTGTATACTCCTTCAAAACAATCATGCCAATTTTGATAAATCTTTCTGATGTTTGTTAAAGAAATTTTCTAGGATGTATGTGATTATAAAGTACTGAGATGTATGTGCAATAAATTTATGATTATGAATAAGAAAAATAAAATGTCTACATTATTATTGCCAAAAAGCAGCTGAGATGTGTCAGAAATTAAAATAATATAAAATACAGTATATGTATGGCAGATTGAATGATATACATATAAACAGGATATGACAAATTAATTCACTTAAAATATGAAATTAAGTATTAATCAGGCCGGTCCTACCTTTAATGCGATCCATGCGAAAAATACGAGCGCACGCATTTGAGGGCAGTATTCGGATATTAAATTTTCAATAGTTTAGTATAGTTTTTTTTTTTCAATATATAATTTCTTTGCATCTTTTACTAATCTTTCCATAATATTTTTAAAATTCGCAAAAATTTCACTATATAACAGCAAATGGGAAAGTAAAGATGAATACATACAATTCGGCCCTCATGATTAGGAAAAGTTTAAGATGCAATTTTGGATATCTAAAATAATAAAAAAATTAAATTAATTTAATTTAATTTAATCCAACATGAAGTACCAGTGTTATGTTATGGTTATGGTTATGTTATACCGTTTAAAATCTTCAATTTCCAATATAGTGTAGGAATTGAGACTCATCATTTTATTTAAAGCAATTCTACATTTAACATCGCTCATACTATAAATGTATATGCATTTTGGCATGAAGAGTAATTTAAAAAACAATAATTATTATTTTTAGGTAAACGGTAAATATTAGTATATTATATTAAAAAATTGTAGTCATGGGTACAGGACAACGTCTGTCGGGTCATCTAGTAACTGAATCAAACCGATTTCCCATTAGAAATAAATTTATTCGATAATATAAATCTAAACAATAGTTTTAAACTAATACATAAGTATACAATAAAAATACAAAACATCACTTGTTACAGTCATTTCTCAAAGAATGAAATTTACATCTTATAAAATAATAAAGATGCATCATTTTACATACTTCAATTAAATATCATGTTGCCATTTGAGCAAAACATATATAAGACATTACATATATTGAGATTGTAGCATCAATCACTGTATTATTTTTAATCAGCTCTGCATATTTACAAATATGTAAGAAATTTATATAATTAACGTAATTATAAATATATTTATATAGATATCAATTACAAAAAAAAAAAAATGAAAATGTTTAATTAGGCCCCAAAATGGTGACAATTTTATGAATATACATTTATTACATAAATTCAAAGGTAATTTAACGTAGGTGAGAATAAATTCAAAGTCATCTAAATCAAAGTTGTATTCATAAAAAATGCAATGCAATAGGTATAATATTTTCACTCGATACCTATAAATCATTCAATCAATTCATAAAATGTTCATCATTTAAGATTTCTTACACACGATGATCAGTTCTACGACGATCCCTCGAAGAACTTCTATGGCGTGCTACTGGGTATTCTGGTAATGGGGGTCCCTCGTAATACCTGTGTAGCACAGGAGGAGCCCAGTACATAAATCCCGGTGGTGGGGCACAAGGTAAAGGTGGCAATTGATGCTGCATAGATCTCATGTAATCGGCTACATAAGCTTCAGCAGCTGCTGTTGTACTAGTATATCGACTTGAATATCTGCAGTGTTTTAAATTTTAATTAGGGATTTGATAAAAAAAATTGGTGCATGCTAATTTCATATAATTATATTCATATAAATTCATATAATTATATACCGTGTAAATAATTTATATGTTGTAATATACAGTGTTTACTATTTTTCTTAACGTCGAACATAACATGAAGACATGAGAACATGAGTTGTCTGCATGTCTATGAGATGTGTTTGCCAACTCACATTCAAACCTGACATTTTTTTCATAAGTAGACAACTCAGGGGTCAAACGAAAGGCGATTCTTGCGATTTGAGATCTATAACCTGTGAGGAAATTTGATATCATACTACTTGATATTGATCTATCCATTATAAATTGTACGATCACGTTTATATAAGTTTAGATAAGAAGGGAAAAAAAAACAATCAAGCGGAGTTAGAATAAAGGACCTTATCTCACATTTCTTAAAATTATATAAACTGAATTGCAAAGTTAAAATCATTTATCCCAAGTATATAAAGTGAGTTTTAGAATTATTGCTAAAATTAAAATGAAAATCCTAATATTTAATTTTTTTTAATTAAAATTTTTTTTTTGCTTTTTCCAAAAATAATCGTTTCGTCAACACAAGCAACAGGTTTCTTGATTCATTCATGCTACGTTCTCTCAAAAACTGCCATTTTTGCACATTTTGCTCCGTATCTCTAAAACGGCTGAACCTCTCCTTACATTCTCCCCAGCATTACGAATTGAATGTTTTTTAAATCATTCAAATCGAATCCTCCGCACTCAAAAACTCGATTTCTATTTTCTGCACTCTTTGCTTCATATCTCAGCAAACAAATCAGCACGTTTCCTTATAAATAGGAATCGATTGCTTTTTGAATCATTCAAATCGGTTGACCGGCGCTTCCGAAAACTTCGACGAAAAATTGTATCACACCCATTAAACACACAACCATTTTTTCTAAGGTATGCCAACATGTTCAGAAAACTCTAAAACGTGAAGATATGCAAAAATTTTCATTTCAATTTTGTACCACAGCTATTTCGGCTAGCCGCGGCACGCAAAATAACTACAATTTTAATTTTTTTCTCTAACAATAAAGTTAAAAAAATTTGAATAAAAGTACATATATTGATAAGATCAATTAAAAAATTAATCCAATGAACTAAGTAAATTATTGAAAATCATTGGTAAATTATACATTTAATTATATATTTATTTTATACACAATTTAATATAATACGTCAAAACGTCAAAGTAAATAAAAAAATTGAAGTGGGTGACGGTTGTGCAGATATCCTCATAGTAAATGTGAATAGAATGCTCTATGATGATTCACAAACATGTTCTTAATACATCACGGAACAACTTAAGCTCAATAAAACAATTAACCAACAAACTGAAACTACAGCTGCAAATATAATAAAACAGTCTATTCTATTGAATAGTAATCAACAAATTCCATCGACAAGCAATGAACCTATGATCATGAAAAATATATTTTCTCAAACTGCGTCTACTTCTTGAAATTTTGCTCCTTGGCAATTTGTTACTAGCCCAAAAGGAAAGCGACCAAAACGCCTAAAAGGCGAACCGATTAAACTAAATAATAGATTTGAATTATTACCAAATAATGAACCAATAGCTCAGCCAAGATGTCCTACACCAACCAACAGATTATGAAGGTATGACTAATGCTATCAATAATTTCTTAGGCAATAAAATTACATAATAAAAACTTTATCAAACAATAACATAAAATGTAAAGTTTCAAATATTGAAGACTACAGAAACTTGTAAAATTTCTACCTATACCAATGCAGTATTTCATACATACGAGGTCAGTACTGAAAGAGCATATAAAGTTGCGTTGAAGTACATTCATCATTCAGCAAACATTTCCGAACTGAAAAATAAAATTGAAAACAAATGACATAAGGCCAGAAACATTACAAATATATTACGCTATAGGCAAAAGACTCCTTCTCAATATGTTTCACATTGATCTTGAACCAATAAAAACAATTCAGAAATTTTTAAGATAAATAAGATACTTGACCAAATATCCATTTTGAGACTTCGTTTATATCATTAGTAATATCACAGTGTACAAAATGCCAAATGTAAGTTCATACTAGAACAAATTGCAATCGTCCAATTATTTGTGTAAAATGTGGACTCCAGAATTTGTGTAAACTGTGAAGAAGCTCACACAGCAAACTACAAAGGTTGTTCTACCTATGAGAATTTACTACAAAATAAATCTAAAAATGATTCCAACAACAAAAACGGGTCGAAACAATTATACAATTCACCTATAAACATCAAAACTGCAACCACTTCACGACGTTTTGATAGACTAACAAACACGGAGCACATGTCATATTCTAAAGCCATAAAATTCAATAGAAGCAAAAATTCAAATATAGAAAATAACAACTCTGCGAATAATAACTATTCACAATTCTTAACTGAATTTAAAAATATGTTTCAACAACTTATGCAACAGAATACCATGATTATTAATATGTTATGTACCATTAACAAAATAATTTAGCTTTATCGTTAAATTTCTAAGAATAGGACTATGGAACTCCAACGGGCTCATGCAGCATAAACACGAACTAATATTATACCTCAATGAAAACAAAATAGACGTTTTTCTGGTAAGTGAAACTCATTGCACTAATTATTTAAACTTATTCATTCCTAATTATCTTGTATATCATACTACTCATCCAGATGGCACAGCTCACGGGGGTGCAGCTGTATTAATTAAATCTAATATATATCACTACAAACTTGAAAAATATTAGAAAGATTACTTACAAGCAACATCCATCAAAGTACAAATGTCATCTTTTGCAATAACAATTTCTGACTTATATTGTCCACCACGGCATACAATTAGTAATATACAATTTTCTGAATTCTTTGAATCTCTTGGAAATAAGTTACAGTTGGCGGAGATTTCAACAGTAAGCACACATTTTGGGGTTCAAGACTGAATCCAAAGGAAGAAAACTGTATGAAGTTATTGTCCAACAAAACTATAGTACTCTTTCCATGGTACTCCGACTTACTGGCGAACGACCCAATAAAGAAGCCCGATTTATTGAATTTCTTCATAATGAAGGGCTTAAACCCAAGGTACCCAAATGTTCATTCAAGCTACAACCTCTCTTCAGATCACTCACCTATAATTGCTACTATCTGTTCTTCAAATATCAATGTTTGTAATCCTTATAGACTACATTCGAGAAAACAAACTGGGAAACTATACCGCTGCAAAATAGAAAACAATACTGATCGCAAAATTAGTTAGTATTGATGAATTTAATAAAATCTCTCATGATGCAGCTTTAGCTGTTACACCAGAACAACAGTTCAGCAGGATCAACCTGTCCTTTGAAATTAAACATTTAATCTCAGAAAAAAGAAAAGCAAGTCTCAAATGGCAGTCAACTCACTTTCCATCAGATAAGAACACATACAATAACTTAAGCAATTAATTAAAATCGAGATTGAAAGAAATTTTAAACCAAAACTTCAACAATTACCTATCAAAACTGAATAGATTTGATATTCATTACTCATTATTTAAGTACAGTTTTCAAACCGAACCCAGATTACTCTAACACAGCGGGCCTAAGATCAAATATAATTCCTTTTCACAACTCAATGAACATCATAAAGTTCTTTTCATTAAAGATTATAATTGAAGAGATTAGTAAACTAAAAAACAATAAATCTCTTATGATTTAGTTGCACCAAAAATGTTGAAAAAACTGCCAAAGGATTCATGCTTCTGACATATATATTTAAATCAATAATTAGATTAAATTATTAGTTAACTCTTCAAAAACTCTTTCACAACAAAACATCTATGGTAAAAATGATCCATAAAAGCAGAAAAGATCCTAATATGGTTACCTCATATAGACCAATCAGCCTTCTGCCAATTGTCTCAAAAGTGCTCGAAAAACTTCTGCTTCAACATATCTTAAGTAGCGCAAATACATTTCCAGAACATCAGTTTGGTTTACGCAGCAATCTACAATTCAACAGTGCCACAGAATCATAAGAGTCATCAACAATACCTTCGAGCCGAAACAATTCTGTTCTGCAGGGTCTCTAGATGCGAGCTCAATGGACTTTTTTTGAAGATGAGATCTCTACTTCCAAGTGGTTATTATAATATTCTAGAATCTTATCTCGCCAACACTAAAACTTCAACATCTCATCAGATTGAGGCAGGAGTTCCTCAAGACAGTGTTTTGGCGCCATTTCTCTATATACTCTTCACTAGCGATTTTCCAACTTTCCAATCAACTACAAAAGCCGCCTTTGCTGATGACATAGCAGTTCTATAGACACAGGCTGATGCATTTAAGGCTTTCCTAATTTTACAAAGAGACGAATGATTACAAAGACTTCTGGGACGCAAGTCGATTCTATCTATTGGCAATGATTTACAAGGTAATATTGAAACTAATATGGACTTATGGCATAGAATTGTAGAGCTGTGCGAGCAAATCCAACATAGTGCTAATGCAACGTGCCCAATCTAAAATATTAAGGCAGATTAATGATGCTCCGTGGTTCGTCAGCAATGAGACCTTACACAATGATCTTCATATTGAATTATAAACAAAATTATACAAATCAACAGTGTTAAACATTTTCATAAACTAGAACATCATACAAACTCTATAGACACTCAGCTTCTTGATACACCAATTGCAAGAAGACTGAAGAAGAAGCTGCACAAAGATAATATGAAGGACCAACTATCACGACTTTATATGAACAGAATAGTAGAATCATTTATTGTAGTAATTCTCTAACTATCAATATAATATTTATCAGATTAATTTATATGTGTGTTTGTAAGTGTGTGTGTATGTGTGTGAGGGAATGACATAAGCCAAATAGCTCATACAATTGTCCTATATTCTGATTGCTATTGAAAATATATATATATATATATATATATATATATATATTATAATATATTCTAACAGGTCGAAGTATATTTTAAACCTAAAAATTTTTTTTTCGTTTTTCGAATAGTCTTATGTTGTATAACCCCTTAAGACAAGTTGCATGAGTTTCCAAACATGTACTTCAATAATTTTTGGTCAAGAAACGGCCCGGCAAGTTCTGCTGACTAAGAACCAATCAGCACGATTTCTAAATATACAGAACTTTTTCAGAGAAACCTTATCGAAATATGCACTTCTTTAAAAGCTAAAAAGAAATCACGGCTGATTGTCTTGCAAAAGTAATCAACACGAGGCCTTACAGAGTTCCATTAATGGCTTTTAAATTCATGCCATCGGTTCAAATCGCTTAAACTGCCTGTAGCAATATTTAATTTTTTTTTAATTTAGATTTTTTTTAAATTTGAAATTTTGTCTGAAGAGATGAAGTATTGAGGCACGTAATGGCTGCGTTTTAGTCTCACGGTTAAACATTACAAATCTTGTAACATGTAAGCATTATAGAATGTACTCATGATTAAAATATCTATAAAACTTACATATCTATAAATTGTAATGCATATGTCTAATGATCACTTTTCACTGCCAAATGACATTATTGTAACTTGCCTTCCTAAAAATTTAGTCAATTCTTCATTCCGTTAATACAAGTAAAATGCTTTTCGAATCATTCAAATTGAGCGCTCCGTTCTCTCAAAAAACCATTTTTGAGCTTTTTGCCCCGTATCTTCGAAACGGCTTAACCTGCCTTAGCCAAAAATAATCAGCACGTGTTCCATCAATAGATATCAAATGCTTTTCCATAATAGAAATCGGTTTAATACATACATACAACACACATTTTCATCATTTTTTTCAAAGGTATGCTAAGATGGATCAGGAAGTCTTGAAATGTAGTTATGTAAAAAATTCCATTTTTGATTTTTGCTATACTACCTACGGAAAGTTAATAACAATCTGTGTCAGACAATCATAAAGTCCGTTTTCATAATTTTTGTTAATTTTCGTGAAATCGAAAATGAAAGTTCGAAATTTTAATGTTCAACAATATTCTCATTCATTACATATTGTTTCATATAAGCATGCCTATTGTATATATATATCATATTAATACTTTATTAGTTATTGTAATTTTATTATCAACTAGCTGTACCCGTTCACGCTTTGCCGTGATTTAGTTGAACAAAGATGTGTATTGTTAATATATTTTAATGTTACTACTATATGTTCAACAATTTGTCTACGAATTTACCTATAAACTTGTAATCAATCTACCATTTTACAGGCTTCTTACCTATTTACCTGTCAACCTATTTACCTATCAACCCGTTTCACATTTCTACCAATTTACCTGTCAACCTATTTATCCGTCTTGTTATTTATCTATCAACCAGTTTACATACCCTCCAATTTACCTGACCATCAGCTATCCAACAAATTACCTTTTCGCCAATTTACTTGTCTACCATTTCACCTATCTATCAATTTAGCTGTCAACTGTTATCAATACATCATTATACCTGACAACCGATAGGTACTTTACTTGCAATCCCGTTCTAAATGTCTACCAATTAACCTGTTCAATAATTTACCTGTTTAACAATTTGTCTACTAATTTACCTATAAACCTGTTTATCAATCTACCATTTTACTGGCCTACAAATTTACCTGTCATCCCGTTCTACATGTCTACCAATTAACCTGTCAACCTGTATATTTGTCTCCATATTCGTCTATCTACCAATTCTTTTCTCTACCTTTATAAATTCTCTAATTCTCCTTATTTATTTACGCATTATAAAAAAATTAAAACTCGAATCGATTCTACATTTTAGTTAGAAACGTTTGTATTTGATTTTTAGTTTTCCCAGCAAGTATTCGATTTTTTCTGGCCGTAAGAACCATCCTTGGACTTTAACGAAAACTTTAAAAGAAGAATTGGACAAATTAGTTCAGGCGTTGTTGAGTTATGCGCTTACCAACACATTTTGCGATCCATTTTTATATATAAGATATATATCAACTGCCAATATTGAATTTAAACCATAATGTTATCAAAGATTACATTACTATATAGCTTCAAAATTTATCCTAATAATTTTGAACTATATTTATTTTTGAAACACAGTTTTTGTTTTTTGTGAAACAGAAAAATTAAATATCTTTGAATGTCTCACTACACAAACTGTGTTCAAAAACTCGCCACAAGACAATTTCCAATTAGACAGAATGATTTGAATTATTTCACAAATGATTATGATATTCAAATTGCATCTATCAAATTGCCTTTATATACAATACCTGAAATAACTAAAATATTACTAACCTGCTAGAAGAATCCCTGCGGTAGGGGCTGATGCTGCGAGCCCTTGCGCGGTTATGTCGTGTCGTTAGATACAATTTTCGACCTCTGGCATAGTGAGGGGGTCCACGGCCTCGAAATTTAGATCGGGCTCCTAATGGTTGACGGTATGTGCTGTAGCTCCTAGAGTGCAGTCGTTTTGAAGCCTCTTTTGAACGGCGCAGGATTGGAGTCATTTCAATACCTAAATAATAATAAATTATCAGATCGTTTTATTGATAATTATAATGCAAAATAATATCTTCAACTTATTGGTTATAAATTGAAGGTTGCTTTTTATGTATCATAATTTAGGCTAATATTGTTATTTTTAAGAAGTCAAAAGACTTATGAAAAGGTTTTTTGAATAAATATAATACACTAAGATAATTAGTCCAAGTTGATTGGTAAATTCTACAGTAACTAGTAATCATATTTTAAAATTATCAACTCAAAAAGCAGATGAACTTGAAGTATACAGAAATATTACAATACTGATTTAATTATCACTTATTAAGATACACATTCAGTTGCAGAAATAAAGAAATTTGTTAAAATGTATCGGATCGAGATTCTCAACACTAAAAATTACATCAAAGCAAAACTTCATTTTAGTCACAAAACAAGTTAATATTGTCGAAACAGGATATAAAGTTTTTGAAGAGACTATCATAACTCAAAATAAACTATCACAAATGAAATATATAACACTTTGTAACTTGCACACTCAAATTTGTCATTTACAAAATTAATAAAAAAAAAGCCAAGTCTACATTATTAAAAAATGTGTCTTACATCTTCCCTATTACTTTTATATTAAAATATAGAAATATTTTAAATGCATTATTAAATTGTAATTTCATTATTATACATTGTCCAAAATATTTGTCCACTTGATTGGACATAAAATAATTAGATGATGACTAATATCAAACATATTCATAGAAAGATTATTAACACATTATTGAAATATTCATAAAATAATAATTTTGAGGAGCATAAAAATAGCTACCAAAATGGTGCAACTATTTAAAACATCAAACAATATTTAAGTTATTTGGACAAAAAAAATATTATATTTAATGCGAAGTGTATTTCTCTAGTTACTTTAATTTTCTTTAACTTAAGTTAAATAAAGATATAAATTGGATTTCTTCGATTTATAAATATTACCATCTTTTATCTATTATAACCATATTTATAATTTAAATATTACGTTTCTTTTAAAAAAAAAAACAAAATGCAATGAAATGAAATTACAAACTTAATATTGTTTGTAACATTTTAATAAAGTTAGCATCAGAATGTAAAAAAACCAAGACAAATAAAAAAAAAATGACTGGCAACTGTAAGGAAGATAATTAAACTGTAGCAATTTTCTCTCAGTATTCTAAGAATATAGTATTTTTGCATATATCAAATATAATTTTGCGAATATCAAATAATATTTTGCTTATTTCTTCAATTTCCTTATTCAAAATTATTTTAACAACTCCTTTTTAGCCCTTTATGACCACAAATATTTTCATACTTTATTCTCTTTTTGATTCTGCCCTCATGTATCGATATTTAAGGTATAAAAACTTTATGTCTCTTTCTATCAAGACAATAAACAACTTTGAATACTGAACATTCTATTATCATACTTCAAACAATTTGTCACATTATTATAAGTATTTTTTTCTCAAGTTTTGTCTATCACATTACATAATTTTATTGTTATTTTATTTTATTTTACTGTTTTTAGTTAAATTAAACTAATTTGTCTACTGCAATAAACCTAATAAATGTTATAAATTTTATTATGAACTCTGAAGATACTATAAGCTCCCAAAAATGGATGAATGAGTAAAATTCTGATAAAATAAAAAAAAGTGTGATAAAAATATTATGATAAAATAAATGTGTTATATCGAGTGGTTCAGTACAATGTGAACATGATGCTGCTATATTAAGCTAAGATGAAAGCTCAATTCAACTGCTAATTGATTATCACATCAAATACAAATACACAACAGATTACATAATTGACTCGCAAATTATATTATACAATTACAAAGAAGAATAAAAAACAAATAATTACATTAACGAAAAGACTGTTGATAAACAATATAAATGATGAAAGTTGTTCCTATTTAATACATAATTACTTACTTGGTTTTAGATTTAAGGGGGTAAAGGGTACTCAGAATTTGTAAAAAGGCAAAATTTGTTTTCTTGCATTTTTGTTAAGTGCAATATCTTGAAAATATTCTCTGAAAATTTCAAGTTGAACCGATAATTATTTTTTGAGTTATTCGACTCTTACCAGCGGAAGCAAGTGGAGAGCTTGATATTTACACTCAAGATTATTCTCCCTTACTTGCTGATGTTTTAAAAGCTGCTAAACTGATTTACGACGATCTTATCTATTACAATTCACTTTCAAGATGTGTAGGTGGATTCATTCAGAATAATAATGAGAGTCAAGAGCTTCAACCACCTAGTAAGGAAAATATGCCCAAAACCCTGAATACTATTTCTACTTTAACTTTAAATGCGCTTATCTCAAAACTATGTTTTTTGAACTGGTGACAACTGTAATTCAAAAACCACACAATACATTTTAATGAAATTTATACAGCTTTTAGAATGCATAATAGACTCGGGCCCGATCAAAGGATTTACTGTTTTTCAAAAATTTCGATTTTTTAAGGCCAATTAACTGTTGAATTTTACCCAAAAATCTAGAAAAGAACTTCCTGGCGCCTCCATTTTGTTACTTTTTGAAAAGAAAAGAAAAAAACAAAAAACTTTGATCCGGCCCAGGATTATCTATTTTTAAAACTATTTTTTTTTATCTGATCGATTTTAGACGAATCTCCAAGGACTTATGATTTTCAACGCAAAGACCTTGTTTTTTAACACGGTCAACACAAACACCTATAACTTTGGAAATGTTTATATATTTTTTTTTGAAATTTTTGTTATTTCAAGTCAAAACCTTGCTTAATACAGCCATATTTTTATTTTTGTAAAAAGACTTGATTTAATAACAAAAAGAAATACTGAAAATTCTCATTTTTTCATGACTCTGAGTACCCCTAACTCCTTAATGAAATTATGTTTTCAAAATCAAAAACATTATACTAATCAGGATTTCACATTCTCTAGAAATTTAGAGTAAACTAATTATAAATAGTTGAAGTTTCTTTGAAATCACTATACATTGAAAATTTATTGTTTTTAACTATTAAATTTTAAAATAAAACATCATCCAAAAAATTAGCATTGTGCAAATGAGTGGAATTCTGAAAAGAATTGCTGATATATTAAATTAGCAAATGTTGAAATTTTTGTAGTTCAATTATTTGTCACAGAATCACTATTGTGCAATCTGACTTCTCACAATTATAGCAGCATTATGTTCATACTAGATTTTTTAATCACTTAATAATCACACTTGTACTAGATTAAAACACCCAAAACGATAACAGACTTCCCGATAATTTTATTAGAATCTCCTATACCTTCATCTTGTGGAAACAATCTACAAAGTTCTTCAGCAACTCTGGGTTCGATTTCTTGTCCATCTCTGCCAATTTTAATGGTTTGCCTTCGTTCCACGGATTAAATAAATGCAATGTAGAACTGAATGGCAGCTCTTTCCTGCAGATCCAGTCGACTCTGAAAACACCTCCCAAAGCTTTTGATGATATACAGGTGGCAAAACCCACGATATTGGAGTCACATCACGTCTAGATTCACACTGAAGTCTTGCAAATCCTATAATTATTTTGTTCAGTTCACTACATAAAGTCACATGGAGAGGAACAGTATTACTTTAACACTAAACACTGAGAGTACATTTTTTTTTTTAACAAATTTATGCAATAACACCTTAGTTCACTGTTTTGTTGTTCAGTTGATTCTAGAAAATACAATTATTTAAACACAGAAATATTTATCTAAACAATGGCATGATTAAAAAAATGTGCATATTCAATTCATATAAATTTATAACATATTATGTAGGATAAATAAAATGCATATTCCAGAGATAAACTATAGTAACTTGCAACACCGAACTACTAAAAACAAATCTCTTTTTTTTATTTATTTATTTTAATTAGCAATATATATATTTCATATATATCCATATCTCAGACAGGAAGGGATGCCATTGAAGTACTAAATATAAAAATTTAAAAAAATATATAGACTAGAATAAGCTGTGTAATATCATTGAACTTGAAAAATGGTGCTTAAAGATAAAAATGAAAATGAATTGTAAGTGGCCAAATGTACTAGTATACCAGAGATTTTTTTTTAACCTTTTGTTACGAAAAGACATACAATATTATATTATATTGAATAAAGTGGCAAATAAAAATAATTTAAAAAGAAGTGAATATAACAATATATGTCATTAATTCGTAGTTTTACTTCATCAATCGCCAATATATTCTACAATGTATGCAGTTACCATAGTTTACCTTCGGAGTACCAATATTTCTATTATATTTATATTTAGAATAGGTTACCTGCGAATTTACCACTCTCTTTAACCGAAAACAACAGCAAAACGTTCCTGCATTCTCTAAAAGCCTGATTCAGATTATTCTCATTTTGGGGAAGTGTTGACCATACCCCTTTTGCCTTCGACAAAGTAACATTTTCCGCATTATTGCTTTTAATTACAAAAAATCTAGTATCACGAAATAAAATAATTTAACTTTGTCATATATCCATATGATTTGGAACTACTCCTATGTTGAGGAATACGTCGTGGTTCGGGGCTCGGCGAACGTCCTCTCTTATGACCTGATCTGCGATTTTTCTCATCTGCAGAACTTACTGAAGTGACAGAACTAATACTGGGATTAGAATCACTATCTGAAGAACTACTTGATACTTCGCTTCTTGTATCAAAACTTTTATTTTCTTCGAATTCTTTTAATTCTGCCTCAGACTCCCCGACGCCGAGATTGACAGCGTCAGTGTTTACTTCCATATCGACAATGGAAATAGTCGAAATACGCGCACAATACGCGTTAAATGCGTTTTAATAGAAGATCACAGACTAATGAGAAGAGTAAATAACGATATATATTAATTGTACCATTTAACCGCACTTAAAGGTAAAAAAATAGGCTATTTGTTGTTATTCTTTGGAAAACATTCGTATGAGTAGACAAACAGTGCAGGCAACATTGGCATACGAAAAATGTGAGGCAGATATCGAGATTAAGGCGAGACATACTACGACAGGAGTATCAACAGACAGTAGCGATGACAGGCGCTCATTATGCGGCTGCGCATGTATTTGTGTGTAAAAAACGCTGTGAAGTTAGGTGTGTAAATATTCAAGTCTGTCGAACATTTGAAAATTTTATAATCATGGGTATAGACACTATAGATAGCTTGCAACGTACTTTCTTATCACTTGAGTCGTAGCGAGGAGTGGTAAGGTGATAGAATTCTAATTTTTGCGTCTGTGTTGGAGGTTCGATTTCCGCTCATTTATTATTTTTATTATTATTTTAATTTCATATTTATAATTGCAAAATTAATTGAAGTGTTTAATTAAAATATTTATCGCTAAATATCCGATAATAAAGTACTATGTAACGTCTGTATAAAATTGATGTGATGCTTATAATTATAATTAACTTTGTATATATTATAATTAAATATGTTAACATATTTTATATTAAAATCAGCTATGATAAGGAAGAAAAAATATAAGTTATATGCATATAAAAATAATTAAGGGTTAATTAACAATTAAGGGATGATACTTATCGCAAAATAAGAGAACTACAAAAAAAACAAATTATTCAAGTTATGTCCTTATGTTATCAGTGATAGAAATAAATTCTAAATATCATTACTAATGTTTTTATGAAAATAGATTTTCTTCAGTGAAAAAACACTGTCCAAATAACTCAAAGTTTTATTATATAAATAAAATTAACAATTCATAATTAGAACTAAAGAATATTAGATTATTATATATAATTGTATATACGAGGTCTGTTCAAAAAGTACCGGAATTTTCGTTTTCAAAAAAATATTTATTTATTCGTCTACATTAATGTGGTCCCTTCAAAGTAGTCCCCCCCAGATAAGATACACTCATGCCAGCGTTTTTTCCAATTTTCGAAGCACCCTTGATATTCACTTTTGATATGTCCTTGAGCACTCTCAGCGATTTTCTTCAATCGAGGAAAACCGCCGTCCTTTCATGGGGTCTCTTCAACTTGGGAATAGGAAAAGTCACACGGAGCCATATCTGGTGAATTTTTGCACTTTGCAACACTTTATTTCATTTTTTACGCAAAATTTAATACAAATTCTTTGACTTTTCAATTCTTCCATTGTAAAAATCGCCGAGCTCAGAAAACACGTCGAACCTTAGCGACTACCACAGACAAAGTAAACAGTGAATATAGCTGAAAATTTCATCATACTTTAGGGGCATGTATACCAACACAATAAAAAAAATTTTGACAATCAGACACTCCAGACCCGCGAAATTTAATTATTAGTAATTCCGGGTACTTTTTGAACACACCTCGTATATATATATATAGATATATATATATATATATATATATATATAGCAACACATTTCAATAATGAATAATGAATATTTTAACCGCTGCATAATTTTTACATCTTATGTTTAAATTTATGTTTATCTTTGTTGGTACACCTACGTTCTTAAAAACTCGTCCAATTGGATCGTAGCCCTCTCCCTGTAATATTTAACCCCTCATAGATAAATAAGCATATCCCCTCCTCTTTAACCCTCAAGTCAAGTGAATTTCGTCGCATGTAACTAAAGCATAGAATCTATGCCATAGATAAATAAGTATAAAGCTGTAGGTGAAGAGCTTCATATTCTTATGCATAGATAAGTAAACATAACGAGGTAACGAGCATTTGTTCGGAGATAACTCCCCATGTTCTTATGTTTATTTATCTATGAAGATCTTTATACTTGTTTATCTATGCTGTAGAGTGTGTTGTATTACAAGTTTTGATAACAATACTAAAGTGTTTATTACTTAAAATCATCATTTATATTCCAGAAAAATACGATCATTTTTAAATTTTAAAGGGCAAAAAGAAAGCATCAAATGATCAGTAATGTTAAAGTCATTAAGTCATGTGCCATGACTAAACATATACTCTTGTTTTATCTATGCCTTCAAACTTGTTGGAAACACTACTCTTGTTTTATCTATGCCTTCAAACTTGTTTGGAAACACTACTAGGAGTTGGGAATCACCGATTTACCTATATCTTCATCTCTTTGTATACGTCTCAAGCTTTGTATACACACGCACGGACGGATTAGTGAGAGAAACAAATTGAAAATATTATATCTATATAACAAATTAGTTATTATAAGTAGTTGGTAGTTATTATAAGACAAATTAATCTTCGATTTGGATAATAAGCTAGGTTCAAAACATAAAGCTAGGCACCTTGTAAGTATTAAGCATACTTAAGTAGATTCTTAATTGTTGAGTTGGGCAATTATTGTCAATTTGTATTTTCAACAGGAAATGAGTGAAAATATCTCACACTTGCTGAAATTGCTCGGTGCTTTAGGCTGAAGAGATTGAATTAGCTTCTCTATTGGTGTCTGCTGATAATGCTGATATTTTTCACCTAAAAATGAAGTTAAAAAATTATTGAGTTACAACAAAGTTTACTGAAATATGCCCAGATTATGCTGACGAACTAACGCCGAACAATAGACTAAAAGCACTCGAATTTGCTTCAAAGGTATAATTATGAAGTTGGACCTGCCAGCAAAAACATGAAAGAAGTCGGTGACTGTGATACTTGGAAGTTTGCTTTTCCATGCGAAGGTGATGAAGAAGGGAAAATGGCCTTTGTTTGCAGAAATAATTCAGACAAATTGCAAATACTGTAACCTCTAAATTGAATATTATTTTGTCAGTGAAGCAAGCTAGCTTATTAGCTTTATGTACTTTGAACAAGCTTGCTGAGTTTGCATATAACACAAAAAACAAAATAATGCTCACACCTATGGCTCGACCTTTATTTTTCGAATATAATATTCCTAAAATGGCATCTGATTTGAATGCTAACGTCACCGATGTTATTAAGACAATAAACTGTAGTGCGCAAGCAGGGGGACATGTTCTAATAGAATCTGAGCTGCACTGTTCGATACTTTGCTATTTAGTTTTTACCAAGAATGTTAAAGATAAGAAAGTGAAATTAGGTGATATTGGTAAGATGATAAACAAATACCTTGCTGCAGGTAAATCTTTCTCAAAAGATAAGTTTAAGGTGTACTGCAAATATTCAAGTGATGTTATTGCAGAACAATTGGCTTATGAGGTATTGAATAATTTGCCAAATCATTTGAGACGATGTAAATAATTGACAGTCTTTTATAAAAGCATCAAATGTAATTTATAACATTTTTTTTTCAAAGTATACTTTGTGTAACAATTCATTAAATTTATAACTAACATTATAAACAGTTGTATGCCAAACATTTTAAGATGAAATAAAATTGTGCTAATTTTTACAATAATTTCACATGTATTATATATATATTTCTTATGAAAAATTTCAAACTTAGAATACTTAATTTATGTTAAATATAACAATACCAATTTGCTGTTATTTTTGCTTTAAGAAAACATATTTTGCAACTTTTTATAAAAAATATAATAAACTTCAAATGTTATATTAACTATTAACGAATTGAAAACATTAATTAATATTTGACTGTATATCATTTTGAAATAAAATCAACATTATAAGCAATTCATATTTAATTAATATAATTTACTGATTTTATTGACGTTTTAACTTCATTAAACAAAAAGTAGAAATTTCTACTTTATGAATATGATGAATGATGAATAATTGCCAAGATATAAAAAAATAACTTTGGTCATAGATTTTCATTGACAATTATCAAAGACTATAGTTCCATAATAATTTAATAATAAATTCAATTAACTATATTATAATATATAGTTCAAAGTTTGTAGATTCCAATACCAAGTTGCAGTATAAAATAAATTTATTCTCGATTAAACATATTGTAATTGTGAATTTTTAGAACATTGTCACTAAAATGAAATATATAAATGAAAAAAAATATATTAGGACCAATTGTCTGCTTTTGGGGTTCATTTTGGTCATGTCCCAAATTTGTAAAAAGTGAATATTATATAATATATAATATATATTCAAATATTTGAATAAATTGAATTTATTATTAAATTATTATGGAACTAGTCTTTGATAATTGTCAACAGAAAACTATGACCAAAGTTATTTTTTTATATTTTGGCAATTATTCATCAAGGTGTAAAGTATGCTTATTTATCTATGTCAACATGGTTGCCGATGTTGCCGATTCTTTGAAAACATTATTCCAGACTTTTCTAACCTCAAATAAAGAATGAGGTTAATAAATTCATCAAATTTACAGGAGTTTAACAATTAAAAATAAATAATTGAATAAGTGTTTTATATATTTGATGAAAATAAATATCGAAAAACTGGATTTATTATATTTTTAATTATTATTATATTAGACAATGAAAGCAAAAAATTATAATTAATAAATAACAAAATTTAATTAAAATTAGTAGTTTTAGATCAATATTAAACTGCGTAAATAAACATAAAAAACAAAACGAATTATACAAAACAAATCTTAAAATTTTTGTATTGTCTATATTGGTAACTCTTGGTAACTGTCTCAATGACAGTTCAAGAAAGGTATCAACAAAAATTTTACACATTCATTCTAAAAAATGTGTTTGAATAAGTCATTTGTCATAAATTGCAACCGTGTGTATCAATAAAATATGAATGATTTTTTTTTAAATTCAAGTCTGAAGCCTTTAATTTCTAACTTAGAATTTTATTGTGCAAATTTCTTTAACGACCATGTCCTTATTCAAAGCGAGAAGTGGTGGAAACAAATGTTTCTGAAGATGAAAACAGAATTTTCGATCGAAATTCATTGTTGATCGCCAGACTAACCGAAGGCGATCATGATAATTTAGTTGTGGATCCCATTTAGGGGCTTTGAGAGTATATAAGGTGACTACAAAAAGACTGGATGATGGAAGTTGTCTGCATACAAACCTACACAGACTTGGTTCTGGAGAAATTGTTACCATACCCCGTCCTTGGTTTAGGATTAGGAAAATTGGTTTCGTATGTTGATAGCCTGAGATCTGTTTTGTTCGCACTAAATAGCTTGTTATTTAGTTTGCACTCTTTGGTTTTAAAGGTATACCTTTATTACTATAAACCTTATTACTTATAACTACAGTTATACATATTAATAGTTTCATTTTTAGTCATTTGTAGACTATGCAGTTTGTACATCCGATATAATTCATTTAAGTAATAATTCAT
>NW_020536999.1:58786950-58818052 GCF_003426905.1 Ctenocephalides felis
AATCTCACATTTCATCAAGATAATATTAAAATTCAAACGTCTATAATTTATATTAATTTTAATACATTTTTGGCAGGATTATGAAATATTTTTATTTATATATCATTCACGAGTTATCTATATAGTTGAACGTTGATAAAAGGGTTAAATATCAAAGTTTTTTTTTATTAACTATATCGTCTTATAAAATTGGTTAGAATATAGTTATAAATTCTTCTAACTATGTTTTGATTATAGCCATTGATAAATGCGACTAAGTTTTTTTTTTTAATTTTTCCATTTGCATGGATCTATCTGGTTCATAGAACCTAAGTATAATAAAACCTAAGTTTCTACATATTATTACTATTACAATATATTATGTTAATTGGTTTATAACTATAATATATTATAATCATAATTAATAATATTATTACAAGTTTAGTCTGTAAAAGCAGGTTAAGGCGTGTACTTTGATCTAATTCGCAGTTGTAAAGAAAAAATATATAAAACTATTTAATTATACAGTAGGTTTTAGATAAGTCAGGGTATATATATATATATATATATATATATATATATATATATATATATATATATGTTTTTGAAATACAAATTTCAATTTACAATTCCATAGTGACACACAGCTAGAACAGAATATTTAAAGAACTAGATGTAAGCGGATTGAGCATTAATGCAAGCTGCAGTTACTTATTTATAAATTTTGCATATCTTTACGTTTTAGATGTTCCTGAACATTTTGGAATACCTTAGTTTGTTTGTATGTATGTATGATACAAATTTTGTCCACATTTTCGGGAAATTGAAAAAAAACATTCGATTTCTATTGATAGGCAGATGTGCCGATTGGTTTTTTAGCAAAGGCAGGTCGAGCCGTTTTTAAGATACGGAGCAAAAGCAAAAATAGTAGTTATTAAAGAGACAGATCATCTAATTAAAAAATATTGCTTGCGAATAAATGATTAGTTTTTGAAGAAGACAAAATTTATTTTATTTTATTTTATTTCAAAATTTCTGAAAAAAATATATGATTTTCATTATTTGTAATATCGAAAATTATTGGATTTCAATTTCAATTAAGACTAAAACATTTAAAATTGTTTGAATATTTCATTGCGGTATGGAAATTTCCAGGAATTTTTTTGCCTTAAGTCACGATGCCATGCTCCACTAGTTTTTTTTAATTTTCATAAAATAAAAGGGTGTATTCATGTTTATTCTTCAAATGTTTTGTTCTATCTGTGATCAGATTGGGAGAATTAAAATTATTTTTAACAGCTAACATTTTTTGTCCAACAAATATGTTTCTGAACTATTTCGTATTTTTTAATCTGATTACCAAAAATCAACTGTATATTTGATTTCGTACAATGAAACCACTAAACTACATGACAAAATGAAAATAGATTTACAAATCTATTATATGCCCATTTACATTTTTTTCATTTGGTATCAAAATTGAAAATATTATTCAATTAATAATAGAAAGAAAACTAAAAAAAATTATGTGTAAGAAAAATTTAATAGACTTTCATACTTCGAGCTTCGAGGCTCTATTTTCAGTGGATAAAACACTCGAATTCATTGGAAAATTTAAAAGTACAAAAAAATATCGAATAGCGAGAATTCTTACGACAATCGTCGAACAGAAAGGACGCCATTTAAATATAAATTATATTTTTTTTATTTAAATATTAATTTCATTTTAATTTTAGCAAATTAAATTGTGTATATTATTTTCAAAAATTTGGTTAATTTAATATGTTATATCCACTGAAGAAAAGTTTATTTTTTATATGTAGTTTAGAAGTTTCGACACCAAACTCATAATTATTTTTTGATATATCAATAATTTCAAAAATTGGTTCAGTTGATTGGTGGCATATAAATGCGTAAAATTGTGCGTTTTTTTTTTCAAAACAAACAGAATCAAAATTGTTTCTTAATTTACTTTTATCGTGAATGATTTCATTTAATTTTTTTTTCAAAAAGTTTCAAATTTAATTCACACGAATAAAAAACACGTTGATTTATTAGATAATATAATACAAATTTTGAAATTTTTCTTCTAGAACGTTTAGATGATTACTTTTGTTATTAGTTAAGAGTTATTAGAGTTTTTTTTAGTATAGAATGAATAGTAATTGTAAGCATAGACCATTTTATATAAATTCAATAAATTTTAACCCTTCCACTAGCTAATTCCGAGATTTATATGAATTTTGCCGCCGTAGCAGTGGCATCCGAGTGGAAAGGGTTAATATAATCTTTATATTGCTATTACTAGAAATATAACAAATTATATATACACATATTCGATACAATTAGCAGCCAATTCGTCGAATAAAAACTAATAATTAATTTTTAATTATTGTAGAAACACTTATGTGCAGTAGTATTTTTGAAAGATATTAAATTATTAAATTTGATTTGATTAAATCTAGTTAAAATGTATACAAAGGCAGAAAACACAATATTTGAACAATATTTAAAATAAAAAAATTAGCAAAAACACAGAAACAAGATTACAATTTTAATTAACACAACATTTTGATTTAAAATAGTAGTTATGTTTCTGTTTTTGGTTAATTAAATTTTTCTAAACAATTTTGTTCAAAATACTTTACAATTAAGTATGTAAGTATTTACACTTTATTACTACTTTTTTAAATTAGTATTTTTTTTTTAAATTATATTCATTGTTTAAAACAATTGTTTGTAATTTTGACATACTGTTATTTATTAATATATAATTTTAATTCGACGAATTGGCTGTTAATTTTATGGTTATGGTAATGTTTTATAATATTATAAAAATGTGTCAATTTTATACTAAAAAATCGCTAACTCTTCAAATGGCTTGAATTACGTTCCAGAAGAATATAAATTTTCCAAAAATACTGATTTTTAAAAAAACAGACAAAAATTTCCAGCTTACCACGGAAAACTTTACATTTCTATTTTTATTAAAAGTTTTTACAGCTGAAAATTTTTGTACAAACTTTGTAATTTTTTATACAACAGCCTTATTATTAAATTAATATCTAATTATCTAATTAGCAGTTAATAATTATCTAATTACTATAGTAATATTATAACCATATATCTTAAAATGATTCTTATGTGAAAACCATATCTTATTAGCATGTATGCCTTACAATATAAACAATATTGGATATATATATATATATATATATATATATATATATATATATAAGGTGCATATTAATAATAATTATTTTATTTTATTTACAATCACACGTTCCAAATAAAAGTAATGACTTTGTATTACATCTGTATTACATTTGTTTAGATATCAATATATCTAACTTTATTAATAATAAAAATTATTTAAAATATATATATTTACGCTAAATTTAGGCGAATATATATATATATGACTAAATCGATCGACATTTTATTCTAATAGCCAAATATTTTAATAAAATCTTTTGGATACAAGATAGATTTTATAAAATTCATAAACGATGAGTTTTGATGCAGTATCATAATTTTAATACAAAATTCTTGTATTTTTTTAAGATGATTTATTAATTGATGTTTTATTACTAGCTGAATTGTATTTTTATGTTTTTTAAATATTTTAAAGTACAAAAAAAAAATTATGTAAGGAATTTGATAGTTTTGTGTTTATGATGCAGATTTTATTGCAAAAAATTAAAAATCGTGATTTTAAAATATTTGTTTTAATCGTTTTACAGTTAATATTGTAGCCATTACATTGATAGTCTTAATAAATATTTTATTATTATAGAAACCGTTAACGAAGTTCTGTGCAATCAAAACTATTTTTTTCTATATTTTCTGTAAAAATGGTTAAACCTACAGATTTGATTTACGGTTGTTGCAAATTGTACAAATATACAAAAAATTTTTTGTTGTTTATAAAAATTGGCCACGTTTATTTAGCATTGTGTCAATTCCTATATGCATTTAGTTTTGGTCATAAATGGTTTAAAATGATTTTTTTTTGTCAGGATGGTGTTTTGAAATTTTATGAATTTATTTTTTATAGTAGATTGTCTATAAAATTGATGCAATCCCATTTTTTGGGGTTTCTGCATTTAATTTGGTTTCATCCACAATTTTTCGAGTAAGTTCTATTTCAAGTGTCTCATATGATTTATACTAATTTTCTTAAAATTTTGCTAAACTTTATGCAATGTACTCGATTTTAGTTCATTTTACTGGAATAAGTCGTAAATGGATTTAACACAATTTTACCCAAATTTAACTAATTTAACAAATTTATTCATTAAGATGATGTAATCTTAGTTGCTCTATTTTGTTTGTTTTGTAATCAATTAATTTAATTCCGATCAAACTTACTAGAATTTAATTTATATCAATCATTTTATTTGATTCACTCAATTTCACTCAATTAACCAATTTTTACTTTTTAATTTTAAGTCAATTTAACAAAATTACAATCAAATTCAATGGATATTATTCGACTTCCTCACATTTACAGTTTAATTCAATTGGGATTCACTCAATTTTTATGATTTTACTCTATTTTAGCAAATTTGCACTTGATACATATATTTTACTCTATACAATTTACTCAATATTATTTGATTTTGAATCATTTGGTTTAACTTTACTCAAATTTATTAAATTTTATATTGATTCCATTTGAATGGAATGAATTCATTTGATCCAATTTTATATAATTATATGTAATTTGGGTAAATTTTTGACAATTTCATTTGATGGCGCATAATTTCAGCCCATTTAATTTGATTTAGCAGATAACTTGCAATAAAATATTACTAAATTCATTCACATTCACTCAATTTATCCAGATTCACTCAATTTATTGAGAATTACTCAATTGGATTCACTCATTTTTGAGTCAATGTATAAATCATATGAAACACCCAAGTTTTCATCAGTAACTATTTTTATTATTATTGGTCAACATTTTTTATTTTAAGTTTTGCAACTGCAGCACTTATAAAATTTTTAAAAAGTGTACGAATATTTGTTGAAAAATCATTATAATTTCACTAATCATACATTTATGATTTATATCAGGACTTGCCGAGAAAATATAACACAAATGTTAGGAATAATTTTGTAAAGTTATTAATAGTTAAAGTACGGATCATCTATCTGAATCAATATGGATAATGTTTAAGAAAATTCACCAAACAAAAACTAAATGTTGGGCCTACAATTATTTGAGAATTGTGCCGAGTACATTTCTGATTTACACCAGAGCAGCCTTAATTTTCTTGTCTCATTGAATATCCTCACAGATGCAGAAATATTAGAATTGACATTGAAGATGAATACGTCTTGTACCGCATGGTTTAATACATATAAAAGTACTGTAATCAGGTTCTTCTTAACCATACTTAATCGATCAAAACATTTGTTTGATCAATAATAGGTTAATATTAATCGAGAATTCTTCATTACACTCATTTGTTACACAAATCCCTTCAATTTTCTGTATATACTTAAATAAACAAACAACGTATTTATTTAGCGACTAATTTTAACATAAGCTTAATTAGCAGCTTAAGTATACTAATTTTTTCAGTTCCATATCATCGTTTATGATTCAAAGCAAAACGTCCTATTTTTATTACTAAAAATGCTTGATCACTCATCTGCATATAAATAGTTTATATAAATATTCACCTAAGCCTTCCAAAACTCTATGCAAACGTAGTTTAATTTTGGCACCACTTTTTCTAATTTTAAGCAAATTCCAAATATCACGTCCAAAGATATTGCACAAAACACTCGACAAAATCGAAATTCAGTCGATATAAAGTAGAAATCGAAAAAAATATTGTATGACCGATTAAACAAAGATTTCTAGATTCTTTTTCGATTTCTACATTTATAATAATTACATAAACAGTAAACAATCTTTACATCCAAGTAAGAATAAGCAACTTACCAACAAGTTTGGTACTTATATTCTAGAGTCATATTACCAATTCTGATTCACTCACACCATTGTTCTCAACATCAACTTTTCTCCATTAGTGATGTCCTAATCTGCCATTCTTAGGAACTGCTCCAACAATCCTAACTTTGCCTTGGGCGTCCGAAAACTGAGGAGGCGGTGCTAGAACTCTATCACTCGCTCCACCTACGAATTCTGGTGGAGGAGGCACAAATGTGTCTTCGGCTACTTCTGATGAAGCATTTGAATTCTGTGTCGAAACGTTAGAAGTCAGGTTTTCTTCTGCAGGTGGTGGCAGGCGTGCTAATGATACTGCTTGTCGTGATGATGTTGTTATGAGATTTGAATCGGGATAGAGTTTGTTGCCGAATTGGCGGTGCTTGGTGGTGGATGATTCTGTTGTTTGCTCAATACCTAGAAAAATTGAATATTTATTAGCATTATATAACTATAGTAATATTTGGTCAAGTTCTAAGTAAAAAAATAACAGCGATAAAATTTTAAAGAATTAAGTAAAACCAATTTTGATGATTAACAAAATAGTTGAACAAGTATTCTTAAACTTTTCTAAATAATGGCTACATTATGGACAATCAGATAGGTAATAAGCGAAAGAAGGCAAGTTGCGTAATCATGCAAATACGTGTAAATAATCAACTTTATCAACAATAATAAGAATTATCACTTCACTCAAAAAGTCCGTAGGATAACTAAGAAAAACCAATTTTTTGCCAAAATTCTTTTTTACTCAATATAGTTTTCTTCGAAGACGATATACCGATTATAGTAAACTTCGAACTTTTCGAAACCATTTTTATAGTACGATTTGTACTATGCCACAAAATTCAGCTATCATCTCATCACTTGGCAAAAATTTATTCAGAACGAGCATCCTTTTGAGATCGGAGAACAGGATATGGACGCTGGAGAACAGATCTAGAGAATATAGTGAGTGGTGAATCAATTCGAAACCCAATTCATGTTTTTGTTTTGGTCATTGTTTTCACGGATTTGTGACCTGGTGCGTTGTCCTGATAGAGCAGCATGATGTTCAAATGGGACTGTTTTTTCGATTTCAATCTTCAAATGTTCCAATAACATTATACTATTATATTGATGAAGACATTACTCACGAATCCCAAAAAGCTGACGCTATAATCTAGCCAGCAGATTATTTGCATTTTTTCTCGTCATCATGTCTAGTCCACTCGGCTAAATAATCGTCTATTCAACTCCGGGTTGTAGTGATGAAGGCAGGTTATAAATATGGTGGTATTATGATGCAAAGACTCAGTTTTGTTTCAATTGAGACTGTGCCAAATACTCTTACGAATCTTAAACTCGTTATGTTTTTGGTCAAATGTGAGTTCGCGCGGCACCCATTTAGCACAGGGATTTTTTCTATCCAAATATTCGTGACAACTATCTCAGACAATTCTATTTTTCGGTTTTCCAAAACGTTTCGGTGTTCTTTTTTGGTATTTTCCGTGTAACCTCAATTGGCCTTTCAGAGCGTTCAGCGTCATCAGTGTTCACGATTAAAATCAGCAAACAACTTCTCCACCATTTGCCTCGATTTGGCACACTCCAGATAACACTTATCAAGAGATACTTTGGCAGCAATGGTATTTTTACCCATCAAAAAGCAATGATATATCAAACCTCAAATTTGCTTTGAATTCATGGTTTCAAAAAACTCAAAAGTATCGTCACTTGAACCTCTGTAACTTTTGTAAACTAATCGTCGGTTACTTAAAGTTGTTACTTCCTACAAATCATATCGATGATTACATAACTACATCATCTATGTGTTATCATACAGACTTATTGAGTGACGTAATAGCTGTCTAAGCAAAATGTTCAATTATTTATTTCAAGTATAAAGATTTCGCTTTCATTAAAAACATTTATTTTATATCTTTGAAACATACTTTATCAGTACCTGTATGAAATAAATTAATTTGTTTAACACATTTAATTTAATCCATTTCGAGTTCTAAAAATGTATTTTATTTGAGTGTGAACGTAAACTGTAATCAGTAGCTAAATACAAAACACCATAGTGCTTCGGCATAGATTCCGATTCCGCATAAAACTCAAACTTTGATGAATTTTTATAGTTCAACCGCTTATCCTAGGCCTATAATATTTTAATATGTTATTTCAGACTATGAAGTTCGATATTTAATTACAAAGAAACGGGCAGGACGATCTTTACCAAAAACTGACCAAAGCAATTCCTAAAACATGGACAAAGAAGATTATACTTCTGCCAATTACAAAGAAATAGCTTGGACCAACAATAGTCTTTCTCGAGTGCCTTTCTAATTTTTTACAAACAATTCAGAATTACGTGAAACGTCCAGAAAACATAAAATTAACACATGGGATTCTAAAAATCCATTGATGAAAAAAACTTCTTCTTAAGAAAATAATAATGTTTATAATTTAATTTCCTTTACCTAGTCTTTCTGCTGCCGATCTGCCAAGCGTTTTACTTCCCTGATTCCGGGCCAGAGCAATCGAGTTAGCCTGCTTTCTGGTCAGACTATTATGCCTCTGCATAGTTTTGGAAAATCCTAAATTAGACTGAATGCCTCCATTTATTTCTAGTTGATGTTGTTGCCGCAATTGAGAAACTGTATTAGTTCCCAATTTTGTTGGAGCAGTAGACTTCTTGTCATGTTGTTGCTTGTTTATATCTGGAAATTTACCTAAAAATTGACAAAACAGAATTGATAAAATTATAAGGCGCTGAGAGTTCTACTAATATTTATTTTTATTATAGTATTAAATAGTATAATTAAATTCTTTTTACCTTTACTATTTATATCAGCTCCTTCTTGGTCTGAACTGACGCCGCTAGAAGAATTATCTCCGGCCGTTTCATTTCTCGTGACATTGGTGTCGTTATTGGCACCATCCTGTTGTTCTCCATCTCCAGGATTATCTTTTTGTTCTAGGAAATCATCTGGATATGACTTCGAACATTTAAGACGCGTCCTTATTTTCTGTATCTCGTCCACTGAGAATGAATGAGCGAGAGAAGTTGAATTTGTACTGGAACCACTGTAAAAATAAATACGAAATGATTGATATTGGATGATAAAAAATTCTGAATATTTAATAACAAATATTTTATTAATTGGTTTTATAAAAAATACCTTGTATTGCTGTTACCACTCGTCTCGCTAGCTGATCCATTACCGTTAGTTCCACCATTGGTTTGAGATTTGACTTGAACATTAGGAGTATTATTTGATGGTATTATTCGTTGTTGTGATTCTATAAAGTAATAAATTATTAACAAAATCGTTTTGACATATATTGAAACTTTCAGTTTCATTTTTGTGGCAACTTTTTGAAACCACAGGCTAGTTTTTGTTTGAAGATCAAGCCGTAACATCAAAATGTTAAATAGAATTACTTAATAATTTTCAATAAAAATTGTGCTAAACTATTTCAGCTCCAAATATTTTATTATGCGTATAAAAATATACTTATGTATTTCCAAGAAAATTTATTTAGTGCGGCATTTAATAACATTTATAGCTACTTTAATAAACTATTTATGTTTTCCTGTAGACAATTATATGGCAAGAGCAAAGCAACATAGATAATGCATACTAGTATAAAAAAAAATCCAAACAATTTATTTCATACCAGTTAATTGTTAAGTACCAACCTGTATTAATAATAGTATTATTATCTCCATGTGTAACTTTGATTCTCTGCACGTGTGTCCTGTCTCCCGAAACGGGAATTGTGACCCCTATTCTATTACTTTGCAGATTTGGATTAGTGTTGGACCTGATCCTCCCTTGCATTTGCTCCTCATCAGATTCACTCATACTGTAATCGGGCTCTGGTATCGGTGGAGGCAGAGTTGCAGTCTAAAAAATTGATTTAATCTATTTATGTATTCAATATTCTGTAACCAGACGCTAATATACAATTATTAATGTATTTAGAATTTTTATTCCAAATCCTGGTACAACATCTCACTATCATCACTATCAGTTTTTGGACTTCTAATATTTTCTTCTAAATAAAAATTGATAGGCTATAGATTTGGTAATACTGCTTATTAATATTAATATCAAATTGCGTTTTCATTTAACCAAAAATCCCTTAAATATTGAAATACAAGTTAAATCATCAATCTTGGTTACTAATTTTTCCTGTATACTGGACTTTTACCATATACGACTTACATTATTTATGCTATTCTTTCTGATAGGTTGCGCATAAGGATTTGAAGTTTGCTGATTTTGTTGCTGCACAGCGTTGTCCTGAACTGATGTCGACGACTGGCTGGTATCACGCATACTTTGAGATTTTCGGACCTGCAAAAATAATGAATGAGCATGATGAAAATTAATTCATTCAGTTTCAAAATCTTAATATTAATCTATTAGTCTTACTTGATTTCTATTGCTTGATTGCTCTTGCTGTTTTGCTCTATACCCTACAGCTCTAATATCTTGTGGAGATGCATATAATTTGGCACTAGTTGCAGGTCTAAAACTTGACATTACTGCATTTGGATCTCCAGATACTTCACTGCTGTTTGGAATGCTTTCTTGGGCTAATAATCAAAACATTAATAAGCTACAATTGTTGATATAATTATTTACACCAAAATAGTTATTCAATAAGGTCAATTTCGAACCTTTGGTGGTATTTCCTGACGTCTGATCCAATTCCGATTTGCCTCTAGAAACATCAACAGCAACTAGTTGACCAGTTGTTGGAGGCGGTGGTGGAGGATGAGTCGGGGGAGGTAATTGTCTAGCACCTATAAATAGTAAAAATTAGCAAATATATTATGATTTCATTCTTATGCAATAGCACTATAGAGTGACAAATACCTGCAGCATGTTGGACATCTTCGACACTGCGATGGCGGGCTCTACTGACACTCCATGTCCCCCAGGAATTACTGGGCAATTTATTTGATCCAATTAAGCTACCAGATGCACTTAGACTGGATGCAACTGGTGAACCCAGCGGTTTACTGTTATAAATGATTTATTATCATTAGTTAATGTATATAATTTGAATTGTATAATACTCAAACAACTCTTCAACTAACCCTGCTAAATCTGGTGTGCTGTGAAAATCTCTATGGAGCAGTTCTACTCTAGGTACAGCTACCGCCTTGGCTCTAATAGATGCCTAAAAAATAATGTTTTATTGATTTATATTTTCGAAGGAGTTGGATAAAAATTAATATAAAATTATTGATTACCTTTCCTTTACGTTTCATTTCAGCAACACTAGCGTATACTCTAGGTTTAGCTGGAGATCCTGGTGGGCTTTGATCCATTCCAGATTGGAACCGAGAACTGCACATCATTGTCGATATTCTGGAAAACAAGTCAAAATAGTAGATGATTTGCATTGATCGTAGACAAATATAAATCAAAAACAAATTAATGCTGATAAATTACCAAATTAGAAAAATTATATCGATTAAGAACGGTTATTGTTTAACTAAAATTATATGTTATATGATGTATTATGCTGACTGACCTGTTTCCACTACCAGTCGTTGAACTCTGTTGACGTTGGAACAATTCTTCCAATTCTGCAGCAGTAATTCTACTTGAACAAGGTCTCTGCCGTATACTAGCAGTTCTAGGCTGGTTCGGATTCTGGTTACTATTACCTCCTGGGCTGCCGTATTCGGATGTGCTCTGGTTTATGCTATGTCTGGCTGGACTGTCGTGCTGAGAATACGCGAATGTGGAATGGTTGCCATCGGAACGAGATAAGTGAGGAGACATCTATGAAAAAATGTATTGATATAATATTGAGAAAAAATGTATATTTCTGTATTTTATCCAAAATTCTTTACCTGCACAGACTCGGCAGAACTCGATTTCGTCGTCGATATTCCAGTAGAATCCAAATCATCAGATGATTTTTCACCACCTCCTTCTAAAATAAATTATTTATATTATTGAGTTGATAAATTTTAGGTCACTAAATCTTCTGTTTTTTTTGTACCTAAACCTGCTACCATGCTCTTAGCCCTCGCTCGACCCACGCTTAAAGTTGTTCGAGGGTCACGCCGAGGTGGTGCAGGAGCCGGACCGCCGCGCCCTAAAGTACCCGAGCCAGTTTGTCCAGGAAATATTCCCGCACCAGCCTGATAAATGTGTGAAATTATCAGTGTTATTATCGACTTAAAGGTTTTTTGTAAGAGTACAAAGATCACCTAATACTAGTATGTATTATAAAATCATATTACAAAATATGACTCAAATGTTATAGTAAAGACTGATTTGGCAAATGATAAAAATTGAATGCGTAAAATAAAGACTATTTTTACCTTTCTCGGTAACGTTGCAAAATGTTGTCTCATAGATTGGTGATATGGATTTCCTCCACTGCCATTCATATCAACTCCACCCATATCGGGTTCGTCGAATGCACCAGGTCCAGGGTTGTGACTTGCCGGAGCAGATACCACAGTCATCTGGACAAGTTCGCCAGAAGCACGGATCAGTTCGACGACCCGTTCGTGAGATGCAGCGCTGACATCGGTACCGTTTATCTAAATCGTAGAAAATATTGAAAATGAAACTGCAGCTGGCTATAATTTAGTAGAATTATTTGAAATTCGTTTAAAAACAGAAATAGGTAGGTATATTTTATTACCGCAAGTAAGAAATCTCCAGGTTTCAATCCTGCCATATCAGCAGCGCCGCCGGGGTCTACATCGTCCAAGTATTGAAGAGCTGGACATCGTTCAGAGGGTCTGAGAGCCATCAGAGGCGACGATGCTTTGGCACCACGTAAAACAAATCCAAAACCTCGTCTGGCTCGGTGCAAAACCACATCTCTAGGTGTGTAGTTGTTTGATGGTGTTCCGGGAGAATTGTTGCTGAAATTAAAAAAATCGGAAATGACTTAACTAGGTGATGACTTATAAGGTGATTAAATTTCATCGTAACCTATCGATTGAGTATTCACTATAATGCCCATTTTTATTTTTACGTATTCAATATAACTAGAACTCATAAGTTTTGCACATTCGGCTCTAATAGACGCCTTTTAAGATCAAAATTTAAAAGTTGAACAAGACATCATCACTTTCAACTTATGCAATTTATAATGCTAAGGTATCAATATCACCAATAACAAAAACTGTTCTACATATTTATCTGGTAAAAACAAACTTAAAATATTATTGCAGTCATATTATATTACTAACGTTTTCTTAATCCGTGGAGCTGTAGCACTATAGTGTCTCTCCTGATGATGATGTCCTCCACCGGAATGGGTTTGAGGCTGATTACTTGTTGACGAGTGGCGCAGTCTGACCTCCTGAACACAATGCGCCGGAAACAAACCAACTGCACCAGCTCTAGTAACTCCTTCCAGCAATCCGCAATCGGTCGTTGCAGTCACTGGAATGGAGTAATATACATAGATTAAAGATTTCAATATTTCGAGTTTTGAGATAAAGGTACAATTGACTGCTGGAATAAATTTGTTTTAGAAGCACAAAAAAAAATTACTAAACCTCTAAAATAGATTACAAACTAAAAAGAAATGGCTAGATCTTGTTTCCTAATTAAGTAAATGTTTCTAACCTTTTAGCAACAGGTCTGTTGGCATTTACAGTATAGTCTATAAAACCATTTCTTTAATATTTTTAATTACATATAAGCATTGAAAACACCAAAAGCATCCACCTTACTGTACCTGTCATCCAGTGCTCGTTGTGTGTACCATACAAATTTTATGGTGTATGGATTTTATGGATATTATTATATTACTCAATTACCTTCAATGACTTCTCCTCTCTGCAAAACCAGATGTCCACTCATGGACGGAGGCGGACAATAGGGTTCCAAGCAAACCACTGTCGTTCCGCTATCAAATGTGGCCATACTTCCTCCTCCATTTGAATTGGAACCAACATTTCCTGCACCGTTATTGGAACTGCCGTTGGTGGTAGCAACCACAAAATCTGAACCAGCAGTACCAACTCCTGAAGATTCACTGCCTTCACCACCAGATTTGTCTAAAGAATAAATTTGTTGGTTATTTAAAACTGTGTATTCATGTCAGAAACATTGTGCGTATTGCATTATTCAATTACTATCAAAACTTTCAATTTCATAACTAATTAAATCATTATACATCCATCTGCCCAAGTCGTAACGGATTTCCTTCCTACTTCTGAATAATAGACAATTTCTCAATACTTTAATGATATCGTGAGAAATTGCCGGTTTTTGTATCATTAGTCAGTAGTTCATTGTATTGTTATAGTGTCACAATTAGCTATCACACTTTTTTTCATGATTATAAATAATAATTAATAATATTCAGTATATCAATTTAGAAAAATTACATCCGTACTGTGAAAATAGGAAGTCGGAAAGAAGTTGAAAGAGATTGTAAATTATTATTTATAGAAAAATAGATTATTATTCTTGGTTCTCATTATTCGACTTCACCCTGCACTGTATCTTCTGTATTTTTTTTCTAAATCCGGCTCTATCTCAATTTTTTGTACGCAGGAATCACTTTGCATATCGGCTTCTGCATAATAAGTATAATACTGAGCTTTTCCATATGAATATATGTATATATTTAATCAGAGAGCTGGCATTGTAGAGTTTTTCATAATTTGCAATTAAAATAATATTTAATAAAATGTAGATGATTTCTTCTTTTGCGTAAAAAAGTATATTTGTTGTAAATGATACCAAACAAAGGTAATTTAAATGGATTTACAGTATTTTTAAGGAAGTACGTAATTTTTATTAGAAATTAATAATTGTTTTTTAATACATATTTATAATAAAAATAAAAACATTATGCATAATTTGTGGTTGGGTCCAAAAAAAGAGAATACCACGAGCAAAACATGTGAAATTTGTAAATATTTATATTTGTAAATATAAAATTTCTTGATATAAAATCAGAAGTTAGTACCTAATTAAAGTTGAGAAAGAAAACCATATTTGCAAAAAACATGCTAAATTTTTGGCCGGTATCATTCTGCTCCCTAGCAAACTATAACCCGGCTTGAATAAAATTGATGATTTATAAATCTTATGTTCTTATAGATTTAACACATAACATCAAAAAACCATAAGAAATAACTTGAACAGCCTTGAAGAATTGTATTGAATAGAAAGAGAAAAAAGGAAATACTGAGAAAAGCTGGTAAAAAACACTGTAAGACCAAATTTGCATAAAAAGAAAATTGGGTTGAATTCACATTTTAAAAGTGGAGTCTACTGCCAAATTCGATAAAAGAAAAAATAGAATAACTCGAACAATTGAGATAGAATAGAATGTTTTTGGCTTGAAAGAAAAAATCAAAAATAATTTAAACAGCTTTGGAATATTGTATTTAAGAAGAAAAGGCAAATTATCAATACGTTACAAAGGTTACAAAGCACTGCCAAAACAGAAACATAAAGAAAACAATTAGATATAATTTAACGTACAAAACTGCGTTGAAATCATTACATAAAAAGGTCTGCACGATTCCAGTTCACAAAAATTAGACTTAAAAAAAGGTCTTGAAAGATTGATACCAAATTGACCAAATAATTCACAATTACTATGAGATTTGTTTTAAAAATAGGGTAACCAGCTCTCAACCTACACGTATTTGAATTAGCATATGAAATGATATGTTATTATTTCGTATTGAAGTATGTGTGGTGGAGAACTAGTTTGCATGGCAGAAAATATATATACGGTAACTAGTTCCTTTGTGAGATAATTTCATTTATTTATAAGTGGATACGATATATATAACTTATATCTTACTATATGTTGATATCTGAATAATTTTTATATTTATATAAATTTTTATTCTACTCATACCATGATTTAAAAAAAGCTGTTTCCTATTTGTTTTCATTTGTAATATTCATATCTATAGCAGGACGTTTCCGAAGTTCATTTATCATTGCATCTTCAATAGTAATTAATCTTTTTTTTTCAGATTAAATATCTAAGAAATATTTCCACTTTTTACTTCAACGAGTACCGATATTGATTCAGGAAAACATGTCAAAAAAAGCATGTAGGTATATAAACATGTCAGCAGTTCAAAAACAATAATATGATATATAGAATATGATATATATATAAATAATATTTTATTTTTATATTGATTTTGCTTTTCATCAATTTTTAATCTAGTTCAATATTTATATTTTATTAAATTTTATTAAAAGCTCAAACGTTCAAATTTAAAGTTTGGTGGAGAAAATTGCACAATTTTTGAAATTATAAATTAGCTTATTCGTGAATTACATTTCAAAAGAATAAAACTTTGTTAATTATTTTTATTTTTATAACAATTTAATTTTTTGTAAATTGGAGTATCATTCAAAATTAATAATGTTGGTTTTATTTTTCCAAATTTTTAATCATATACTGACATTATTAATTACATTATATTATTATACAATTTTTCTTAAATTTTATTAAAAGCTGTAACGTTCATTTTATACAAATGTTTGCATAATTTGTGGAGTTATAAATTAGTTTATTCATAAATTGCATTTCAAAAGTATAAAACTGTGTTAGCTATTATTGTTTTTATAACAATTCCATGGTAAATTGAATGCTTTTAATATTTATAAATTAAAATATTATTTAAAATAAATAGAGCTGTTTTTTATTTTTAATCATAATGAATAATATACTAATTAAAATATATTTCTTTAATTAACTATCTCTGTGAAAAGCAGCAACGTTCAAAATTTATTTAAAATTGTAATGTGTTTTTTATTTTTCAAAAGTTATAAGAATTTAAAATTTTTGTAATTTTAATCATTTTATATAAATATTTCAGTAATGTAAGAATTGGTTAGTTATTTTTGATTCTATAACAAAATCAACAACATTAATAATTTTATTTTTCTAATATTTTATTAATAATTTTATTTTTCTAACTTTTTAGTCATATTCAAAATAAACCAATAAGTAACCGTACAAATGATTTATGACCAAGTATTACACCAATTCAATTAATATCTATTTTATTCGAAAATAAATAAAAATATCAATATAAAATTATATTAAAAACAAAATACTGACTCAGGAAAAACTGGAACACAATAAAGTTTATGACAGTCCCATCCTTCATTCTGTAGGAATTATTTTTGTGCACTGAGAAATCGCTAAAGTTGTCAAACATTTTTTCCAATTCTTCAAAATAAGTTATTATATATTAAAAAAAACTATTTAATCACACCAACGTATAAATAACACTGGATTTTGTTATTTGAGTTTCACCACTATACACTTGTTATAACAAATTGTTTAATTAATAATTAAATGATGATTAAATTTGCTCTGGGCTATTGGCTTCACAAAGCAGAAATAATATAAAAATGCAGGAAAATTGCAAAATGCAGTTGATTTTAATTAAAACCGTAAAATAATTGAGAGACGAGAGAATGATTTAATAAATTAGTTTATTTTAGTTCACATATAGCTATCAAAACGTATAAAACATAAAAATAGAAATAGTATTTAAAACGTATTTTCTAATTAAATGGGATGCTGATACGTCTAATAATTTTAAACCATTTTCACTATCAAAGCAAATCCCTGAACAGTAAGTAATTTCGGAACTAAACGAAAAATATAGATTAATTATCTTAGAAAAATAAATTAATAATGATAAAAGCTATGCTCGCAGTTATTGCTTTTTTTAATTAAATTTTAATTTTCAATCATTGAAAGCATTCTTCATAAATGAGAAGCAAGTCAAATTTCTAAACCGTGTGGAAAAATAAAAATTCTAATAGTATTACTAAATACTGCTTTAAATTATTTTTCCTATGGGTACTATAAATCGATTTGAACAAAGTTACAAAAGAATACAACGCAAATCTAATAATTCAAAAGTAATAATAAAAGTTTAAGTTTACGGTGGCAATGCAAATCTTCGAAATGCCGGAAAATAACATTTAAAAATTATTACTAACCCCGGATATCATTTTTTTCGGTTAGATATAATATTTATATTGCTAAATACTGCTTTAAAATATTTCTAATATGGTCACTTTGAATCGGTTTAAACAAACTTAAAAAATAATACAAGACAAATTTGCTAATAATTCAAAAGTAATAATACAGGTTTAAGTAAACCCTGAAGAAGGTAGTGGAAATGCAAATCTTCAAAAAGTCGGAAAATAAATCTAAAATTTTACACTAAACCCGAATATCTTTAATGAATATTATTATTATTAGAATTATAATTATTAACTTCCCGTAGGGTAAGTTATAGTAATCGCAAAAAAATCGAAAATGAAAATTTTTATATATCTTTACGTTTCAGAGGTTTCTGAACATTTTGGCATACCTTAGAAAAAATGGATGTATGTGTGTGTGTATGTGTGTGTGTGTGTGTGTGTGTGTGCGTGTGTGTATGTATGTGCGGATACAAATTTTCGTCGACGATTTCGGGAACACGGATCAACCGATTTGAATAATTCAAAAAACATTCGATTCGTATTGATAAGGAGACGTGCTGATTAGTTTTTGGCGAAGGCAAGTCTAGCCGTTTCGGAGATACGGGCAAAAAGTGCCGGAAACGGTAACTCAGTTTTTAAGAGAACGGAGCGTCCGATTTAACAATTCAAAAAACATTTTACTTGTATTGACAAGATAAAGAATTGATCAAATTTTCATAAAGGCAGGTCTAGCGGTTTCGGAGATCTAACGAAAAAAGTAAAAAAAAATGCCATTTGGCGGTCAAAAATGATCATTAGACATATGCACATCAAATTTTCAGATATTTTATAGAGATTTTAACAATAAGTATAAATTTTGTTTATTTTCCAATGGGTTCCGTATCAATGTTTACCCGTTAGACAGCGACGCCGCGCTTACGCTAGTTATATTATTTCAATGAAATATGCAGTCAAATATTTACATTATTACCATGTATTAGGAATTTTAAATCATTATAAGCATTGCCTAAAGAAGGAGAAAATGTGAATTTTCAAAAAGTCTTCGAAAAAGAAAGGAAAATATTTGTACAATAGGTTAATAATGCGAACTAGATTATGCAAGGTTCGATTGATAATTTGAGGCATCTAATTTTATCGATGTTGACTTTTCCATCACCAATATCTAAGAACTTGTTTGAAAATGTTTTAATGGATAGCTTCAAAAAGTCGAAAAATAAATCTAAAAATTAATACTGAACCCAGATATCTTCAATCAATATTATTACTATTAGCATTAGAATTATTTTATTCAAAAAAATATACAGTCAAATATTTCCACTAACACCATGTACGATATATTATGAATTTAAGCATTGCCTAAAGAAGAAGAAAATGCGAATCTTCAAAAAGTCTTCGATAAAATAGGGAAATATTTGTACTATGGGATAATCCTACAAATCATATTATGCAAGGTTCGATCAATAATTAATAATTAGACGATCAAATCTAGTTTTATCAATGTTGACCTTTCCATAGCAAATATCTAAAAAAAAAAATGAAAATATTGTAGCGGATAGCTTTCTATTGAAGCTAAAATTTAATAGTAAACCCGGATATCTTTAATGAAAGTTATTACTATTAGAATTAGAATTATATTATTCTAATGAAATATTTTTTTTGTTACAATTTATTTTTGTTAATCAAGACTTTAATGTCTTATTTACAAAATTGATATGAGGAAAAAAAAATACAAAAAAAAAAACAAAAAATGCAATACATTGAATATAAAATGAAAAAAGTTAAAATAAACTAATAAAATATGCAGACAAATATTTCCACTAACACCATGTACCATGTATTATGAATTTAAACATTGCTAAAGAAAAGGAAAATGTGAATCTTCTTTAGAAAATCTGTGAAATTCATTTTGAAATGTTTTTGTGGATAGCGTCGAAAAATAAATCTATAAATTAATATTGTACCCGGATATCTTTAATAAAAATTATTATTAGAATTACAATTATATTATTCTAATTAAATAGTCAAATATTTTCACTATCACCATGTATCGATGTTGACTTTTCCATCGTTAATATTTAAAGAATTGTTTTAAAAATATTTTAGCGGATGGCTTTATAAAGTCGGTAAATAAATCCAAAAATAATATTATATCTTTAATAAATATAATTGCTATTAGAATTACAATTATATCTATTCTAATGAAATATGCAGTCAAATATTTCCACTATCACGAATGTATTAATACATTTATAATTATAAATTTTCCTTCAATTTAAGAATTGCCTAAAGAAGTAGAAAATGTGAATCTTCGAAACGTTGGAAGGTAAATAACCAAGTAAATACTAAACATAAAGTCTACATTAAATACACTTTAAATAAAATCAAATTAAAAATGAAATATATATATAATTTAGTTTTGAATTATTTAGAAAAATCACTGAAGAAGGTGACAAAGTATATAGGCGTAGGAAAAAAAACTATTAAGCATTAATTTTTTTTAATTAATCGATGCTGATATCCCATTAAATCATTTCACTAACATCACATTTAAATAAAGCAGATCACTTTCAAAAAACGTTTATAACCACGTATTCGCGACGTTGATTAATTAGTGCGATTATTAAACCTTGATTCTGAGTTAATGTAATTTTTATTTTTTTTACCGATTAAATACAACTTAATGATTTTTTTCGTTTTTGTATTTGCAATTATATATTATTTCAAGTGTGCGCGTGCATTTCGCAACAATTAGCGGACAGAACTGACAAGAGATGCAGTAGTAGGTTGCGGAGTCACATGTAAAGAAAATTTTATGGTCCCTTCTACCTACCTACCTACACTTCGTACGTTGATAATTTTTATGCGAATAAATGATTGAAAAAAATATATACATGTACAAAATACATATATATGTACATACGTACATATGTTATGTATTTAATGTTAATTATTTAACAACGCGTCGAAATAAATAGGGCAGAGCGGGGCTTAAAGGTCCGCTGGTAAAAAGGTCCACCACCGATATCTCTAAAACAAGTAAAGTTAGGAATTTGTTAGCAACAATATCTGAAAGTAGAGAACAAAAGATCTATAACCAGTCCTCACATTAATTATTACAAAGTTGTTATCAGGGGTATAGCCATATTTAAAAATCGACAACAAAAGTATTGTTTTTTTGTTTACGGGGCCTTAATATAATTCTTAAGTAGACATTATTTAATTGTTTTCAACCGTTTTTTATATATCCTATACAATAAGCTTACATGTGGGCGGGTAAAAAAGAGCATCTGAACTTCTACCATGACAAAGATCTAAACTAGAAAGTAAATTAGTGGTATAAGGCATCGTGCATTTAGGCAAATTGCTAAAACTTCCCGTACCCAAAATTATTTTTTTTAAAAAAGATAAGTTTTTTTTAAATTTTGAAAAAAATAGATTTTTGAAAAATTTTGAATTTTTGGAACAAAAACTTATGAATTTTTTATTTTGAAATATTTTGGAAATTTTGAAGATTTTTTCAAAGCAATAACTGCTTTAGCTGCATAGAGTCGCACTATCAAAGCGCGTAAGCGCCGCGTCGCTGTCTAACAGACAAACGATGCTACGGAACCCATAGAAATATAAACAAAATTGATACACATCATTAAAATCGCCATATACATAATATCTGATAGTTTGATGTGCATATGTCTAATGATCATTTTTGATCGCCAAATGGCTTTTTTTTTTCTTTTTTTACTAGATCTCCGAAACCGGCCAAAAAATCAATACAAATAAAATGTTTTTTGAATTATTAAAATCGGACGCTCCGTTCTCTTAAAAACTGAGTTACTGTTTTTGGCACTTTTTGTCCCGTATCTTCGAAACGGGTCGACCAGCCTGTGCCAAAAACTAACCAACACGTTTCCTTATTAATATCCGCACACAAACATACACACACATACATACATTTTTTCCAAGGTATGCCAACATGTTCAGAAACCTCTAAAACGTAAAGATATGCAAAAATTTTCATTTTCGATTTTTTTGCGATTACTATAACTTACCCTGCGGGAAGAATTATGTTTAAAAAAGCAACTTTACGCGAGATAAATTATATTAGTTATTTTAGTTTAGTTATTTCAACTCTTCTGATAAACATTTCTAACGAAGTACCAGATCCAGGTTATATACAGTGATACCTTTGTAGTATGTACGGATAAAATTTATATTTTGCACGGGTTGAATAATGTAGCGATTATTTCGTTAAATCCCTTTAAATTTGATATTCTGGTTTTTGCTATTTACCGGGAAAAACATAAGAACTATAAATAAAATTAATTATTTCGTTTATTTCCTTCAAAAACCACACGTATATATGTATGCAGAGTCCACACAAGAAAAATGACATAGCTAGCAGGTGTTCTTCAAGGAGGAGGGTAACTAGAGGATGACACTATAGGTTTACTTAATAAATTTGTACTATCTAAACACAAATCAATTGATTCTTATTTGTTATTAATATTACAAGTTCAATGACGTATAAAAGCTGCATACTAGGAAAAATATGAATGAGTTTTATTCATTCATTTGTTCGCTAAATTACATCTAAAAAACATTTTTTAAATTTTTGAAAAATTTTCCATGCTATTTCCATACAAAACTTTGATTGAATTGCGCGCTATCTAAAAGTTAATATTAAGAGTTAAAACTTTCAGAGAATTGTTTTTTATCAATTTGGAACCATTTGAGCCCCTGGGAGCAAGGAAATTCGAAAATGACCATTTTAAGGACCACCCTAATAAATATATATATATATATATATATATAATATATATATATATATATATATATATATATATATAAAGTAATATTTCTATAATCGTATATGAGAGTGTGACACAATAAATAATAAACCAGATAACTGCATTGTTGTGTAGGGCTGGGCCGTTCTTGTCATAAAATTTTAACAAGTAGTCTCTGTTACGAAATATTGCCACACACAATAATATAACAGGGTTTTATAATCTTATACAAACCGAGAAATTGAGATAGAAATTCAAAATTAAATGCTAATTTTTTGCAAAAATAATGGCAAAAAAATATTAATTAGCGTTAGCCGTTAGCCATTAGTTATGATGTTACTTTTTACTTTAGTACTTTTTTTTTAAAGTAGGGTCTCTCAAAGCAAGTTGAATTTAACCCTTTCCACTCAGATGTTGCCGCTCTGGCGACAAAATACGTATTAATTCTGCGTTTAGCAAGTGGAAAGGTTTAAAAATTATAAATTTATAGTTCAAGGAAAAGTCTCGATTCTTGAAAACTTAGGACAATTGTGTTAATATTTTTACCGTGGTTCGAGAAATGTTATTCACGCATTGTAACGGTTGCAAAGATTAAATAAACAAAATTAATAAAAATTAACCACAATAACCAAAAAATGGTTATCATTTACCAAAGCTCTAAGGTTGCTCCTGAAAGCTCATAACTTTCAAACAACGTAAGATTTTCTTTGCTCATATTTTCAGGACAGTTAGGATCAATAGCACTACTATCACCCCGTTTCGGTTTGACGTTAAATTGTGGGATTCCCGAAATTAGTAGCATTTTGCATACATTGGTTGAATGTATGTCAGTGTAAAAACTAATTTTCTAACAATCTATCATACAATCTTTATATGAAAATGTACGACATTAGGGCAAATAATACTATGACATATAATAACATACAAATATTTATTAAGTTATCAAAAATGCAATTTATTATTTTTTAGCCCTGTATCATGCGTAAATCCACTATGCAAACATTCAAAGCTAAATAGATTTCAAAACACATTCTTAGCAAGGCTACAATAGCTATCTAAATAAACGGACACGTACAACATAATAAATTAATAGTAATGACTGGATAATCTAGCACAATTCAAATACATAGATTGATTGATAAAAAAATTACTGAAAAAATTAAAACATGCACAAGGAATGCATCAAGTATTTAATTTTTCATGCCGCCATATTTAATAAATATATGTTATTTGTTGGAGAACTTTTCTACATGATTGGTAGAAATCGCTATTAGAAAATTAGAAATCGGTATTAGAAAAATAAATTTGTACTTACAAATTGATAGATATATGAATTGATACAATTACTCTGTACAGAGTATGTCCTTTCACATACTTCGTTTTATTATTTACTAGATTTTTTTTATTAGTTATTAATGAGATTTATCTTCTTTCTGGAGAATGCTTTAAGGTGATCGTTTCACAGAACAACATGATGCTAAAAATGCTTCTATAAATTATTTCACATTTTAACGACTTACGTATTACTGGGCTCTTGGAGAAACTTATTTACAGAAAAGATTTCTACCGTAATAATTAATCAGTAGCTAATAATTAATCACAAAAATAGTCGAAACCTCATGCGAAATCATTGCAAAATAAATTTGATCATGGTAAAATTGATTTTGGCAAAAAAGTGAAGGAGGGAAAGTCAGGCTAAAATTGTTGACTTGAATATTTTACAAAACCAACATAATGCAAAAATCATTTTCAATATCTACTATTCAAAATTTTAGCTTCTACTTGTCTACTGGAATCTATGACTTACTTGTATACAGGACTTTTGGATAAACTTAGGGGGCGTCCATTAATCACGTAATCGAGTTTTTAAGCATTTTTGGGCCCCCCTCCCCCTTGGTGATGCTTGGTGATATTCAAAATTAACCACCCCCTCGCCCGCCAAACATCAAGTGTATTTTTAGTTAGTGAAAAATCTAACATTTTTGATTTTTTTTTTGAAAATGTTTGAACTTTTTTAAAAAAATAGTTAAAAAATAAATACACGTGATATCTTACTATACCCCTCGCCCCCCCCCCCGTGATATTTCGTGATTTTTTACTATACTCCTCCCCCTAAAAACCTCACGTGATTAATGGATGTATATGCCCCCTTATTTACAAAAAAATATTGCTACAGTAATCATTAATTACTGAGTCCAATGATTAACAAATAACTAAGAATAATTCTCATCAAAAAATATTTAGTTACGACAGAGTGAATTTGATTATGGTAATTTGCTTTATTAACAAATCGCTAAATATTCTATCATAAACTATTTAACATCAACTGGAATCAATAGCTTGCATGTGCATGTGGAATCATAATAAACTTATTTACACAAAAACAATTTAATATCTTACAATTACTAGAATAAATCATCAAAATAAATGAAGGAAATTTTGGTCAAATATCTCTTCATAAGTCGTTCAAATATTTACCCATTGCAGAGTAAATTTATTATGGTGAATTCCTTTTGGCAGAAACCGAGGTGAAAAATCATATTTGAGGAAGAAAGTACAATTGATCAATCTGATTTATTTTTAATTTAACATATTATAAAAAAAGTATTAAGAAGTGTTTGACTTGAAGATTTACTTCCGAACAGAAGGGTACAAAATAAAAAGAAGCAATTAGATGACCCTAATTTATTCTGTTCTATAAAATTCGTTTTTGTTTAAAGCTATTTATACCACGTAACAAATTGCTTATATGTCTATTGATCTACATTGTGTTAATAAACAAAAACAAAGAAAACATCCAAATTAAAAATCGATCTATCATTAACATCATAATCGATTTCCAAAATCAAATTCACTCTGATTCTGGACAAAAACACCAAGACGAACACATGTCTTCATTTGTTCACAATTTATATAGTATTTCTAATAAACAAACAAATATAGCGCATATCATCAAACTAATTGATAAAGTGTAAAGTCCCACTGACCTGTAATCAAGCTAACATCATCCTCATGGCTCCTATCAGACCCCAAACTTGAACTGGCCGAACTGAACGGCCTGTCAGTACTCGGGTCCGGAGAGCCCCTTTCGAAATGAAACGCGCTTCTTGGAAATCCATGATGATACGGCATGGTGCCTCCTGGTACATACGTGACAGAATTTGCATGGTATTGATAATTTCTAGGCATAGTTCCCACCATCGAAGGTTCCGGAGAAGGTTGCAAAGGGGGCGAAAGATGGCCTCCTCCTGGAGGCTCTGGTGAAGACGGTGAAAGCAGAGGGGTGCCTCCTGGACCCCATGCTGCTGATCGGCGCTTTGGATTGTATCGAGGAGGTCCTCGGAATGGTACTATAGTTTTTGAGTAAATGGTGGATTTACATTTAATAATTTATATTTTATTCGCCTGGTAAACAGGATCACTATATTAGGGAAATCATTTTGATTTTATTGTCTTAATAGTTAAATTTATTTTATCGATTGGCAATACAAATAACTAATGACTGTTTTCACAATTACCATTCAATATCAAACGTGACATTCATAGTTGTTCATATCAGATTTATTTCTAATATAAGGAAAAAAGTACGACACTTCGTAAGAAGTAAGACTTCGTTACGTTTTTGAATAACTATTTGATCTCGATCAGACTTTATTAACCTAAAACACTGCAAAAGATGTTAAAAGTTAAAGTAAGTACAAATTGTAATAAGGCTTTCAAATTTTAAGGAAAACAATGAAGACCTCATAAAGTAATAGCCTGAAGTATTGCAAAATATTGTTGCAAAATTTGCTGCAGATAAAATGATTTTGAGCTTATAAAAGAAACAATTAGAATTCAATTACCTAAAACCTTGCAAACTTTAAAGTAAGTATAAATTACTTATATAGAAATATTGTTTTAGATTTGTAAAAAAAAACAATTAAAACTAAATGGCCTCAAACTGTATATCACATTATATTCATTAATTAAAAACGCCCCAAATACATATTTCTTAAATTTTTTAATCACGATCAGATCAAAATATTTTACCTTCTCTGAAAATTCATATTAATTATATTATTATAATAAACATTACTTTATAAAAAAAAAAACAAAAGTAATTTTTTTCCATGTTCAGGAACACTAAAATGTATCTTTTACATCGTACTGATATTTCTTTGACATCAAAAGGCAAATGACCTATAATCGTTCGATCTTGAACCGTTTGCAAGGAAGAAAAAATAAAAGTGAACATTATTCAAATTATGTGTTAAACCTACGCTTTTTTCCTAATTTGGTTCGAACAATACACATATAGAGCGATATATGTATATATATACAAAGATGTATGTAATTGGGAAAGTAAAATGTTTTGAACATTTATTGTTTAGTGAGTCATGAAATATGTGTAACTTAAAGTAATCCTGTAGTTATTTAAAGATTGCATTACGCTTTTCAGCTTGCAACTTTGTATTGAGAAGAGATACATATGTATATGAAATAGAGATCAAAAATAATTTTTTCAATACCACCATGATACAAAAAATAGAATATCAAAACATAAATTAGCTTTTAATTATATCAAATGCCAATGCAAAGCCACTATTTAAATGATTCATTAATTTTTTTTTATAAAGTGAATTCTAAACCGAGGCGTCATCTTGTTGGATAAATCATAAAAATATTCTCTTTTGCCAATTTTATGTCAAAACATTTTATTTTCATGCAGAGTCTATTATGTTAACTATAAATTTTTGAAGTTATTAATTTACACAAATATTATTCCATATATCTCATATATTTAAAAAATGTAAGAATCAAGGTTTCTTATAATATAATGAATAGTTGTAACGCGAAAAAATGATCAAGATAATTGGATAATATCGCATCGCACATATATTTAGAGTTTTTTATTCTGACTCAACATGACTTGTGGTGTACCACAAGGCTACGCACAAAGACACCATTTTTAAATTGACTTCGGCAATAAAATCATAGTTTATTTAATTTGGGTTAAACGAGTATGGCAATTCAGATATACCTTTAAAAATAATATTAAGTATTATTGAGATATTATACTTCCTAAAATACTCAGAAACAAACACACCACTCAATAAATGTAAATACTTAGGACTAAAGATAAAACAAATTATAAGTGATTATGGGAAAATATGGATACAATAATAATACTAAATAATGTGTAAAAACGATAAGTGACAGAGTTAATGATAACTAAATATTACTGAATAATTAATGGATTGATAATTAAATGGATGACATTTATTAAAATAATAATAATTTTTGTCTCAAATAACAATATTATAGTATTTAAAATATTTTACTTTTAAACAACAAATAAGCAATGCAAAAAATTACACAAAAACTGAAAACGTCATATATGTAGAAATAACTCGATAATTATTATTATGAAATTAATACTATGAAAAGCATTTCAGTGTATAAATGTTTATAGTTAAGCAAGTTTTTTCATAAATAACGAACAAAAATTCAAAATGATTTGTAGCATGTTGAGAACAATTTTAATAATAAAGATGTGTTCATCATCGAATTTCATTATTATTAACAGCAGTTTATCAATCCTAACAAATAAATTCAATGTTTTATAGTTATTGATGATTTAGTGCATATGTGAACATCAATGTGATATAAAAATAAAAATATTCACATAATATCAAAATGAATGAGAATAAACAACACTAAAATTATTAACTAATATCATTTAATAATTTAACATCAATCTGTGGAAAAAATTGTTAAATCGCCTGTGAAAAAAATGTGTTGTTATAACATCTAAAATTTCTAATATTTCTTTGAACTTTACCTTCAGTTTCTCAGCAATTTGGTCACTCTTCGCATTTTTTTTAGTAAATCTATGCCAAAGCGCGCAATGTATATAATTTTTAAAAACAATTCATGCTCTAACATTGACTTATGAGCATTTCTTTAAAAATTTAATAAAAATTTAAATTTGCATCAAGATTCAACACTACATCTAACAACTAATCACTACTCTGTCACTATACGTCTAGGAGGCACATTTAACACACATGCTATCTAATTGTTAAAAAAAAAACTAAAAATCAGGAATTATAACAGAAGACATCTATTTTAGTTTTGTACCATAAGAATTGATAATCAGATTCTAGTAGAATATCTTGAAAGTTTAATATTTTTGTTCTTTTAGTACAGCTGTATTTTGAAATTGCTAATATGAGTAAAAAATTGTCTTTCATATGGTACAAAAATCTACATTTACACGTTCCATCTACTTTGACATGCCCAGTTATAAAAAAAATTATTAAAAAAAAATAAAAATGATAAAAATTTAATTACTCACCGATATCTTGGTTGCTGTAATTTCTGATTACTTCAGCCAGTTCCATATTTCCAGCAATCACTGCAACCTGAAATTTTTAAAACAACAATTATTAATAATTTTCTGCTAAAATTAGTTGATAGATTGCGCCTAACTTTATTAGGTTCTATAAAAAAACATGTCTTTATTTATAAAAATTACCACTATATTATATTACTTTATTTTTATAAATTCATTGATATTCAACTTTCTATCTATTCTTCCACTAAAAACATCAATTATTTTTAATATTTTTCCATAAAATAACTCAAATTGAATATAGAACAACATGTAATAATTGGTAATTTCATTTGTTGCAAGTATTTTGTCTGATTTTTTTAATAAAATAATATTCCTAAATTTGCAAATCAGAATAATATAAATAATTATTGGCAATAAATATCTGGATTATTAAAAGGGGCTGATTCTGCTAGACCAATGCTATGGCAAGGCTATGTTATGGAGTGCTATTCTCGAACGTTCATATAAATGGTACTAAAAACTATAAAATGGTCAAAATGTTATGTATTATCTGTGCAGTAAGGCGTTGTACACATAAAATGCAACTTCATCTGTACGTTATTAAACCACACCACGAAGATCCAGTTATGATAACATCGTTTTTGTGCGTTTTCTAGGTTAGGTTTTCTATCCAAAATTGCCTAACTGCACAGCAACCACATAGCATTTGACAGTTTTTAGTACCGTTTTATATGAAGCTACACGAGCGTAGCGCTACGTAGGATGCCCTTGCCATAACATTGGTTTATTTTACGGCAGAATCGGGCCAAATTGTGAATCAAATGTTAAAAGTTTCATCTATTCAATTAAGGGCAAGTTTCTATATTATATCTGAAGAATTCCATTCTTTTTCAAACTTACAACAAACTAATGACAAATATGATGAATGAATTGTCTCCTTTTGTTCTCTATATATTACTCCTTTCCTAATCTATGCTTAGATCCTTATCTATAACTTATTGTTAGTCTTAGATTATTTAATTATTAATACTAATTCAAAGGCATGGTCAATGATGAAGCTTTTTAAATTAATAAAAATTTGAAGCAAATTGTCTGTCACTTCTTTAAGTTACAACGAAATATAATGAACAACAAATCTATTTTCATAACCATGTATAGCATTGATGATTATTGTCTACGTTTGATTTTATTAAATATAACTGATAAATTATGTAGTAATAACTTATTTTCATCACTAATTATATAACGTTGCGTATTAGTTTCTTCAATTCATATTATTTTTTTTCTAATATTATATTATTTTATTTGAGATGAGCAATAAAAATTGACTATGAAATCTTTTTACGTTTTATTAGAACATTTTAAATGAGGTCAGAAAATATAGACTAATTTTATTACATTACTTTGAGAAATGAATTACATTGTTACAAAAATGAGAAGTCTGAACTAACATAAATATTTCAATTCTGACCTGATACGGAGTTTGACTTGAATAATTCAAGGCTTGTCTTCGAGCCCCCCTGAACAGCAAAAGTCGTGCGCATGCATCTCTTGCATTCACGGCACAAACATGTAAGGGGGCATTCCCAGAGGCATTCCTGGCGTCCATGTCGGCCCCATAAGCTAACAGATGCTCAAGATGCTGAACCAAACCATTTCGGCATGCCTGGGGAAAAGAAGCAGAGAATTTAAAAATCAATAGTTGCATCACAGTTGAAAATTTTATTAACAGACAAAGGCAAGTCAAAATCTTGTTTTTTGGCAGATCCTTAATTCACCAGATACTGTTAATATCTTTCGGTCCATAAACTTGTCATTCATACAATTCTTATATTTCCTCACCTGGTGAACTTCTTGCCATCCTTGTAGATCTTTGGCCCCTATCGTCGCATGGTCGTGAAGTAAGGCTTCGCATATGGCAGGATCTGTTTTGTGTGAAACCGAGGCATATAAAGGCGTCAGACCTTTACAATCTCGATAATTTGGAGAAGCACCGAGTTCTAGCAGAGTTCTGAAATAAAGCAAAATGTATTAAATGATACATGAATTAAATTTTCCTTTA
>NW_020536999.1:58819052-58849222 GCF_003426905.1 Ctenocephalides felis
TTCTTCTAGAACGTTTAGATGATTACTTTTGTTATTATTAAGAGTTATTAGAGTTTTTTTTAGTATAGATGAATAGTAATTGTAAGCATAGACCATTTTATATAAATTCAATAAATTTTAACCCTTCCACTAGCTAATTCCGAGATTTATATGAATTTTGCCGCCGTAGCAGTGGCATCCGAGTGGAAAGGGTTATATAATCTTTATATTGCTATTACTAGAAATATAACAAATTATATATACACTATTCGATACAATTAGCAGCCAATTCGTCGAATAAAACTAATAATTAATTTTTAATTATTGTAGAAACACTTATGTGCAGTAGTATTTTGAAAGATATTAAATTATTAAATTTGATTTGATTAAATCTAGTTAAAAATGTATACAAAGGCAGAAAACACAATATTTGAACAATATTTAAAATAAAAAATTAGCAAAAACACAGAAACAAGATTACAATTTTAATTAACACAACATTTTGATTTAAAATAGTAGTTATGTTTTTGTTTTTGGTTAATTAAATTTTCTAACAATTTTGTTCAAAATACTTTACAATTAAGTATGTAAGTATTTACACTTTATTACTACTTTTTTAAATTAGTATTTTTTTTTAAATTATATTCATTGTTTAAAACAATTGTTTGTAATTTTGACATACTGTTATTTATTATATATATTTTAATTCGACGCGATTGGCTGTTAATTTATGGTTATGGTAATGTTTTATAATATTATAAAAATGTGTCAATTTATACTAAAAAATCGCTAACTCTTCAAATGGCTTGAATTACGTTCCAGAAGAAATAAATTTTCCAAAATACTGATTTTTAAAAAACAGACAAAAATTTCCCAGCTTACCACGGAAAACTTTACATTTCTATTTTTATTAAAAGTTTTTACAGCTGAAAATTTTTGTACACACTTTGTAATTTTTTATACAACAGCCTTATTATTAAATTAATATCTAATTATCTAATTAGCAGTTAATAATTATCTAATTACTATAGTAATATTATAACCATATATCTTAAAATGATTCTTATGTGAAAACCATATCTTATTAGCATGTATGCCTACAATATAAACAAATATTGGATATATATATATATATATATATATATATATATATATATATATATATAAGTGCATATTAATAATAATTATTTTATTTTATTTACAATCACACGTTCCAAATAAAAGTAATGACTTTGTATTACATCTGTATTACATTTGTTTAGATATCAATATATCTAACTTTATTAATAATAAAAATTATTTAAAATATATATATTTACGCTAAATTTAGGCGAATATATATATATATATGACTAAATCGATCGACATTTTATTCTAATAGCCAAATATTTTAATAAAATCTTTTGGATACAAGATAGATTTTATAAAATTCATAAACGATGAGTTTTGATGCAGTATCATAATTTTAATACAAAATTCTTGTATTTTTTTAAGATGATTTATTAATTGATGTTTTATTACTAGCTGAATTGTATTTTTATGTTTTTTAAATATTTTAAAGTACAAAAAAAAATTATGTAAGGAATTTGATAGTTTTGTGTTTATGATGCAAAAAATTAAAAATCGTGATTTTTAAAATATTTGTTTTAATCGTTTTACAGTTAATATTGTAGCCATTACATTGATAGTCTTAATAAATATTTTATTATTATAGAAACCGTTAACGAAGTTCTGTGCAATCAAAACTATTTTTTTCTATATTTTCTGTAAAAATGGTTAAACCTACAGATTTGATTTACGGTTGTTGCAAATTGTACAAATATACAAAAAATTTTTTGTTGTTTATAAAAATTGGCCACGTTTATTTAGCATTGTGTCAATTCCTATATGCATTTAGTTTTGGTCATAAATGGTTTAAAATGATTTTTTTTTGTCAGATGGTGTTTTGAAATTTTATGAATTTATTTTTTATAGTAGATTGTCTATAAAATTGATGCAATCCCATTTTTTGGGGTTACTGTTTCAATATTTAATTTGGTTTTATCCACAATTTTTCGAGTAAGTTCTATTTCAAGTGTCTCATATGACTTAGACTAATTTTCTTAAAATTTTGCTAAACTTTATGCAATGTACTCGATTTTAGTTCATTTTACTGGAATAAGTCGTAAATGGATTTAACACAATTTTACCCAAATTTAACTAATTTAACAAATTTATTCATTAAGATGATGTAATCTTAGTTGCTCTATTTTGTTTGTTTTGTAATCAATTAATTTAATTCCGATCAAACTTACTAGAATTTAAATTTATATCAATCATTTTATTTGATTCACTCAATTTCACTCAATTAACCAATTTTTACTTTTTAATTTTAAGTCAATTTAACAAAATTACAATCAAATTCAATGGATATTATTCGACTTCCTCACATTTACAGTTTAATTCAATTGGGATTCACTCAATTTTTATGATTTTACTCTATTTTAGCAAATTTGCACTTGATACATATATTTTACTCTATACAATTTACTCAATATTATTTGATTTTGAATCATTTGGTTTAACTTTACATCAAATTTATTAAATTTTATATTGATTCCATTTGAATGGAATGAATTCATTTGATCCAATTTTATATAATTATATGTAATTTGGGTAAATTTTTGACAATTTCATTTGATGGCGCATAATTTCAGCCCATTTAATTTGATTTAGCAGATAACTTGCAATAAAATATTACTAAATTCATTCACATTCACTCAATTTATCCAGATTCACTCAATTTATTGAGAATTACTCAATTGGATTCACTCATTTTTGAGTCAATGTATAAATCATATGAAACACCCAAGTTTTCATCAGTAACTATTTTTATTATTATTGGTCAACATTTTTTATTTTAAGTTTTGCAACTGCAGCACTTATAAAATTTTTAAAAAGTGTACGAATATTTGTTGAAAAATCATTATAATTTCACTAATCATACATTTATGATTTATATCAGGACTTGCCGAGAAAATATAACACAAATGTTAGGAATAATTTTGTAAAGTTATTAATAGTTAAAGTACGGATCATCTATCTGAATCAATATGGATAATGTTTAAGAAAATTCACCAAACAAAAACTAAATGTTGGGCCTACAATTATTTGAGAATTGTGCCGAGTACATTTCTGATTTACACCAGAGCAGCCTTAATTTTCTTGTCTCATTGAATATCCTCACAGATGCAGAAATATTAGAATTGACATTGAAGATGAATACGTCTTGTACCGCATGGTTTAATACATATAAAAGTACTGTAATCAGGTTCTTCTTAACCATACTTAATCGATCAAAACATTTGTTTGATCAATAATAGGTTAATATTAATCGAGAATTCTTCATTACACTCATTTGTTACACAAATCCCTTCAATTTTCTGTATATACTTAAATAAACAAACAACGTATTTATTTAGCGACTAATTTTAACATAAGCTTAATTAGCAGCTTAAGTATACTAATTTTTTCAGTTCCATATCATCGTTTATGATTCAAAGCAAAACGTCCTATTTTTATTACTAAAAATGCTTGATCACTCATCTGCATATAAATAGTTTATATAAATATTCACCTAAGCCTTCCAAAACTCTATGCAAACGTAGTTTAATTTTGGCACCACTTTTTCTAATTTTAAGCAAATTCCAAATATCACGTCCAAAGATATTGCACAAAACACTCGACAAAATCGAAATTCAGTCGATATAAAGTAGAAATCGAAAAAAATATTGTATGACCGATTAAACAAAGATTTCTAGATTCTTTTTCGATTTCTACATTTATAATAATTACATAAACAGTAAACAATCTTTACATCCAAGTAAGAATAAGCAACTTACCAACAAGTTTGGTACTTATATTCTAGAGTCATATTACCAATTCTGATTCACTCACACCATTGTTCTCAACATCAACTTTTCTCCATTAGTGATGTCCTAATCTGCCATTCTTAGGAACTGCTCCAACAATCCTAACTTTGCCTTGGGCGTCCGAAAACTGAGGAGGCGGTGCTAGAACTCTATCACTCGCTCCACCTACGAATTCTGGTGGAGGAGGCACAAATGTGTCTTCGGCTACTTCTGATGAAGCATTTGAATTCTGTGTCGAAACGTTAGAAGTCAGGTTTTCTTCTGCAGGTGGTGGCAGGCGTGCTAATGATACTGCTTGTCGTGATGATGTTGTTATGAGATTTGAATCGGGATAGAGTTTGTTGCCGAATTGGCGGTGCTTGGTGGTGGATGATTCTGTTGTTTGCTCAATACCTAGAAAAATTGAATATTTATTAGCATTATATAACTATAGTAATATTTGGTCAAGTTCTAAGTAAAAAAATAACAGCGATAAAATTTTAAAGAATTAAGTAAAACCAATTTTGATGATTAACAAAATAGTTGAACAAGTATTCTTAAACTTTTCTAAATAATGGCTACATTATGGACAATCAGATAGGTAATAAGCGAAAGAAGGCAAGTTGCGTAATCATGCAAATACGTGTAAATAATCAACTTTATCAACAATAATAAGAATTATCACTTCACTCAAAAAGTCCGTAGGATAACTAAGAAAAACCAATTTTTTGCCAAAATTCTTTTTTACTCAATATAGTTTTCTTCGAAGACGATATACCGATTATAGTAAACTTCGAACTTTTCGAAACCATTTTTATAGTACGATTTGTACTATGCCACAAAATTCAGCTATCATCTCATCACTTGGCAAAAATTTATTCAGAACGAGCATCCTTTTGAGATCGGAGAACAGGATATGGACGCTGGAGAACAGATCTAGAGAATATAGTGAGTGGTGAATCAATTCGAAACCCAATTCATGTTTTTGTTTTGGTCATTGTTTTCACGGATTTGTGACCTGGTGCGTTGTCCTGATAGAGCAGCATGATGTTCAAATGGGACTGTTTTTTCGATTTCAATCTTCAAATGTTCCAATAACATTATACTATTATATTGATGAAGACATTACTCACGAATCCCAAAAAGCTGACGCTATAATCTAGCCAGCAGATTATTTGCATTTTTTCTCGTCATCATGTCTAGTCCACTCGGCTAAATAATCGTCTATTCAACTCCGGGTTGTAGTGATGAAGGCAGGTTATAAATATGGTGGTATTATGATGCAAAGACTCAGTTTTGTTTCAATTGAGACTGTGCCAAATACTCTTACGAATCTTAAACTCGTTATGTTTTTGGTCAAATGTGAGTTCGCGCGGCACCCATTTAGCACAGGGATTTTTTCTATCCAAATATTCGTGACAACTATCTCAGACAATTCTATTTTTCGGTTTTCCAAAACGTTTCGGTGTTCTTTTTTGGTATTTTCCGTGTAACCTCAATTGGCCTTTCAGAGCGTTCAGCGTCATCAGTGTTCACGATTAAAATCAGCAAACAACTTCTCCACCATTTGCCTCGATTTGGCACACTCCAGATAACACTTATCAAGAGATACTTTGGCAGCAATGGTATTTTTACCCATCAAAAAGCAATGATATATCAAACCTCAAATTTGCTTTGAATTCATGGTTTCAAAAAACTCAAAAGTATCGTCACTTGAACCTCTGTAACTTTTGTAAACTAATCGTCGGATTGTCATGAAATTTTGATATATATCTTCTTAAAGTTGTTACTTCCTACAAATCATATCGATGATTACATAACTACATCATCTATGTGTTATCATACAGACTTATTGAGTGACGTAATAGCTGTCTAAGCAAAATGTTCAATTATTTATTTCAAGAATAAAGATTTCGCTTTCATTAAAAACCATTTTTATTTTATATCTTTGAAACATACTTTATCAGTAGCTGTATGAAATAAATTAATTTGTTTAACACATTTAATTTAATCCATTTCGAGTTCTAGAAATGTATTTTATTTGAGTGTGAACGTAAACTATAATCAGTAGCTAAATACAAAACACCATAGTGCTTCGGCATAGATTCCGATTCCGCATAAAACTCAAACTTTGATGAATTTTTATAGTTCAACCGCTTATCCTAGGCCTATAATATTTTAATATGTTATTTCAGACTATGAAATCTATCATTGTACAAAGTTTCATCAAAATCCTAAAGAAGTTCGATATTTAATTACAAAGAAACGGGCAGAACGATCTTTACCAAAAACTGACCAAAGCAATTCCTAAAACATGGACAAAGAAGATTATACTTCTGCCAATTACAAAGAAATAGCTTGGACCAACGATAGACTTTCTCGAATGCCTTTCTAATTTTTTACAAACAATTCAGAATTACGTGAAACGTCCAGAAAACATAAAATTAACACATGGGATTCTAAAAATCCATTGATGAAAAAAAACTTCTTCTTAAGAAAATAATAATGTTTATTATTTTATTTTCCTTTACCTAGTCTTTCTGCTGCCGATCTGCCAAGCGTTTTACTTCCCTGATTCCGGGCCAGAGCAATCGAGTTAGCCTGCTTTCTGGTCAGACTATTATGCCTCTGCATAGTTTTGGAAAATCCTAAATTAGACTGAATGCCTCCATTTATTTCTAGTTGATGTTGTTGCCGCAATTGAGAAACTGTATTAGTTCCCAATTTTGTTGGAGCAGGAGACTTCTTGTCATGTTGTTGCTTGTTTTGATCTGAAAATTTACCTAAAAATTGATAAAACAGAATTGATAAAATTATAAGGCGTTGATAGTTCTACTACTATTTATTTTTATTATAGTATCAAATAGTATAATTAAATTCTTTTTACCTTTACTATTTATATCAGCTCCTTCTTGGTCTGAACTGACGCCGCTAGAAGAATTATCTCCGGCAGTTTCATTTCTCGTGACATTGGTGTCGGTATTGGCACCATCTTGTTCTCCATCTCCTGCAGGATTTTCTTTTTGTTCTAGAAAATCATCTGGATATGACTTTGAACATTTAAGACGCGTCCTTATTTTCTGTATCTCGTCCACTGAGAATGAATGCGCGAGAGAAGTTGAATTTGTACTGGAACCACTGTAAAAATAAATACAAAATGATTGATATTGGACAATAAAAAAATGCTGAATATTTAGTAATAAATTAAAATATCTTATCAATTATTAAATACCTCGTATTGCTGTTACCACTCGTCTCGCTAGCTGATCCATTACCGTTAGTTCCACCATTGGTTTGAGATTTGACTTGAACATTAGGAGTATTATTTGATGGTATTATTCGTTGTTGTGATTCTATAAAGTAATAAATTATTAACAAAATCGTTTTGACATATATTGAAACTTTCAGTTTCATTTTTGTGGCAACTTTTTGAAACCACAGGCTAGTTTTTGTTTGAAGATCAAGCCGTAACATCAAAATGTTAAATAGAATTACTTAATAATTTTCAATAAAAATTGTGCTAAACTATTTCAGCTCCAAATATTTTATTATGCGTATAAAAATATACTTATGTATTTCCAAGAAAATTTATTTAGTGCGGCATTTAATAACATTTATAGCTACTTTAATAAACTATTTATGTTTTCCTGTAGACAATTATATGGCAAGAGCAAAGCAACATAGATAATGCATACTAGTATAAAAAAAATCCAAACAATTTATTTCATACCAGTTAATTGTTAAGTACCAACCTGTATTAATAATAGTATTATTATCTCCATGTGTAACTTTGATTCTCTGCACGTGTGTCCTGTCTCCCGAAACGGGAATTGTGACCCCTATTCTATTACTTTGCAGATTTGGATTAGTGTTGGACCTGATCCTCCCTTGCATTTGCTCCTCATCAGATTCACTCATACTGTAATCGGGCTCTGGTATCGGTGGAGGCAGAGTTGCAGTCTAAAAAATTGATTTAATCTATTTATGTATTCAATATTCTGTAACCAGACGCTAATATACAATTATTAATGTATTTAGAATTTTTATTCCAAATCCTGGTACAACATCTCACTATCATCACTATCAGTTTTTGGACTTCTAATATTTTCTTCTAAATAAAAATTGATAGGCTATAGATTTGGTAATACTGCTTATTAATATTAATATCAAATTGCGTTTTCATTTAACCAAAAATCCCTTAAATATTGAAATACAAGTTAAATCATCAATCTTGGTTACTAATTTTTCCTGTATACTGGACTTTTACCATATACGACTTACATTATTTATGCTATTCTTTCTGATAGGTTGCGCATAAGGATTTGAAGTTTGCTGATTTTGTTGCTGCACAGCGTTGTCCTGAACTGATGTCGACGACTGGCTGGTATCACGCATACTTTGAGATTTTCGGACCTGCAAAAATAATGAATGAGCATGATGAAAATTAATTCATTCAGTTTCAAAATCTTAATATTAATCTATTAGTCTTACTTGATTTCTATTGCTTGATTGCTCTTGCTGTTTTGCTCTATACCCTACAGCTCTAATATCTTGTGGAGATGCATATAATTTGGCACTAGTTGCAGGTCTAAAACTTGACATTACTGCATTTGGATCTCCAGATACTTCACTGCTGTTTGGAATGCTTTCTTGGGCTAATAATCAAAACATTAATAAGCTACAATTGTTGATATAATTATTTACACCAAAATAGTTATTCAATAAGGTCAATTTCGAACCTTTGGTGGTATTTCCTGACGTCTGATCCAATTCCGATTTGCCTCTAGAAACATCAACAGCAACTAGTTGACCAGTTGTTGGAGGCGGTGGTGGAGGATGAGTCGGGGGAGGTAATTGTCTAGCACCTATAAATAGTAAAAATTAGCAAATATATTATGATTTCATTCTTATGCAATAGCACTATAGAGTGACAAATACCTGCAGCATGTTGGACATCTTCGACACTGCGATGGCGGGCTCTACTGACACTCCATGTCCCCCAAGAATTACTGGGCAATTTATTTGATCCAATTAAGCTACCAGATGCACTTAGACTGGATGCAACTGGTGAACCCAGCGGTTTACTGTTATAAATGATTTATTATCATTAGTTAATGTATATAATTTGAATTGTATAATACTCAAACAACTCTTCAACTAACCCTGCTAAATCTGGTGTGCTGTGAAAATCTCTATGGAGCAGTTCTACTCTAGGTACAGCTACCGCCTTGGCTCTAATAGATGCCTAAAAAATAATGTTTTATTGATTTATATTTTCGAAGGAGTTGGATAAAAATTAATATAAAATTATTGATTACCTTTCCTTTACGTTTCATTTCAGCAACACTAGCGTATACTCTAGGTTTAGCTGGAGATCCTGGTGGGCTTTGATCCATTCCAGATTGGAACCGAGAACTGCACATCATTGTCGATATTCTGGAAAACAAGTCAAAATAGTAGATGATTTGCATTGATCGTAGACAAATATAAATCAAAAACAAATTAATGCTGATAATTTACCAAATTAGAAAGACTATATCGAATAAAAACTGATATTGTTTAACTAAAATTATATATTATATAATGTATTATGCAACTGACCTGTTTCCACTACCAGTCGTTGAACTCTGTTGACGTTGGAACAATTCTTCCAATTCTGCAGCAGTAATTCTACTTGAACAAGGTCTCTGCCTTATACTAGCAGTTCTAGGCTGGTTCGGATTCTGGTTACTATTACCTCCTGGGCTTCCGTATTCGGATGTGCTCTGGTTTATGCTATGTCTGGCTGGACTGTCGTGCTGAGAATACGCGAATGTGGAATGGTTGCCATCGGAACGAGATAAGTGAGGAGACATCTATGAAAAAATGTATTAATATAGTATTGAGGAAAAATGTATATTTCTGTATTATATCCAAAATTTCTTTACCTGCACAGACTCGGCAGAACTCGATTTCGTCGTCGATATTCCAGTAGAATCCAAATCATCAGATGATTTTTCACCACCTCCTTCTAAAATAAATTATATATATTAATGAGTTGATAAATTTTAGGTCACTGAATCTTCTGTTTTTTTTGTACCTAAACCTGCTACCATGCTCTTAGCCCTCGCACGACCCACGCTTAAAGTTGTTCGAGGGTCACGTCGAGGTGGTGCAGGAGCCGGACCGCCGCGCCCTAAAGTACCCGAGCCAGTTTGTCCAGGAAATATTCCTGCCCCGGCCTGAAAAATGTGTGAAGTTATTGGTGTTATTATCGACTTAAAGGTTTTTTGAATAGCACGTTGTAAGAGTACAAAGATCACCTAATACTAGTATGTATTATAAAATCATATTACAAAATATGACTCAAATGTTATAGTAAAGACTGATTTGGCAAATGATAAAAATTGAATGAGTAAAATAAAGACTATTTTTACCTTTCTCGGTAACGTTGCAAAATGTTGTCTCATAGATTGATGATATGGATTTCCTCCACTGCCATTCATATCAGCCCCACCCATATCGGGTTCGTCGAATGCACCAGGTCCAGGGTTGTGACTTGCTGGAGCAGACACCACAGTCATCTGGACGAGTTCGCCAGAAGCACGGATCAGTTCGACGACCCGTTCGTGAGATGCAGCGCTGACATCGGTGCCGTTTATCTAAATCGTAGAAAATATTAAAAATGAAAACTGCACTAAGAATAAACTATAGTATGCTTTATTCAAACTGGCTATAATTTAGTGAAATTATTTGAAATTAGTTTGAAGACAGAAATAGGCAGGTATATTTTATTACCGCAAGTAAGAAATCTCCTGGTTTCAATCCTGCCATATCAGCAGCGCCGCCGGGGTCTACATCGTCCAAGTATTGAAGAGCTGGACAACGTTCAGAGGGTCTGAGAGCCATCAGAGGCGATGATGCTTTGGCACCACGTAAAACAAATCCGAAACCTCGTCTGGCTCGGTGCAAAACCACATCTCGAGGTGTGTAGTTGTTTGACGGTGTTCCGGGAGAATTGTTGCTGAAATAAAAAAAATCGGAAATGACATAACTAGTACTCTATTTTTAAGGTGAGTAATTTTCATCGTAACCTATCGATTGAGTGTTCACTATAATGTCCATTTTTATATTTACGTATTCAATAGAACTCATAAGTTTTGCACATTCGGCTCTAATAGACGCCTTTTAAGATCAAAATTTAAAAGTTGAACAAGACATCATCACTTTCAACGTATGCAATTTATAATGCTAATGTATCAATATCACCAATAACAAAAACTGTTCTACATATTTATCTGGTAAAAACAAACTTAAATTATTGCAGTCATATTATATTACTAACGTTTTCTTAATCCGTGGAGCAGTAGCACTATAGTGTCTCTCCTGATGATGATGTCCTCCACCGGAATGGGTTTGAGGCTGATTACTTGTTGACGAGTGGCGCAGTCTGACCTCCTGAACACAATGCGCCGGAAACAAACCAACTGCACCAGCTCTAGTAACTCCTTCCAGCAATCCACAATCGGTCGTTGCAGTCACTGAATTGAAATGATATAAATAGATTAAAGACTTCAAGATTTCAAGTTTTGAGATGTAGGTACAACTGAAGACAGCTAGGAATAAATTTGTTTCGTAAGAACAAGAGAAAAATTACTAAACCTCTAAAATAGATTATAAACTGTAAAGAAATGGCTAGATTTTACTCCCAAATTTAATAAATGTTTCTAACCTTTTAGCAACAGGTCTAATGGCATTTGCAATACATTCTATAAAACCATTTCTTTGATATTTTATAAAATACACATAAGCAGTGAAAACACCAAAAGTATCAACTTTACTGTACCTGTCATCCAGTGCTCGTTGTGTGTACCATACAAATTTTATGGTGTATGGATTTTATGGATATCATTATATTACTCAATTACCTTCAATGACTTCTCCTCTCTGCAAAACCAGATGTCCATTCATGGACGGAGGCGGACAATAGGGTTCCAAGCAAACCACTGTCGTTCCGCTATCAAATGTGGCCATACTTCCTCCTCCATTTGAATTGGAACCAACATTTCCTGCACCGTTATTGGAACTGCCGTTGGTGGTAGCAACCACAAAATCTGAACCAGCGGTACCAACTCCTGAAGATTCACTGCCTTCACCACCAGATTTGTCTAAAGAATAAATTTGTTGGTTATTTAAAACTGTGTATTCATGTCAGAAACATTGTGCGTATTGCATTATTCAATTACTATCAAAACTTTCAATTTCATAACTAATTAAATCATTATACATCCATCTGCCCAAGTCGTAACGGATTTCCTTCCTACTTCTGAATAATAGACAATTTCTCAATACTTTAATGATATCGTGAGAAATTGTCGGTTTTTGTATCATTAGTCAGTAGTTCATTGTATTGTTATAGTGTCACAATTAGCTATCACACTTTTTTCATGATTATAAATAATAATTAATAATATTCAGTAGATCAATTTAGAAAAATTACATCCGTACTGTGAAAATAGGAAGTCGGAAAGTAGTTGAAAGAGATTGTAAATTATTATTTATAGAAAAATAGATTATTATTCTTGGTTCTCATTATTCGACTTCACCCTACACTGTATCTTCTGTATTTTTTTTTCTAAATCCGGCTCTATCTCAATTTTTTGTACGCAGGGATCACTTTGCATATCGGCTTCTGCATAATAAGTATAATACTGAGCTTTTCCATATGAATATATGTATATATTTAATCAGAGAGCTGGCATTGTAGAGTTTTTCATAATTTGCAATTAAAATAATATTTAATAAAATGTAGATGATTTCTTCTTTTGCGTAAAAAAGTATATTTGTTGTAAATGATACCAAACAAAAGTAATTTAAATGGATTTACAGTATTTTTAAGGAAATACGTAATTTTTATTAGAAATTAATAATTGTTTTTTAATACATATTTATAAAAAAAATAAAAACATTATGCATAATTTGTGGTTGGGACCAAAAAAAGAGAATACCACGAGCAAAACATGTGAAATTTGTAAATATTTATATTTGTAAATATAAAATTTCTTGATATAAAATCAGAAGTTAGTACCTAATTAAAGTTGAGAAAGAAAACCATATTTGCAAAAAACATGCTAAATTTTAGCCGGTATCATTCTGCTCCCTAGCAAACTATAACCCGGCTTGAATAAAATTGATGATTTATAAATCTTATGTTCTTATAGATTTAACACATAACATCAAAAAACCATAAGAAATAACTTGAACAGCCTTGAAGAATTGTATTGAATAGAAAGAGAAAGAAGGAAATACTGAGAAAAGCTGGTAAAAAACACTGTAAGACCAAATTTGCATAAAAAGAAAATTGGGTTGAATTCACATTTTAAAAGTGGAGTCTACTGCCAAATTCGATAAAAGAAAAAATAGAATAACTCGAACAATTGAGATAGAATAGAATGTTTTTGGCTTGAAAGAAAAAATCAAAAATAATTTAAACAGCTTTGGAATATTGTATTTAAGAAGAAAAGGCAAATTATCAATACGTTACAAAGGTTACAAAGCACTGCCAAAACAGAAACATAAAGAAAACAATTAGATATAATTTAACGTACAAAACTGCGTTGAAATCATTACATAAAAAGGTCTGCACGATTCCAGTTCACAAAAAATTAGACTTAAAAAAAAGGTCTTGAAAGATTGATACCAAATTGACCAAATAATTCACAATTACTATGAGATTTGTTTTAAAAATAGGGTAACCAGCTCTCAACCTACACGTATTTGAATTAGCATATGAAATGATATGTTATTATTTCGTATTGAAGTATGTGTGGTGGAGAACTAGTTTGCATGGCAGAAAATATATATACGGTAACTAGTTCCTTTGTGAGATAATTTCATTTATTTATAAGTGGATACGATATATATAACTTATATCTTACTATATGTTGATATCTGAATAATTTTTATATTTATATAAATTTTTATTCTACTCATACCATGATTTAAAAAAAGCTGTTTCCTATTTGTTTTCATTTGTAATATTCATATCTATAGCAGGACGTTTCCGAAGTTCATTTATTATTGCATCTTCAATAGTAATTAATCTTTTTTTTTCAGATTAAATATCTAAGAAATATTTCCACTTTTTACTTCAACGAGTACCGATATTGATTCAGGAAAACATGTCAAAAAAAGCATGTAGGTATATAAACATGTCAGCAGTTCAAAAACAATAATATGATATATAGAATATGATATAAATAATATTTTATTTTATATTCTTATTATTTATCTTAATAAGTAATTCAAGAGACATTTTTTTGCAATTTCTTGACAAACAACAATATTTTTTAAAACCAAATTTACACTTAAAGCTGCAAAACTTCAGTGTGAAAATCATAAAGTATGAAAATTCATAACACAATTTTTGCAAACCTTTAAGCTATTCATTATTTTGATATATTTTTAAATAATACGATAAATATAATCATTTAGCTCAATTTTATATCCTAATTTATCAAAATCTTATTATTTATTATTTAAGAAATTGTTTTCTTATTTAAGTATTCAGAATAGCACAACTTTTGGCAAATTAAATTAAGTTGCTTATCATAAACTATATTTCAATAGTATGAACACTTGTTAGTTATATTTATTTTTAAAACCATTTAATGAAAATTTTGAAAAAAATCCTGAATACATTCATTAGAAAAAATAAAATAAATATTTAAAATATATCATATAAAGTAAGTGCCAATGTGTAATTAGAAAATGGCCAATGTACCAGATTACAATGTCAATAAACAATAAAAAAATGAAAAAATGTATTTTTTCATATAATTTAAAGAAGTATTATTTAAAATTTATTTTGCTTTTCATAAATTTGTAATCTAGTTCTATATTTAGTATTTTTCTTAAATTTTATTAAAAGCTCAAACTTTCAAGTTTAAAGTTTGGTGGAGAAAATTGCACAATTTTCGAAATTATAAATTAGCTTATTCGTGAATTACATTTCAAAACAATAAAACTTTGTTAATTATTTTTATTTTTATAACAATTTAATTTTTTGTAAATTGGAGTATCATTCAAAATTAATAATGTTGGTTTTATTTTTCCAAATTTTTAATCATATACTGACATTATTAATTACATTATATTATTATACAATTTTTCTTAAATTCTATTAAAAGCTGTAACGTTATACAAATGTTTGCACAATTTGTGGAGTTATAAATTAGTTTATTCATAAATTGCATTTCAAAATTATAAAACTGTTTTAGCTATTATTGTTTTTATAACAATTCCATGGTAAATTGAATGCTTTTAATATTTATAAATTGAAATATTATTTAAAATAAATAGAGCTGTTTTTTTTATTTTTAATCATAATGAATAATATACTAATTAAAATATATTTCTTTAATTAACTATCTCTGTAAAAAGCAGCAACGTTCAAAATTTATTTAAAATTTTAATGTGTTTTTTATTTTTTAGAAGTTATAAGAATTTCTTGTAATTTTAAACATTTTATATAAGTATTTCAGTAATGTAAGAATTGGTTAGTTATTTTTGATTCTATAACAAAATCAACAACATCAATAATTTTATTTTTCTAATATTTTATTAATAATTTTATTTTTCTAACTTTTTAGTCATATTCAAAATAAACCAATAAGTAACCGTACAAATGATTTATGACCAAGTATTACACCAATTCAATTAATATCTATTTTATTCGAAAATAAATAAAAATATCAATATAAAATTATATTAAAAATAAAATACTGACTCAGAAAAAACTGGAACACAATAAAGTTTATGACAGTCCCATCCTTCATTCTGTAGGAATTATTTTTGTGCACTGAGAAATCGCTAAAGTTGTCAAACATTTTTTCCAATTCTTCAAAATAAGTTATTATATATTAAAAAAAGCTATTTAATCACACCAACGTATAAATATCACTGGATTTTGTTATTTGAGTTTCACCACTATACACTTGTTATAACAAATTGTTTAATTAATAATTAAATGATGATTAAATTTGCTCTGGGCTATTGGCTTCACAAAGCAGAAATAATATAAAAATGCAGAGAAATTGCAAAATGCAGTTGATTTTAATTAAACCCGTAAAATAATTGAGAGACGAGAGAATGATTTAATAAATTAGTTTATTTTAGTTCACATATAGCTATCAAAACGTATAAAACATAAAAATAGAAATAGTATTTAAAACGTATTTTCCAATTAAATGGGATCCTGATACGTCTAATCAAGACAACAATCCCTGAAAAATAAGTAAATTGGGAACTAAAAGAAAAATATAGATAAAAGCTGTGCTTGCAGTTATTGCTTTTTTAATTGAAATGTTTTTTCAGTCATTGAAAGCATTACCAAAATAAGAAGCAAGTCAAATTTCTAAATCGTGGAGAAAAAATAAGAATAGTATTAAACACGCACATTTTTTCAGTTATAATATTTATATTACTAAATACTACTTTAAAATATATATTAATAATAATTAATAATAATACAAGTTTAGGTGAACCATGAAAACGGTGGTGACAATGCAAATCTTCGAAAAATCGGAAAATAAATCTAAAATTTTATACTAAACCCGAATATCTTTAATGAATATTATTGTTATTAGAATTAAAATTATATTATTACAATGAAATATGCAGTCAAATATTTACATTATTGCCATGTATTAGAAATTTTAAATCATTATAAACATTGCCTAAAGAAGGAGAAAATGTGAATTTTCAAAAAGTCTTCGAAAAAGAAACGAAAATATTTGTACAAAGGGATAATATTGCGAATCAGATTATGCAAGGTTCGATCAATAATTACAGGCAACTAGTTTTATCCATGTAGATCTTTCCATCGCCAAAGTCTAAAATTTTTTTTGAAAATGTTTTAGCGGAAAGCTTCGAAAAGTCGGATAATAAATCTAAAAATTAATACTAAACCCGGATATCTTTAATGAATATTATTCCTATTTGAATTAGATTTATATTATTCTCATGAAATATGCAGTCAAATATTTCCACTAACACCATGTACCATATATCATGAATTTAAACATTACCCAAAGAAGAAGAAAATGTGAATCTTCAGAAGTTTTCGAAAAAGAAATGAAAATATTTGTACAATGGAATAAATCAGACTATGCAAGGTTCAATTAATAACTAGACGCGTCTATTTTTATCGATTTTTTCCATCGCCAAAATATAATTTTTTTTTTTTGAAAATATTGTAGCGGACAGTTTCGAAAAGTCGAAAAATAAATCTAAAATTTAATACTAAAGCCGGATATCTTCAATGAATATTATTACTGTTAGAATTAGATTTATAACATTCTCATGAAATATGCAGTCAAATATATCAATTAACACCATGTTGCAAGTGTTATAAATCTAAGCATTGCCCAAAAAAGAAGAAAATGTGAATCTTCAAAAAATCTTCGAAAAATAGGAAATATTTGTACAATGAGGCATCTAGTTTTATCGATATTAACCTTTCCATCGCCAATATATAAAAATTCTTTTTGAAATGTTTTTGTGGATAGCGTCAAAAAATAAATCTTTAAATAAATATTGAACCCGGATATCTTTAATAAAAATTATTATTAGAATTACAATTATATTATTCTAATTAAATAGCAGTCAAATATTTTCATTATCACCATGTATCGATGTTGACTTTTCCATCGTTACTATTTTAAGAATTGTTTTTAAAATATTTTAGCGGATGGCTTCATAAGTCGGAAAATAAATCCAAAAATAATATTATATCTTTAATAAATATTATTGCTATTAGAATTACAATTATCTATTCTAATGAAATATGCAGTCAAATATTTCCTCTATCACGAATATATTAATACATTTATAATTATAAATTTTCCTTCAATTTAAGAATTGCCTAAAGAAGTAGAAAATGTGAATCTTCGAAACGTTGGAAGGTAAATAACCAAGTAAATACTAAACATAAAGTCTACATTAAATACACTTTAAATAAAATCAAATTAAAAATGAAATATATATATAATTTAGTTTTGAATTATTTAGAAAAATCACTGAAGAAGGTGACAAAGTATATAGGCGTAGGAAAAAAAACTATTAAGCATTAATTTTTTTTAATTAATCGATGCTGATATCCCATTAAATCATTTCACTAACATCACATTTAAATAAAGCAGATCACTTTCAAAAAACGTTTATAACCACGTATTCGCGACGTTGATTAATTAGTGCGATTATTAAACCTTGATTCTGAGTTAATGTAATTTTTATTTTTTTACCGATTAAATACAACTTAATGATTTTTTTCGTTTTTGTATTTGCAATTATATATTATTTCAAGTGTGCGCGTGCATTTCGCAACAATTAGCGGACAGAACTGACAAGAGATGCAGTAGTAGGTTGCGGAGTCACATGTAAAGAAAATTTTATGGTCCCTTCTACCTACCTACCTACACTTCGTACGTTGATAATTTTTATGCGAATAAATGATTGAAAAAAATATATACATGTACAAAATACATATATATGTACATACGTACATATGTTATGTATTTAATGTTAATTATTTAACAACGCGTCGAAATAAATAGGGCAGAGCGGGGCTTAAAGGTCCGCTGGTAAAAAGGTCCACCACCGATATCTCTAAAACAAGTAAAGTTAGGAATTTGTTAGCAACAATATCTGAAAGTAGAGAACAAAAGATCTATAACCAGTCCTCACATTAATTATTACAAAGTTGTTATCAGGGGTATAGCCATATTTAAAAATCGACAACAAAAGTATTGTTTTTTTGTTTACGGGGCCTTAATATAATTCTTAAGTAGACATTATTTAATTGTTTTCAACCGTTTTTTATATATCCTATACAATAAGCTTACATGTGGGCGGGTAAAAAAGAGCATCTGAACTTCTACCATGACAAAGATCTAAACTAGAAAGTAAATTAGTGGTATAAGGCATCGTGCATTTAGGCAAATTGCTAAAACTTCCCGTACCCAAAATTATTTTTTTTAAAAAAGATAAGTTTTTTTTAAATTTTGAAAAAAATAGATTTTTGAAAAATTTTGAATTTTTGGAACAAAAACTTATGAATTTTTTATTTTGAAATATTTTGGAAATTTTGAAGATTTTTTCAAAGCAATAACTGCTTTAGCTGCATAGAGTCGCACTATCAAAGCGCGTAAGCGCCGCGTCGCTGTCTAACAGACAAACGATGCTACGGAACCCATAGAAATATAAACAAAATTGATACACATCATTAAAATCGCCATATACATAATATCTGATAGTTTGATGTGCATATGTCTAATGATCATTTTTGATCGCCAAATGGCTTTTTTTTTTCTTTTTTTACTAGATCTCCGAAACCGGCCAAAAAATCAATACAAATAAAATGTTTTTTGAATTATTAAAATCGGACGCTCCGTTCTCTTAAAAACTGAGTTACTGTTTTTGGCACTTTTTGTCCCGTATCTTCGAAACGGGTCGACCAGCCTGTGCCAAAAACTAACCAACACGTTTCCTTATTAATATCCGCACACAAACATACACACACATACATACATTTTTTCCAAGGTATGCCAACATGTTCAGAAACCTCTAAAACGTAAAGATATGCAAAAATTTTCATTTTCGATTTTTTTGCGATTACTATAACTTACCCTGCGGGAAGAATTATGTTTAAAAAAGCAACTTTACGCGAGATAAATTATATTAGTTATTTTAGTTTAGTTATTTCAACTCTTCTGATAAACATTTCTAACGAAGTACCAGATCCAGGTTATATACAGTGATACCTTTGTAGTATGTACGGATAAAATTTATATTTTGCACGGGTTGAATAATGTAGCGATTATTTCGTTAAATCCCTTTAAATTTGATATTCTGGTTTTTGCTATTTACCGGGAAAAACATAAGAACTATAAATAAAATTAATTATTTCGTTTATTTCCTTCAAAAACCACACGTATATATGTATGCAGAGTCCACACAAGAAAAATGACATAGCTAGCAGGTGTTCTTCAAGGAGGAGGGTAACTAGAGGATGACACTATAGGTTTACTTAATAAATTTGTACTATCTAAACACAAATCAATTGATTCTTATTTGTTATTAATATTACAAGTTCAATGACGTATAAAAGCTGCATACTAGGAAAAATATGAATGAGTTTTATTCATTCATTTGTTCGCTAAATTACATCTAAAAAACATTTTTAAATTTTTGAAAAATTTTCCATGCTATTTCCATACAAAACTTTGATTGAATTGCGCGCTATCTAAAAGTTAATATTAAGAGTTAAAACTTTCAGAGAATTGTTTTTTATCAATTTGGAACCATTTGAGCCCCTGGGAGCAAGGAAATTCGAAAATGACCATTTTAAGGACCACCCTAATAAATATATATATATATATATATATATATTATATATATATATATATATATATATATATATAAAGTAATATTTCTATAATCGTATATGAGAGTGTGACACAATAAATAATAAACCAGATAACTGCATTGTTGTGTAGGGCTGGGCCGTTCTTGTCATAAAATTTTAACAAGTAGTCTCTGTTACGAAATATTGCCACACACAATAATATAACAGGGTTTTATAATCTTATACAAACCGAGAAATTGAGATAGAAATTCAAAATTAAATGCTAATTTTTTGCAAAAATAATGGCAAAAAAATATTAATTAGCGTTAGCCGTTAGCCATTAGTTATGATGTTACTTTTTACTTTAGTACTTTTTTTTTAAAGTAGGGTCTCTCAAAGCAAGTTGAATTTAACCCTTTCCACTCAGATGTTGCCGCTCTGGCGACAAAATACGTATTAATTCTGCGTTTAGCAAGTGGGGAGGTTTAAAAATTATAAATTTATAGTTCAAGGAAAAGTCTCGATTCTTGAAAACTTAGGACAATTGTGTTAATATTTTTACCGTGGTTCGAGAAATGTTATTCACGCATTGTAACGGTTGCAAAGATTAAATAAACAAAATTAATAAAAATTAACCACAATAACCAAAAAATGGTTATCATTTACCAAAGCTCTAAGGTTGCTCCTGAAAGCTCATAACTTTCAAACAACGTAAGATTTTCTTTGCTCATATTTTCAGGACAGTTAGGATCAATAGCACTACTATCACCCCGTTTCGGTTTGACGTTAAATTGTGGGATTCCCGAAATTAGTAGCATTTTGCATACATTGGTTGAATGTATGTCAGTGTAAAAACTAATTTTCTAACAATCTATCATACAATCTTTATATGAAAATGTACGACATTAGGGCAAATAATACTATGACATATAATAACATACAAATATTTATTAAGTTATCAAAAATGCAATTTATTATTTTTTAGCCCTGTATCATGCGTAAATCCACTATGCAAACATTCAAAGCTAAATAGATTTCAAAACACATTCTTAGCAAGGCTACAATAGCTATCTAAATAAACGGACACGTACAACATAATAAATTAATAGTAATGACTGGATAATCTAGCACAATTCAAATACATAGATTGATTGATAAAAAAATTACTGAAAAAATTAAAACATGCACAAGGAATGCATCAAGTATTTAATTTTTCATGCCGCCATATTTAATAAATATATGTTATTTGTTGGAGAACTTTTCTACATGATTGGTAGAAATCGCTATTAGAAAATTAGAAATCGGTATTAGAAAAATAAATTTGTACTTACAAATTGATAGATATATGAATTGATACAATTACTCTGTACAGAGTATGTCCTTTCACATACTTCGTTTTATTATTTACTAGATTTTTTTTATTAGTTATTAATGAGATTTATCTTCTTTCTGGAGAATGCTTTAAGGTGATCGTTTCACAGAACAACATGATGCTAAAAATGCTTCTATAAATTATTTCACATTTTAACGACTTACGTATTACTGGGCTCTTGGAGAAACTTATTTACAGAAAAGATTTCTACCGTAATAATTAATCAGTAGCTAATAATTAATCACAAAAAATAGTCGAAACCTCATGCGAAATCATTGCAAAATAAATTTGATCATGGTAAAATTGATTTTGGCAAAAAAGTGAAGGAGGGAAAGTCAGGCTAAAATTGTTGACTTGAATATTTTACAAAACCAACATAATGCAAAAATCATTTTCAATATCTACTATTCAAAATTTTAGCTTCTACTTGTCTACTGGAATCTATGACTTACTTGTATACAGGACTTTTGGATAAACTTAGGGGGCGTCCATTAATCACGTAATCGAGTTTTTAAGCATTTTTGGGCCCCCCTCCCCCTTGGTGATGCTTGGTGATATTCAAAATTAACCACCCCCTCGCCCGCCAAACATCAAGTGTATTTTTAGTTAGTGAAAAATCTAACATTTTTGATTTTTTTTTTGAAAATGTTTGAACTTTTTTAAAAAAATAGTTAAAAAATAAATACACGTGATATCTTACTATACCCCTCGCCCCCCCCCCCCGTGATATTTCGTGATTTTTTACTATACTCCTCCCCCTAAAACCTCACGTGATTAATGGATGTATATGCCCCCTTATTTACAAAAAAATATTGCTACAGTAATCATTAATTACTGAGTCCAATGATTAACAAATAACTAAGAATAATTCTCATCAAAAAATATTTAGTTACGACAGAGTGAATTTGATTATGGTAATTTGCTTTATTAACAAATCGCTAAATATTCTATCATAAACTATTTAACATCAACTGGAATCAATAGCTTGCATGTGCATGTGGAATCATAATAAACTTATTTACACAAAAACAATTTAATATCTTACAATTACTAGAATAAATCATCAAAATAAATGAAGGAAATTTTGGTCAAATATCTCTTCATAAGTCGTTCAAATATTTACCCATTGCAGAGTAAATTTATTATGGTGAATTCCTTTTGGCAGAAACCGAGGTGAAAATCATATTTGAGGAAGAAAGTACAATTGATCAATCTGATTTATTTTTAATTTAACATATTATAAAAAAAGTATTAAGAAGTGTTTGACTTGAAGATTTACTTCCGAACAGAAGGGTACAAAATAAAAAGAAGCAATTAGATGACCCTAATTTATTCTGTTCTATAAAATTCGTTTTTGTTTAAAGCTATTTATACCACGTAACAAATTGCTTATATGTCTATTGATCTACATTGTGTTAATAAACAAAAACAAAGAAAACATCCAAATTAAAAATCGATCTATCATTAACATCATAATCGATTTCCAAAATCAAATTCACTCTGATTCTGGACAAAAACACCAAGACGAACACATGTCTTCATTTGTTCACAATTTATATAGTATTTCTAATAAACAAACAAATATAGCGCATATCATCAAACTAATTGATAAAGTGTAAAGTCCCACTGACCTGTAATCAAGCTAACATCATCCTCATGGCTCCTATCAGACCCCAAACTTGAACTGGCCGAACTGAACGGCCTGTCAGTACTCGGGTCCGGAGAGCCCCTTTCGAAATGAAACGCGCTTCTTGGAAATCCATGATGATACGGCATGGTGCCTCCTGGTACATACGTGACAGAATTTGCATGGTATTGATAATTTCTAGGCATAGTTCCCACCATCGAAGGTTCCGGAGAAGGTTGCAAAGGGGGCGAAAGATGGCCTCCTCCTGGAGGCTCTGGTGAAGACGGTGAAAGCAGAGGGGTGCCTCCTGGACCCCATGCTGCTGATCGGCGCTTTGGATTGTATCGAGGAGGTCCTCGGAATGGTACTATAGTTTTTGAGTAAATGGTGGATTTACATTTAATAATTTATATTTTATTCGCCTGGTAAACAGGATCACTATATTAGGGAAATCATTTTGATTTTATTGTCTTAATAGTTAAATTTATTTTATCGATTGGCAATACAAATAACTAATGACTGTTTTCACAATTACCATTCAATATCAAACGTGACATTCATAGTTGTTCATATCAGATTTATTTCTAATATAAGGAAAAAAGTACGACACTTCGTAAGAAGTAAGACTTCGTTACGTTTTTGAATAACTATTTGATCTCGATCAGACTTTATTAACCTAAAACACTGCAAAAGATGTTAAAAGTTAAAGTAAGTACAAATTGTAATAAGGCTTTCAAATTTTAAGGAAAACAATGAAGACCTCATAAAGTAATAGCCTGAAGTATTGCAAAATATTGTTGCAAAATTTGCTGCAGATAAAATGATTTTGAGCTTATAAAAGAAACAATTAGAATTCAATTACCTAAAACCTTGCAAACTTTAAAGTAAGTATAAATTACTTATATAGAAATATTGTTTTAGATTTGTAAAAAAAAACAATTAAAACTAAATGGCCTCAAACTGTATATCACATTATATTCATTAATTAAAAACGCCCCAAATACATATTTCTTAAATTTTTTAATCACGATCAGATCAAAATATTTTACCTTCTCTGAAAATTCATATTAATTATATTATTATAATAAACATTACTTTATAAAAAAAAAAAACAAAAGTAATTTTTTCCATGTTCAGGAACACTAAAATGTATCTTTTACATCGTACTGATATTTCTTTGACATCAAAAGGCAAATGACCTATAATCGTTCGATCTTGAACCGTTTGCAAGGAAGAAAAAAAAAAGTGAACATTATTCAAATTATGTGTTAAACCTACGCTTTTTTCCTAATTTGGTTCGAACAATACACATATAGAGCGATATATGTATATATATACAAAGATGTATGTAATTGGGAAAGTAAAATGTTTTGAACATTTATTGTTTAGTGAGTCATGAAATATGTGTAACTTAAAGTAATCCTGTAGTTATTTAAAGATTGCATTACGCTTTTCAGCTTGCAACTTTGTATTGAGAAGAGATACATATGTATATGAAATAGAGATCAAAAATAATTTTTTTCAATACCACCATGATACAAAAAATAGAATATCAAAACATAAATTAGCTTTTAATTATATCAAATGCCAATGCAAAGCCACTATTTAAATGATTCATTAATTTTTTTTTATAAAGTGAATTCTAAACCGAGGCGTCATCTTGTTGGATAAATCATAAAAATATTCTCTTTTGCCAATTTTATGTCAAAACATTTTATTTTCATGCAGAGTCTATTATGTTAACTATAAATTTTTGAAGTTATTAATTTACACAAATATTATTCCATATATCTCATATATTTAAAAAATGTAAGAATCAAGGTTTCTTATAATATAATGAATAGTTGTAACGCGAAAAAATGATCAAGATAATTGGATAATATCGCATCGCACATATATTTAGAGTTTTTTATTCTGACTCAACATGACTTGTGGTGTACCACAAGGCTACGCACAAAGACACCATTTTTAAATTGACTTCGGCAATAAAATCATAGTTTATTTAATTTGGGTTAAACGAGTATGGCAATTCAGATATACCTTTAAAAATAATATTAAGTATTATTGAGATATTATACTTCCTAAAATACTCAGAAACAAACACACCACTCAATAAATGTAAATACTTAGGACTAAAGATAAAACAAATTATAAGTGATTATGGGAAAATATGGATACAATAATAATACTAAATAATGTGTAAAAACGATAAGTGACAGAGTTAATGATAACTAAATATTACTGAATAATTAATGGATTGATAATTAAATGGATGACATTTATTAAAATAATAATAATTTTTGTCTCAAATAACAATATTATAGTATTTAAAATATTTTACTTTTAAACAACAAATAAGCAATGCAAAAAATTACACAAAAACTGAAAACGTCATATATGTAGAAATAACTCGATAATTATTATTATGAAATTAATACTATGAAAAGCATTTCAGTGTATAAATGTTTATAGTTAAGCAAGTTTTTTCATAAATAACGAACAAAAATTCAAAATGATTTGTAGCATGTTGAGAACAATTTTAATAATAAAGATGTGTTCATCATCGAATTTCATTATTATTAACAGCAGTTTATCAATCCTAACAAAAATTCAATGTTTTATAGTTATTGATGATTTAGTGCATATGTGAACATCAATGTGATATAAAAATAAAAATATTCACATAATATCAAAATGAATGAGAATAAACAACACTAAAATTATTAACTAATATCATTTAATAATTTAACATCAATCTGTGGAAAAATTGTTAAATCGCCTGTGAAAAAAATGTGTTGTTATAACATCTAAAATTTCTAATATTTCTTTGAACTTTACCTTCAGTTTCTCAGCAATTTGGTCACTCTTCGCATTTTTTTTAGTAAATCTATGCCAAAGCGCGCAATGTATATAATTTTTAAAAACAATTCATGCTCTAACATTGACTTATGAGCATTTCTTTAAAAATTTAATAAAAATTTAAATTTGCATCAAGATTCAACACTACATCTAACAACTAATCACTACTCTGTCACTATACGTCTAGGAGGCACATTTAACACACATGCTATCTAATTGTTAAACTAGCTGTAAGTGGAATTCTGTCTTAAGGCAATTAAGGCATCGCGCCTTAAGGCAAATTGCTGGAACTTCCCGTACCAAAAATTATTATTTTTTTAAAAAACGATTAACATTTTGAAAAAAAAATTACTTTGAAAAAATAAGATTTTTGAGAAAACTATAATTGGCCCAAAAAATTACTTTTTTTTGAAAAAAAATTTTTTTTTAAAAAAAATTTTTTTTTAATTTTTTTTTTGTTTTTTTTTTTTTGAAAAAAAAATTTTTCTTTATTTTAACATATTGTGGAAGATCTGAACTTTTTTCAAAGCAATCGTACTGTTTTAACTGCATAGGGACAAAATATAAAGCGCGTAAGTGCCGCGTCGCTGTCTAACGCATAAGCATTGGTACGGAACCCATAGGAATGTTAACAAAATGTATACTTATTGTTAAAATCTCTATAAAATATCTGATAATTTGATGTGCATATGTCTAATGATCATTTTTGACCGCCAAATGGCTCATTTTTTTACTTTTTCCTCCATATCTCCGAAACCGCTAGACCTACCTTCATGAAAATTTTATCGATTCTTCATCTTGTCAATACAAGTGAAACGTTTTTTGAATTATTCAAATCGGACGCTCCGTTCTCTTAAAAACTGAGTTACCGTTTTCGGCACTTTTTGCCCCGTATCTTCGGAACGGCTAGACCTGCCTTCGCCAAAAAACTAATCAGCACGTCTCCTTATCAATACGAATCGAATGTTTTTTGAATTATTCAAATCGGTTGATCCGTGTTCCCGAAATCGTCGACGAAAATTTGTATCCGCACATACATACACACACATACATACACACACACATACACACACACATACACACACCACACACACACACACACACACACATACATCCATTTTTTCTAAGGTATGCCAAATGTTCAGAAACCTTTGAAACGTAAAGATATATAAAAATTTCATTTTCGATTTTTTGCGATTACTATAACTTACCCTACGGGAAGTTAAAAAAAACTAAAAATCAGGAATTATAACAGAAGACATCTATTTTAGTTTTGTACCATAAGAATTGATAATCAGATTCTAGTAGAATATCTTGAAAGTTTAATATTTTTGTTCTTTTAGTACAGCTGTATTTGAAATTGCTAATATGAGTAAAAAATTGTCTTTCATATGGTACAAAAATCTACATTTACACGTTCCATCTACTTTGACATGCCCAGTTATAAAAAAAATTATTAAAAAAAATAAAAATGATAAAAATTTAATTACTCACCGATATCTTGGTTGCTGTAATTTCTGATTACTTCAGCCAGTTCCATATTTCCAGCAATCACTGCAACCTGAAATTTTTAAACAACAATTATTAATAATTTTCTGCTAAAATTAGTTGATAGATTGCGCCTAACTTTATTAGGTTCTATAAAAAAACACGTCTTTTTTATAAAATTACCACTATATTATATTACTTTATTTTTATAAATTCATTGATATTCAACTTTCTATCTATTCTTCCACTAAAAACATCAATTATTTTTAATATTTTTCCATAAAATAACTCAAATTGAATATAGAACAACATGTAATAATTGGTAATTTCATTTGTTGCAAGTATTTTGTCTGATTTTTTTATAAAATAATATTCCTAAATTTGCAAATCAGAATAATATAAATAATTATTGGCAATAAATATCTGGATTATTAAAAGGGGCTGATTCTGCTAGACCAATGCTATGGCAAGGCTATGTTATGGAGTGCTATTCTCGAACGTTCATATAAATGGTACTAAAAACTATAAAATGGTCAAAATGTTATGTATTATCTGTGCAGTAAGGCGTTGTACACATAAAATGCAACTTCATCTGTACGTTATTAAACCACACCACGAAGATCCAGTTATGATAACATCGTTTTTGTGCGTTTTCTAGGTTAGGTTTTCTATCCAAAATTGCCTAACTGCACAGCAACCACATAGCATTTGACAGTTTTTAGTACCGTTTTATATGAAGCTACACGAGCGTAGCGCTACGTAGGATGCCCTTGCCATAACATTGGTTTATTTTACGGCAGAATCGGGCCAAATTGTGAATCAAATGTTAAAAGTTTCATCTATTCAATTAAGGGCAAGTTTCTATATTATATCTGAAGAATTCCATTCTTTTTCAAACTTACAACAAACTAATGACAAATATGATGAATGAATTGTCTCCTTTTGTTCTCTATATATTACTCCTTTCCTAATCTATGCTTAGATCCTTATCTATAACTTATTGTTAGTCTTAGATTATTTAATTATTAATACTAATTCAAAGGCATGGTCAATGATGAAGCTTTTTAAATTAATAAAATTTGAAGCAAATTGTCTGTCACTTCTTTAAGTTACAACGAAATATAATGAACAACAAATCTATTTTCATAACCATGTATAGCATTGATGATTATTGTCTACGTTTGATTTTATTAAATAAAACTGATAAATTATGTAGTAATAACTTATTTTCATCACTAATTATATAACGTTGCGTATTAGTTTCTTCAATTCATATTATTTTTTTTTCTAATATTATATTATTTTATTTGAGATGAGCAATAAAAATTGACTATGAAATCTTTTTACGTTTTATTAGAACATTTTAAATGAGGTCAGAAAATATAGACTAATTTTATTACATTACTTTGAGAAATGAATTACATTGTTACAAAAAATGAGAAGTCTGAACTAACATAAATATTTCAATTCTGACCTGATACGGAGTTTGACTTGAATAATTCAAGGCTTGTCTTCGAGCCCCCTGAACAGCAAAGTCGTGCGCATGCATCTCTTGCATTCACGGCACAAACATGTAAGGGGGCATTCCCAGAGGCATTCCTGGCGTCCATGTCGGCCCCATAAGCTAACAGATGCTCAAGATGCTGAACCAAACCATTTCGGCATGCCTGGGGAAAAGAAGCAGAGAATTTAAAAATCAATAGTGTCATCACAGTTGAAAATTTTATTAACAGACAAAGGCAAGTCAAAATCTTGTTTTTTGGCAGATCCTTAATTCACCAGATACTGTTAATATCTTTCGGTCCATAAACTTGTCATTCATACAATTCTTATATTTCCTCACCTGGTGAACTTCTTGCCATCCTTGTAGATCTTTGGCCCCTATCGTCGCATGGTCGTAAGTAAGGCTTCGCATATGGCAGGATCTGTTTTGTGTGAAACCGAGGCATTATAAAGGCGTCAGACCTTTACAATCTCGATAATTTGGAGAAGCACCGAGTTCTAGCAGAGTTCTGAAATAAGCAAAATGTATTAAATGATACATGAATTAAATTTTCCTTTAATAATATACTCTAATCCTAACAGGTTTTTCTAGAAAACACAGTCAATTCACCAGGATATAACTGAATACACTGATATACTATCAACTAAATTCCAGGATTTGCTCATTTAAAGAGACTGCCGTGCACATATTTTTTCTGCCGAAATATCGGCATAACTGTTCTCAATATTCGTGCAAAGTTGATCGTCACCGGTTAAATATTTTGTTTTTGCATTCATGAATTACGTCGGTTAACTACAAGCATGTTTGGCCATTTTTACGATGAACAAAATGATCGAACATAGGTTTGGTTTTACATTGGTATATTCTGAAAGCCTATGGTAAGTTTCCTTCATAAAAAATCCTGATGTAATGTAAGGCTTCGAAAGTGGTCCGAGAAGGCGTCAAAGATCTGAACGTCAAGCAATGGTTCAATGAATAAAAACGTTTGCCTAAATCAAGAAAATGGTGCTGGAAAACCACCATTTGGGCTCAAACGAGTTAGTTTTTAACCTTAGCGATTGTAACGA
>NW_020536999.1:58850222-58877677 GCF_003426905.1 Ctenocephalides felis
GAGATACGGGGTAAAAAGTGACAAAATAATATTAAACTAGTGGGGTGTGTGGCATCGTGCCTTAAGACAAATTGCTGGAACTTCCCGTACCGTAACGAAATGTTTGAGGAATATTAAATGTTTTCAAATAGATTATTATAAATATTGTAACATTGTCTGATATTTATAAGAATGATATAACTGAATTGCAAAGTTGAAATTATTTGTTTTAAAGTATATTGGAACTTTAGTCAGAATTAAAAATAAAATCTGAATTATTTTCGATACACAAAATTTTTTTTTTTTTGAAAAAAAACAGTTAGAACAATTTTTTTTCCAAAATCAATTATTTTTTAATACAAGCAGCAAGTTCTTTGAATCATTTAAATCGGACGCTTAGTTCTCTCAAAAACTGCCATTTTTGCACATTTAGCTTTGTATCTTTGAAATGGGTGGGCCTGCCTTTGACAAAAACTAATAACCATTTCTCCGAATTGTTACTAATTGAATGTTTTTTAGATCATTCAAATCGGATGCTTCGTTCTGTCAAAAACTCGATTTTCATTTTCCGCACTATTTGCTCCTTATCTCCGATATAAAGCAAATAGTTTTTTGGCAAAGGCTGGACCTGCCTTTGCCAAAAACTAATAAGCACATCTCCCTATCAATAGGAATCGAATGTTTTTTGAACCATTCAAATCGGTTCATCCATGCGCCCGAAAACGTGGACCCAAAATTGTATCCATACATACATACATACACACACACACATCCATTTTTTCCGAGGTATGCCAAAATATTCAGAAACCTTCAAAACGTCGAGAAATGCAAAAATTTTCATTTCGATTTTTGGACGATTACATAACTTACCTTACGGGAAGTTAAAAAGTAAAAAATATGCCATTGGCGGTCAAAAATGAACATTAGACATATGATATCCTATTATCAGATATTTTAAAAGATTATAATATATATACAATTTTGTGTAAATTTATATAGGTTTTGTACCAATATTTAAACGTTAAACGACTACGCGGCGCTTACGCGCTTTGATATTTCCACTCCAAATTAGCTATGCAGCGCGACTGCTTAAAAACAGTGTTTAAAATTTTGAAAAATCAAATATAAAAAAGTGATTTTTTTTCAAAAGTTTCAAAATTTCTTTAATCTAATCTAATCTAATCTAAATCTAATTTTTTCCAAGTTTTGCAAAGTTTTATGCAAATTTGAAGTGAAGTATAAATGGGGCTTTTGTGTAGTCTTTTTAAATGAAACATCGAAGCTTAATTTGCTCATTTGATCCATATATTGTGCAATTCACTATCATTCATATAAGTTTTCTTCGCAAAATGTTATCATCAAAACCGAGAATCCACCTCTACTCGGGAATCCGCCCATATCTTTGTGTTGGCAATATTCAATGTTTACGTTCTTCTGAATTATTCGCGGGCTCTCTCCGTTAGGGGCGCTCCCGCTACTTTGTCTTTGTCGCGCCGTCACAGATCGATTCAGTTCTCTGTTGTGTTGTCATGGCTACTCGAATTACTTTCAATGCTCACAATCGGACCCTTGGCAGTCGGATAATTGAAAATAATAATTTTCTGGGGACGTAAGATCGAGGATAATTTGTATTAAATGTTATGGATACAAGATAATAGAAATATTTTAATATTGTGAACGTTTTTGACAAGTGCCAATGAATTTTGGGTTTTCGTCGCGTGTTCTTTGGTGTATTACATTGAAGTAGCATATTATAATAAACAAAGTATTTACATGAGTTTATGAAGAAAATGACATTATATAAAACTTGTGAAAACTACTGTGTATTCAATACTGTGTGTTCAATAACCTATATTTTTATGTTATTGGTGAAATAATGACATTTGGAATTGGATGTATACATTTGACATTTGTCTTCTAAGGTAAATCAATCTTTTTATATAAAACTTGTAATAATCCATATTAATAATGTAATAATAGTGTAAAACATCCAGTTTTTGATGGTGATGCAAAAAATATTTAATGCGTTTAAGTAAGATTAATATTTAAATTTGTGGTTAGTGAATGTTTTTCAAAAGTGCAAGTTGGATGTTTGGTAATTTATTTTTTTATAATTAAATCTCATATATTTTTTAAAATATATATATTTATATGAGCATAATGTGACAATATTTAAAACGTATATAATTCCGAAGGTTAAATAATATTTATTTTCATTGCTATATATCTGATATAAATTAATAATATTTTTGACAGGTGTCAGAATTTATTGATTTTGAGCGTTGTTAACATGCAAGTGTCAGATTTTTGACAAGTGTCATATTGGATTTTCTTCTAAAATTTTGTCAAATGTTTAGTTATTTATTTATTTGTATTTTTGGGGTTTATATTAACTTGCAAAGAATACTTTGAAGAAGTATATTCAACGTTTCAAGTGAACGTTTTTTTCAAAATGCAAATTTAAAATGCATTTTCATATTAAATCTTAATTACATTTTGCGAATAAATGTATACATTTTTATATGAGCATAATGTAGCAATATTTAAAACTTGAATAATTCTGAAGGTCCAATAACATTCATATTTAATGTTATAGATCTAATATAAATTAATAATTTGTGTAGTAAAATTTTTGACAGGTGTCGGAATTTATTGATTTAAGCGTTGTTTTGCTAACATGCAAGTGTCAGATTTTTGACAAGTGTCATATTGGATTTTCTTCTAAAATTTAGTGAAGTGTCTTGTTATTTATTTGTATTTTTGGGGTTTATATTAACTTACAAGGAATACTTTTGAAGAATTATATTCAACAAATGTAAAAAAAACGTTCACTAACCACATACATATTTACATTAGTTTTACAAGTGCAAATTTAAAGTGCATTTTTATATTAAATCTTATATTTTGCGAATACATGTATATATTTTTATATAAGCAATATTTAAAACTCATAGTTCTGAATATTCAATACCATTCATTTGTCATGCCATAGATTTGATATAAATTATTATTTTGGAAAATAGCATACTCTTCTTTTATCTATGGGAAATAGTGTACTTTATGACAGGTGTCATATTGCGTTCCATTTTCTTCATAGCATTTTAATGAAATAAAATTTTAGTGAAGTTTTGTATTTTTTCATTGATATAATTGAAACATATTAGAAAAGCTTTTTCTTCATGAAATTTGGGAGCGTGTTTGTAGTTGTTTATTAATTTTTTTACTTGCTTGTATTTGTTTACGATTATATGATCTTGCGCGGGAACTACGAATTTAGATAAGTTTTATAAATTGATATAAAAATATTTATCTTGAAATTTTTTAATATAATAAATACAATACATGTAGGACTATTTTGCATTGTTTGTGATGTGATAAAATATATAAAACTACTTAAATAAAATGTGAAACATTATGAGTACTAGTACGTCGTAGTAAAAACATTTTGAACTTATCACAGAATTATAATATATATAGTATATAATATATATTTCAATTTTTTTTTCAAGATTTTTTTTTTAAAAAACTTTATGATGACTAATATAATAATAAACGATATTAACTAAATTGATTAGTTAATGCATTTTCTTGTAGTCGATAGTTAAAATATTATTTTTTATTATATGTGTTTTTTGTGCGTTTTTAGGTTAGGTTTTATGTGTAAAACGCTTGACAGCATCTCAAATTAATAGCTTTTTGACGGTTCGTTACAACCAACTATTACGAATATAGACCCGTAACATAGCCTTTTATAACATTTCTATTTTATTGGAGAATTTGCCTCTAAATTGATTGAAAAGATCAGTTAAAAAGCACATTAATTGATATTGAATAGGAAATAGTTGAGCTATTTTCTTAGAATTGACCATTTCAGAAAAAAAATTATTCAGATTTCTATAAAATACCAGACAACAATTTCCTTAATTACTTTTGGGTAAAGTTTAATTAAGAGTCTAATAGTTCATTTTTTAAATTCAAATCCTATTGATCACTTCAATGAGCAAGTTGATGCAACTTTACCTTAAGGCAAAATGTCATTACACCTAGACTATGTTTGAGAACCTAGTGCAATTATTCTCCTCTATTACATGGTTATTGGAAAAATAATTTCCAAAGGATGTAATATTTAATAGTTTTTATTTCGACATATATTAATCACATAATGATAGAGTTCTTAGAGTAAGGAAATCTATAAGTTCCTCATGCAAATAATATTTATAATAATAATAATAATAATTACTTTGCCTCTAGACATATTTTAAATGTGAAAGCTTCATGTTTCCTATTCCTCTTGTTTTTAATTGCCCAATTTATTCCTTCATTCTCAATTGAATACAATATACCACTTTTCTGGAAAATGTCATACATTTTTCTCTATTTAAATTCTATGCACTCTTAACTGCATTTTAATATTGCCACTTATAATATTATTACAAATTCTTAAAATTGATCAAAACTCGATTGGTTTGATCTTTGGTCATTCTCTAAAGATGTCATATGTAAATTTAAATGAATCGATGATCAAATATTTTTTTGTCCACGTCGCGATGTCTGTCTTGAATATTTTAGCAGTTTACGGTAAATATTTAACGAAATGTTTTTATGTCATTGTGTCATCATTGTTTTTATTACTGTCCATCAGAAACATATATTTGATTTGCAGGAATTTGGTGCACAAATATTTAAAAAAGATTTTGGATATTTGGTTAGAATTTTTACATGATAGAAAATTAATTTTGCAACGTATGTGTTTGCTTTGAATGAAAATACAAACTTATTTTTTGTATTTGTATTTATGGTGTAACTGTTTCTATTACATCAAGTAACAATCATAAAGTTAAATGTATGTACATTTTGGATATTTGGTTAGAAATTTTAAATAACACAAATTTTTTTCAAGAGAGAACAAACAGTCCGATTTGAAAGTGAGGCACTGATTTAATTTGTGGAAAGGCAGGTCCAGCGTTTTTGGAGATCGAATGGAAAAAGTAAACAAAAATGCCATTAGACACTTAAAAATGATCATTAGACATATGCACATCAAATTATTAGATATTTTATAAAGATTTTAATAATACGTACAAATTTTGTTCACATTTCTATGGGTTCTGTATCAAGATTTATCCGTTAGACCACGGTGCGGCGCTTACGCGCTTTGAAATTTCGACTCTACACCAGCTACGCAGCGCTATTGTTTTATAAAAAAGTACAAAATCTCCAAAAAAAAAATACAAAAAAAGTCAATGATATGGAAAGTTGTAGCAATTTTCCTTAAGGCACGATGCCATGCACCACCAATTTTTGTTTAAAATGGGAATAAATATTCACTGATAACACAAACATATGTTTTTTATTCGTATTTATGTTACAACTGTTTCTATAACAATCATGAAGTGTATATTTATAAATATAAATACATGTACATTAACTATTAGGGTGTAGAGCGGGGCTTAAAGGTTCACCACCGATATCTCTAAAACCAGTAAAGTTAAGAATTTTTAACAACAATATTTGAAAGTAGGGGGAAAAAGATTTGGTTCTTTCTAGGGAATGCAATACCGACAAAAAATTCAATACCGGTATTTCGGTAATTTTTTAAAAAACCGGTTATTTTTATCTTAATCAAATGTAAAAAAAATTGAAAGTTACAAAAAAAATATTTACAACTACACTATACAACTAAGCAATAAAAAAAACAATATGTTTGTTTTTTAATAATAATTTTACAAAATTATATCTAATTTAATTATAACTCATCATCAATATCGAGTATATTGAGTGCTTTTCACCAAAATCAAACGTATGAGTAAGAAAGACTAAAAACTCATTGAAGATCATATTATAATCAATTGTATTGTCTGTATCCGATATGTTAAATCAGCATAATTTCCAATATTTTGAAGACTTTAAAACAGTAATTTTTTATACTAATTTAAGATCCGATACTTTATCAAGATAAATAATAACATCCTATAATTGTTGAGTATTTTTAGTTAAAACAGTATAATGGTCCTATATCATTTCCAAACTGCGATACGTTTTACGTTAAATAATGTTATAATTGAAATAAAAAGCAAAAATATTTAGTAATTATTTTGATTGTATAAAGTAAAAAAAAAATTAGACAGTGGTAATTTTTATTTTGTTGATTGTGAGTATTTATGACAAGTTGAAATAAACATCATTGTCATCATCAGTCCTATTTTATTTATTGTAACACGATATGAAGCCCTTTGGGAAGTAATAAATATTCAGTTTAATGACGAGTTGAGATAAGATTTTGGCATTTGTTTATACTATAGAGCCACTTAAAAATATATTCTGTTTATGCGATTACGGAATTTAAAGATAAATTTCTTCTGAGAAATTTAAACTCGAGAGTAATATGTATTACAAATTGTATCAACTAGCGCTTATGTAAAAATACCGAAAATACACATATTTTAAAGGTAAATGGGTATTAATACCGCCGAAAATTTAGACGGTATTAATAAAATGAAAAAGTAAATTAAGTTAAAGAAAACAATGTAAGTTATGAAGAAATGGCTCGGCCAATGGATGCTGAGAGATAAATAAACAAACCTAGCTTCATTCATGAAATGGTAATAAATTATTAGAAACAATTACAATAGATTATCGGAAGCACAAACACATCTAAGAGTTCATTGTAATTAACTGTCAATTCTTCATGTCGAATTAAAAAAGTGATTTATATATTTTCATTAAGAACATTAACAATTCATCATTACTATAGTACTGTTTATGTATTAACTTTCGTATCAAACGGATGCAATAGAGGAGATCTGGGGCCAGAGTAAAGAATAAAACTATATTGATTTTCCTTAACTTATTGTTGGATCTATCATGATTTTAATTTATTATTATGGTAAAACATATAAGGAGCTGCACATAATTTAATTACATAAATTTAAAAGAAAGAACCTGTTGAAAAGTCTTAGGATTTTATTCTTAACTCTATTTTTTATATTATGGATATATCAAGTATTTTACCATTTTGCAATTTTGATTTAAATACCCCAATTTTGTGAAACTTGTCAACACATTTCAGTGCATTTTTTTAAAGGAGACCTTTTAAAGTTGCTCCATATTGAAAATTTTAAATTCATTGTTCACCAAAAAGTCTTGGATACTTTAGCAATTGTGTCATTATGTTTGACTGTGGTCCTAGAAAATTATTTATGGTTACGGATCAAATTTTTTGCCTCTGAGCTTTGCAATCTTAATTTAAATGCCCCAAATTTTCGTGGAACTTGCCAACACATTTCAGTGCATTTTTTTTAAAGAAGGCCACTCCGCCTTAATTTGACTATTCTAAATTTATAACTCAACAAAAAGTCTTGAAAAATTTGGGAAATTGTGTCATTATTTATGACTGCTGCCTTAGAAATGGTATTTATGATTACGTTTACGATTATGATTACCGAAATATGGTCACATTATTACCAAAGCTCTCTCTTAAAAGCTCATAACTTCCAAACTACGTGTGATAATTTTTTAACTTCCCGTGTGGTAAGTTATTGTAATTGTAATTGATCAAATCAAAAATGAAAATTTTTGCATACTTTTACGTTTCACAGGTTTCTCAACATTTTGGCATATCTTAGAAAAAATTTGATGTATGTATGTCTGTGTATGTGCGTAGGTGTGGATATAATGTTTTGCCCACTTTTTTGGGATCACGGATCAACTGATTTCATATATTCAAAAAGCAATCGATTTCTATTGACCGGGAAACGTGCTGATATGTTTTTGGCAAAAGTCGGTGTAGCCGTTTCGTGCAGAAAATGGACATTGAGTTTTTGAGAGAACAGAGCATCCGATTGGATTGATTCAAAAAAATTTCAATTCTGTAATGATGAGAAGTGGTTATTAGTTTTTGGCAAAGACAAGACTAGCTGTTTTAGATATAAGAAGCTAAAAGTGTAAAGTATGTCAGTTTTTGAAATAACAAAGCTTTCAATTCGAATGATTCAAAAAACATTTTGCTTACGAAGAAACGATTAGTTTCAGATGGCAAACAAAAATTCCATAATTTCATTTAGTAATTACAACTATCTATAAAAAAGAAAGGGCATATCAGACCGCGCAGTGGTGGTCCTAATATTATTGTTGTTAAGTAGTAGTTAATTTTGAAAACGGTTAACCTAAAATAGGCTTGATCCAGGTAGTCTTATAAACTAATCAAATTAAACTATACATATTAGATTAAAGAGATAATAATCTCCTAATTTTATCTAGTATTAAACCTAGGGCTATGTCTACGATATTTCTAGACGATAACTTAAAAACCTTATTGTGCTAACTGAATAAGTTTTGTTCTCTTCAGTCTGTATTCGAATGTTGTATCATATAATTTGGCTGCAAATTTCAAAATGATTTGGATTTTAATTTTATTTCTAGCTGAAATTCTAAAACTCTTATATACTTGGAATAAATAATTTTAACTTTGCAATTCAGTTTATAAATTTCTTCTAATAGTTCCTTCAGTTTAACTCCGCTGGATTAGGTTTTGTTTATTTACTTTTCATGTAAACATATATAAACGTAGTCATCCAATTTATAAGCATTTATCTCATTATAATTATAATAATTGTTTGAAAATCATTTAATATTCTTCGAAATTTCATTACGGTACGCGAAGTTCCAGCAATTTGTCTTAAGGCACGATGAAATGCACCACTAGTTTTCTAATTTTTTCACAACATCTACGATCAATATTATTACTGTGTTTCGGCTTGATGTTGAGTTCTGGGTCACCCTATATTCATTTCATTTCCATGCAGAACTAAAAATATATTTTTTATATTGTGTATGTAACGTGCAAAAATTAATTGTAATATTTAAATATTACTATTAATCCATTTCTCCCCTATCGCCAGCAATCAGTTTCCCATGAAATCCAATAAAGAAATTTTATTATCAATAATTTCTATGTAGCGATATAAATAATCCATCGAAAGCGACATTAGCATATTTATAATGTGCATCGAATGATTATAGTTTTGACGACTCGAGGCGAATTGCATTCAATCATATATTGTGTCCAATCCGTTCGTTCGGTAACGATTTATTATAGTTTCGTCTTAGTTTTTGTTCATTTTCACTTTTGTGGAAGATGAACTAGGTGAGAAGATATTTACATACACGTGCCGATAGTAAAGGATGTTGCATTAAAAATCAATTAACATTAAACAATATTTTAGAGAATTTGCTGTAATTGGTTCTTCGATCTATTTGTGCTTCTGATAATCTATTGTAATGTTTTCTGATGACTTATTCTCATTTTATGAACGAAGCTTAGTTTTTTCTGGTTCTTAGTCTTTGTCTGTTTATTTTTGTCTCACAATTTATTTGTTTTAATTCTTAAACTATCAAATAATAGTCGGATCAATTTAAACCTAAAATCAGGGTGAAGGTTACTATAATTCATAATTGGCTGTAACTTGGCAAAATTGTTTAAAATACCATTCTAAAAAAAATCTCAAAAGTCCTCATCGATACAAAAAAGATGTAGAAACATTCGAAAATTATGACTCCCAGGAATAAATTTATTTGATTATTTATAATTACCGCCTCTAATTTCACCAACCCCAATTTACAAATATTATTTTGCAATAGTTCCGAAACAAACAAACCTCAACAGACTTGTGAAATAGGCCTACTAGGAAAACCACTTAAAAAAACGAGTCGTAGGTAGTGTACGTACTTTGAGCAAAAAAAGTATATATGCATATTTTGTAGATAGTTTTTTGCTCTACAATATTGTCTTAGGTAATTTTGTGATAAAACTGACCATTTAGCTAAAAATCGCAAAAGGGTCATTTTTTTATCTTTGACCTTGTGCTATTTTTTTAGCCCGCATCGGATCGATGAGGACTTTTGAGATTTCTTTTATAATTGTATCTTACACAATTTTGCCAAGTTACAGCGCATTATGAATTATAGTAACTTTGAATGCGTAAATTGTCCGGGCTATAAGATTTGGAAAAGTTTAAAAATCCAATAAAATTAGGATCGATCATAAACTTAGAATGTATCTAAAAGTATCAGAAAACATAGAAAAAATCTGAAGAAAATCCCAAGTGCGGGTAAAGATTCAATAAGATTTGAAGGAGAGTTGGAAAGATCCAAAGAAATCAGGAAGAATCAAAGAATAGGATGATAACCAAAAACACCAGAAGGGTTAAACTAAGGTGACCATATTTTTTTGAATGAAATGCGGGACGGATTATAAAGTGTGTGAGAGCGTGGGGGATGGGGGGTTTGGTTCGTTGAGCTAAAAATTTCAAAATCAAATTTTCTAATTCGAATATATTTAAAAAATATTGGCGATAAAAACATTTTTAAAAATCCGGGACAAAACACCTAAAACCGGGACAAATATTGCTTTTAGAAAAAGTCCAATCCGGGACGTATGGTCACCTTAGTGAAACCCATAGTAGGTTTTTCAAAAATAATCTTAAAAGATAAAAAAGGATCCAAATGATATCTGAAAAGATATAATGAGATTTGAAAAGGTTTAATGAAGACGGATAAAACAATTGAATGGTATCCCAATTAATCAGTGAAAATAGAGATATGCCAAAAGATCTAGGAGATGAGAAAACTTTCAATGGTATTTGTAAACTAATGGGATCTAAAATAATCCAAAAAGATCTAAAAAAATCCAAAGAAACCACAAAAGCCATAAATAGAACAAAGAAAGATAAAGTAAAAATATAAATGAATATATTTTCTTTAATGCTATAGATTTAATTGTTTTAATAATATTATAATATACTTTTTCATATAATATAAATATAACATTTCGGAATTGCAGTCTTGAGATAAATGGGATTTTTCGGACAATAAATAAAACTAGTGGCGCATGGCATCGTGCCTTAAGGCAAATTTACTGGAACTTTCCGTACCGTAAAGCATTATTAATTGTTTTCAAATATATAATTTTAAGTAATACTTCAAGTATGAGCTTTAGAATTTTAAAATTAAAATCCGAATCATTTTTGATATTCAAAAAAAAAAATTTTTTTAATAAAAAAAGCTTTCACAAAAGCTAATAGTTTCTTCACGCTGTGAAGCAAAATGTTTTTGAAATCATTCGAATCGGATGCTCCGTTCTCTCAAAAACTGCTATTTTTGCACGTTTTGTTTCGTATCTTCGGAACAGTTGGGCCTCCCTTTGCGAAAAACTAATCACCACGTGCCCTTATCAGTAGAGATTGAATGTTCGAAAAAAAAAATCGATTTTTTCAACCCATCACATAGGAAGACCGCCTTAAATCGGTGGACGTGTGCACTTAAAATCGTGGACGAAACATTCTATATACACAAAACACAACACACACAAATCAATTTTTTCTGAAAGATGCCAAAAGAAATCTCTAAAACTTCAAGAAGTGGATAAATGTTCATTTTCGATTTTTGGACGATTATTATAATTTACCCCTTAAAGAGCGATGTATCAAAAAAAGAATAAACTACGAAAAAAATGTGATGGTTCCAATATTGAATATGGATGTTATTAATAGTATTAGAAAATATTTCTAATTATCTATTATTAGATATTTTTGAATTAACACTATATATTACCTGACATTTCTCACAGTTTCTAAAACACCAAAAAATATTTTATATTCAAATATGAATCAATTACATTTAAAACAAAAAATCAAATTAAAAAACTTTCAATTTTACTCTTCTGGATTCTTCAGGACTGGTTTTAACGGAAGCCGATCCGTTATACATTTTTAATGTTTTATTTTCTTTATTTAATTGCCATATCGTTTGCTGTCTGATTCATATTATGGCAATTATGAATAAAATTTGCGTTCGAATTAGAGAAATAAATAATGTGATATATTAATAAATTTACGTTATTTGACAGAATAACCGATATTTGAACTCAGCTGTTCTAAATGCGAAATACTTGTTGATATTATAACTGCTTCTGGATAAATGAAATTTATGTTTAGATTTGAAATGACTTAATTTTTGATAGAAATGTGTGATTTAACTGTTTGAGTTTGAATTTTATGTGATTGAATTAATTCAATATTTCGATATGTTTTGATGACTTTTTTTGCTTAATAATTGAAACAATTTCTTAACAATTCACGGACCATAACACAAGCGAAATTATGCATCATAAATTTATTTTATTGATAATACCAATAATTGATAATACCAAATACCAATCAAATTAATACAATGTTATAAGCTATTATGATAAGGTTAAGATGAAGCTAATATTATTTAAGAAGGAAAAATTTACACAAATCACTCGAGTAAGCGATTTTCCAGTGAAGGCTAAGCCTGATTCATAGACCAACATTTTTGGAGTCCCTCTTATGGCTGGTATATAGAGGACTGGTCTTAGTAATTAATTTGGCTGATGGTCAATTTTTGTTATATGGATACTGTGTCTATCTTTAATTACTTCATTTCATTTCATTTCAGTAAGGTATTTTCAAGCCATTATGAATTGTAAAATTGGAGACGTTTTAAGCTAATATTTCTTAAAGTTAAACTAAACTAAACAATATTGGACCAACTTATGCAGCCTCGTAGCACAAAGCCATAAGTTCAATTTTCATAATAAATGTTTCTAGTTTATTACTAGGGTTTCCGACATTTCAGAAAACCATTTCGAATTTTAACCGAACCGGTTTTCGAATTTTATATAGAAAATAAATTTTTGCTCGAATATTCTGTAATGTATCCGCAAATTTAGTGTTCAATTTTAAGATAATAAACAAAATTATTTTAATTTTAATTAGTAGAACTAAAAAATAATAGTTTATCATGATTAAATAACTTTGAAAATAATTATTGGTTATTCATGCAACATTTTCACCTATAAGAATGAAAATATTTTTATGATAGTGAAAGGAAAGTTTTCGAATAAATAAAAATAATACATTTTTAAATAAAAAACATTCATTGAATTAAAAAAAATAAAAAAATATTAGATACATGTTGATACTACTTGTTAATATCAATTTTAGTTTTAAAAACAACTAAGCTACACTCGCGTATTGTCTGTTCCGAGCAATTTAAATTAATTAATTTTAAACATAATTGGTTTTTTTGTTTAATAAAATATGATTTAAAAAAATTGAGAACGTCCATCGAATTGCTACTTAGACGTGTCATTTATTGTTTACTCACAAAATCTTCTGAAATAGAAAATACTCTCATACTTGCGACCAAATTATGCTTAATTATTTTTAAAGCTTGATATAATAATTCTAAGTTTTTTGTTTTTTAATTTGTGACTTCTAGGGTTTAAAACTCTTTTTTTTAAGTTTGAGTAGAGACTGATTGAAATTAATATATAAACACTGGTATAAAATATAAATTAATATGAACGAAACCATTGCAGACTGATAAGATATCAAATGCTATTGAACCGATATGATTTGAAGAATCAAAACGCTTTTATATATCTTTATTTGGAATTATTTATCATTTTCCATTTCTACAGTGAAAACCGACTTTTTTCACTAAAAAACGGTTTTCGAATTCCATAATTTTCGCTAAAAACCGACAAACCCTATTTATTACTATAAGCTACTGTGTTTTAAGTGTTGAATTTTTGACAAATGTCTGGTTCCATGTTGGTCCAGCTGTAATGAGTTGATTGCCAATAAATTCTTTCTTCATTTCTATTTTCTCTTTCCAGATGTGACCAGTAAAGGTTCGGTTCGCGGGCTGGTCGGGAGATGGCGACGCTGGGCGGCAATGCTGCCAATACGAACAACGGCCAACAGCAACAGCAGCAATACCAACATCTCAATCAGCAAAATCATCACTACCATCAGCAAACATACAATCATCAAGGGGGACCACCCGTTCCACCTCATGGGGTGGTGACAATTATTAATGATTCGGGGATTGTTAACAATGCAGGTGAGAATACCGACTAGGAATTTAGATTTAGAATAAAAATGAGTGGACGAAAATGATAAACATTATTTATAAATGGCACACACACTATATATATACTAGCTGACCCGACAGACGTTGTTTTATACACACGTCCCCAATTCAAAAACTGGTAAATTGCGTTAGTAGCTTTTTGGCATTTATAATTTCTAAATTACAATTTTCTTACTAATAATTTAAAATATTTTATCATTTAAGTTCAAAGTTTAAGTGAATCAATGTGTAAAATCTTCTTCGTGTGTCCTTTGCATTCTATTTTAATGAACTAACTAAATATCCAATATTCAATGCCAAATATCCAATTATAATTTTTGATACAATGAAACAAAGTTTTAAACAATTTTTTGAATATGTGAAAACATTGTTTTGTCTTGCGTCGGCTTTCTATTTTCCTTACTTAGAATGTAACAAATATCGACATTTAACCATAAATGTTTGGACTGTCAACCGTCAATTGTATTTTATGGAATGTATTTTATCATTTATATTAATATTTTAATCACAGGCATATCTTACTTGCTTTGTGGTAATAATAATTTCTAAATTATATTTCTTACTCTTGATTTACGATCATCATTTCATTTATGTTCAAATATGTGAATTGACACTTTCAACAGTTCTCGCCTCATCTGCCAATGAAAAGTAATTTTTGCATATTTTTCAACTGTAAAATAATTTTTCAAAATTTGAATAGCCGTTTGGGAGCAATTGTGTGATAACACACATACAAAATACATATAAATAATAATCTAAACAAAGATCAAGATGGAAAGTAGCGCTCGTATCTTTTGTGATCGATTGTTGAGCTGTATTAGATGTATCTTTGAGTAAAATATCCCATTCAGCAAGACAATATATATTATAGGCTCATATGCGTATCAACAGTAATAGAACTGTAAAAATCCAACAACATGCATCACAACACCCTACATATAAAAAAAACAACAAAATCTTCAGAATATTTCCCAGTTATTGCCTAAGTATAGAAATATGTTTGTTATTTTTTATAAAAAAATGATTTGTTTAGGTTTACCCCATATGGGGGCAAACGTACCCAATACCTCATTTTTAATTATAAGGGGTTTTCTGAACTAAAATCTACATTATTTACCATTATTTATGGGCATTGTTTTTCAAAGATTATACCAAATATTCATCAGCAGGGTTGGAATAACTATTGATTTAATTTATCTCTTAGACAGAGATTGTATATAGAGTTAGATGGAGTAACAATGCATATCATAAAATATTTAAATAACGTAAATAAAGTGGCCTTTTTGACCCGTTGACTTTGGATTATTGAAAAAATGATGTAATTACTATAATAATTATTAAGAAATAGGGGATTGTGGTTAGATGTTGAAAATTTAGGGATATATGTATTTTTTATATAAGCATTATTATAAAATTTGATCGGGAAAATAAAAAAAAGTCTTCAGGCCGTCCAATCCTTACGTCCTTCTGGTTTCAACCAGAAAATGTAAAAACCTGTCCGGGGATATAACCAACATTTTCCCAAATTTTCATGGCGATTGGATGTTTGGTTTATAAAAAAATGATGTAATTATTATTATATACTATTTGTTATGAAATTAGGGTTTGTGGTGAGCTTGAAAATTTAGGCTTATATGTGTTTTTATATACGCATTATAAAAATCTAAAAATTGCCCGAAAAAGTAAAAAAAACTTCGTAGCGGCCAATCCCTAGCATTTGTTTTCAATCAAAATATCCGAAAACCTGTCCGGGGATGTACCTAAAAAATTTCCCAAGACTTCAGCGATCGGACGTATGGTTTATGAATGTATTGCAATTACACACATACACGCACGGACATACTTCAATTTATCTTATATATAAAAATGGAGCTCTCGATCAAATGATTCGGTAAAACTCGAAAACGCCTAAACCGATTTGGCCAGTCTTAGTCTTGAAAATTTCGTGCCAAACCAGAGATGGTCGGAAAGGTGAGATATTATTTCAAAATCGCGTGAAAACTTTACATTTTTAATTTAAAATTTTTTGTAGAAGCGTAATTTAAATAAAACAATGGACGGTGGCTAATACGTGAAATGTCAAACATTTCAATAGGATGTTTTACGTGAATATTATTTAATTATGATCAAATTGTTGTGAAGAGTTTTGTTTGTAGTTTTATTTATATACAAAAACGTTATTAAACGGGCCAAGCAAGTGTTGATAGAAACTGAAAATATCAACTTTTTTGAAATGTTAATATGAAAATGCACTATTGGCATATCTTTCTCAAACACTGTGCTCTGGAAGATCGCATTTGTAAAATTATATACTCATTGGTATTTATAAAACATTGTCATCAAACATTAGTTATGTTATTTAAATTCAGAACCTAAATTTGCTATCGATCAAAGGGACATTTTGCCGAATGACATTTTCCCCGTTATAATTTTCCAGAATTCATCGAATAATAGATAGTAATATATAAAGACCCGGAGTTAAAAAAATCCACCACCAATGTGTCAAAATCCAGTAAACCTTAGCATTATTTAACAGCAATATTTGAAAGTAGAGAAAAAAATGTATAACCAGCTATAACCTTGATTCTTGTGATTTTGCTATCGGGAGATAAACGGTAATCTTTGAAAATCCAAAATAAAAGTATTTTCTTCCGTTGGTAGTTTTTTAGCATTAGTTAAAAATGCAATTATTTTAAAAAATACCTTTAAAATTAAAATGAGACATTAAACCTGTGCCACCTGGCCGTTATAAGTTACCCCGCCTATAAGGTAAAAAGGTCTTGATAACAAATTTTTGAAAGGCAGCAAAAAGGCACATTTCTACAATGATGAAGTAGCTGACAGTTTTACTGAACGTAGTCAGATAATTGTTTGTTTGAAATGTGTTATTTGTTGTGATATAATTGTTTTGGTTTTCACAATATAGTTTATATTTGCTTAAAGTAAAATTGGACCTTTGCGCCTCGCCCTGCTTTACATATATACTTTTTATTAAAGACTTGGATTGGATTATACCATGTACCACCATACCATAGAAGGTGTATAAAACTTCCAGTTTGATTGTATTGACAAATTATAGACAAACTAATGGGGTATATTGTTTTTGTAATACCTCATTGTACTTGAAGTATTAATATTTTTGATTCTCTAGAAATTGTTTAGAATATACCTTACTTAACAAAACAACGTTTGCCGGGTTAGCTAGTATATGATAAAATAATATCAAATCATTTTCTTGACAAATCTGTTTATCATCTTCCAGACGGCCTCACCTCCGACCACCACCCACTCGTGACATCGGCGTCGCCTGACAACGGCGCCCTGGTGGCGTCCCACGTGGGCGATGCCGGTGACGGCGAACGACGAGAGGGATGGCTCCTGGTGCGTGTGCACGTGCCAGAACTCAACGTGCATAAATGTTTACAGTTTCCGGCTGATCAGCTAGTTTGGGATGTCAAACAGCAGTGTCTGGCTGCTCTGCCTAAAGTAAGTAGAATAATTAAGACATCAGCGAATGCGAATGCGAAAGGGTCTGGGCGCGTTTCTATACAGAATTGGCGCCACCCTGGTATTTAAATGATTTTGATGCCATTTTATAGGTATTTTCGAGAAAATTCGAAATACCAAATTTCAAATCCGTAGCTCATCATTTGGCCGAGATATCAGTGAAAACATGTGAAAGTGGCCCCTTTTTTCAAACTTACTTTTTGTCGGAAATATGAGAGATATCGAAAAACTGTTCACGTCATTCTATTTATACTGATCTTGTCTATGTTGTTCATAACAAATAATGTGAAAAAATTATTTGTTAGTGCGAGAAAAGGTGAAAATGATTTTTCATAATTAATGATATTATATTTCATTAATGATAACTATTTAAAATATAATAACATTGCAAAAAATCAAAAAAAGGTGATGAATTAAAATTAAAATACTTTTTATTGCCGACGTAAATATATGAAAAATATAGAAATCTTTAGTTTTTCATACATTGAAATATATTAGCTAGATACTTATACGGCGAATGAAAATAATCAATAATAATAATTATTGTTTTATTCGGCGCATTGGATTTTTTATTATGACTAATGAATATACTTATATACAAGATATAATTAACTTCCCGTAGGGCAAGTTATAGTAATCGCAAAAAAATCGAAAATGAAAATTTTTATATATCTTTACGTTTCAGAGGTTTCTGAACATTTTGGCATACCTTAGAAAAATTGGATGTATGTGTGTGTGTGAGTGTGTGTGTGTGTGTGTGCATGTATGTATGTACGTGTGTGTGTGTGTGTGTATGTGCGGTTACAAATTTTCGTCGACGATTTCGGGAACACGGAATAACCGATTTGAATAATTCAAAAACATCGATTCGTATTGATAAGGAGACGTGCTGATTAGTTTTTGCCGAAGGCAGGTCTAGCCGTTCCGAAGATACGGGGCAAAAAGTGCCAAAAACGGTACCTTCGTTTTTAAGAGAATGGAGCGTCCGATTTGAATAATTCAAAAAACATTTTACTTGTATTGACAAGATGTAGAATTGATCAAATTTTCATGAAGGCAGGTCTAGCGGTTTCGGAGATCTAATGAAAAAAGTAAAAAAAAATGCCATTCGGCGGTTAAAAATGATCATTAGACATATGCACATCAAATTATCGGATATTTTATAGAGATTTTAACAATAAGTATAATTTTTTTTTTTACATTTCTATGGGTTCCGTACCAATGCTTATGCGTTAGACGGCGGCGCGGCACTTGCGAGCTTTGACATTTCGTCTCTATGCAGTTCAAGCAGTGCGATTGCTTTGAAAAAAAGTTCAGAATTTCCAAAATATGTCAAAATGAAGAAAACATTTTTCTTCAAAAAATTTTTTTGTTTTCAAAAAAAATTTATAGTTTCTCAAAAATCTATTTTTTTAAGTAAAATTTTTTCAAAAATGTTAATCGTTTTTAAAAAAATAATAATTTTTGGTACGGGAAGTTCCAGCAATTTGCCTTAAGGCACGATGCCCTTATTGCCTTAAGACAGAATTCCACTTACAGCTAGTTAAATTTTGGTTTTTAATAAAGATTTCCATACTTATATACAGCATTTGTCGAGACGCGCAATAACGACGAGCTTTATGCTTGCTCGTCGCTCTTGCAAAGCGACTTTAAATGGGTGTTCTTGTACCGGCAGCGCGCGTACTAGCTTAAGTTTTTCCAACTTTTCACCCAAAGTTCCACTTACATTTGAATAAATTTTTGAATAACAGAAGAAAAATGTACAGGCTTTCGAATGATGCTAATATAAAAGTAGTCAAAGGAGCCGCACTGGTGGAAAATGGAAAATGAAAAATCATTTTCACCTTTTCACGCACTAACAATTATTTTTTTACATTATTTGTTATGAACAACATAGACAAGATCAGTACAAATAGAATGACGTTAACAGTTTTTCGATATCTCTCATATTTCCGACAAAAAGTGAGTTTGAAAAAAGGGGCCACTTTTACATGTTTTCACTTATATCTCGGCCAAATGATGAGCTACAAATTTGAAATTTGGTATTTCAAATTTTCTCAATAATACCTATAAAATGACATCAAAATTATTTAAATGCCAGGGTGGGGCCAATTCTGTATGGAAACACGCCCATACCCTTTAATGCTGTTTGTATGAATATTTTGTAAGGTGAAGTGGTGTACGTTTATAGATGGAGCAACGTAGTAAACTTGAAATAAATTCAATATAAGAACAAAATGTAATATTTTATAGCTAGAAAGTTATATTAAGCTAGATTGCAATAGATATCTCTAGATATTCAATAATAAAGTGAACACGTTATGTGACATATTTTAATTTGAAAATTAAACTTAAGGAGTTTGGTTCAGCTTTCTAAACTATTATGTTCATAGATGTTATAGATTTGAGCCTGTAACATCTGAATATAGATATTAGATAGCATTGGAGGTTTAAATTTATAGGCCAATTCTGTCGTAACATAAACCAATGTTTTTTTGGTTTTTCGTATAAAAAGGTACTAAAAATACAATGTATTTGCTGCGCGTCTCAGTGTTTTACACATAAAATCTAACTTCACTCATGTATTATTATGACGCATCAGAAATATGCACTTATGATAAGAATCTTTTATAAACGTTCGAGCGTTTTTAAGATTGGTTTATATCTAAAACATTTTGATAGTTAATTTTTTTTTTTAATTTTATTTTCAATAGCAATCAGAATACAGGACAATTCTATGAGCTATTTGGCTTATGTCATTAACTCGCACTTTCAAACACACATATAAATTAATCTGATAAATATTATATTGATATTTAGAGAATTACTTCAATAAAGTGATTCTACTATTATGTTCATATAAAGTTGTGGTAGTTCTAAGGGTCCTGAATATCATCTTTGGACAGCTTCTTCTTCAGTCTTCTTGAAATTGGTGTCTCAAAAAGCTGAGTAACTATAGTTAAAAGTCTTGATTAACAAAAATAAATTATAACAACAAAAAATGACAGTTTCTGTACTTATTTTATATGAAAAACGCAGCGTAACATAGTTTTATCATAACATGGATCTATTTTACTGCAGAATTGGCCCATTAAACGCGATGGCTCCGAAAAAAAAAATGCTTGTCAATATATAACAATATCAAGTATGTGTAAAAATTAGATATAACAAAAAGATAGAAGCTTACATTGAGCAAATTGATACAGTTTCTTTTTAAATTTTAATATATAATTAGTCGTCTAATACGAATTAAAAGAGGTGATTTTAAGAAGTGTTCTATTGAGGCAAGTTGGAAATACAACTAGTTTTAAATTTTTTAAAAATTGAAAAGCCGTTGTTTTTGCCAATATAATTTAAAAAGCAATAACTGCACTACACATTGTTACTTTACATTAGTACATTTTGTTACTAATTTGTGTTTAATATTTGAAATAACAATTGAAGTTATCCCACTTCACCTTAACTAAATTTGTGGAGAATATTGGTGCAATATTACATTTTTATGCTATTTAATTATTATTTGAATTGATATATGACTAATAAAATCCTAAAATAACATTTATTACGTTTTACTTATAACTAAATTATTAAAAATATATGTTGGGTTATTTGGAAAATAATTTGCTTTTACCTCAGGGTTGAAAAAATATCGTCTAATAATTGTTGATTTGAATAGAATGTTCTTCCAGAACTTGAAGTATTTTCATAGAGTTTGCTTAAAAAAATTATATTATTTTGTAAATGTTGACCCGATTAATTTTACGGTGATTATATGAAAATAAAAAGTATAAATCGCATTAAAAAGTGAAGGATTAGACATATTTATTTAAAATTATTTTTATTATTTTATTGTGGGGATAGTTTTTCATATTATTTTATAACATTTAGAATCTAGAATATCATTATAAATGTAGGGTCATTTTGCTTTAAAATATTTTTTTTAAATGTTTTGTTAAATTTTTTGATAGCTTGAATTACATTTAAATATTAAAAAAAAATAACGAAAAGCTGCTCTTTCATGGATATATATATATATATATATATAGCTTTTAAGACTTTGAGTGCAAAATATATTCTTTCCAATTTAAAGAAAACTCATTCAGATCTAGTATTATAATAATATTATATAACTTATATATATTAAATTATATAATAGTTATAAAATTCATTGCAAAACACTAGTTTTTTTTATTGATATTATGAATAGCAAACCTAATAGTAGTTTGCTAATATTATTTAAAACAAAAATGTTTGGAAATCACTTCAGAGATATTATAATTATAATAGGGCTGAGGCAAGTCCATAAGCCAACATTTACCAAATGCGTACCATTATAAAAACTCTATTTTAAAACTTTAAGATACAATGATTATATATGACTTAAGTGTTAAAAGTCGATGTATCTTGTTGAGATAAAAGCAATTATTTTTCTATAGCTATTAATTTTTGTTTATGTTTGTTTTATTTATTTCATCAATGTGTTATGTTTTTCTTTTATGACTATTATATTTTTTATTTAAACAGGTAGCCCTTTGGTTCCGGGTACGTTCTATTATTTTTTAATTCGAATTATTTCATTTCACCTATGATGCTTGAACTTGAGAATATTGTATGCGAATTCCATGTAATTTTTGCATTTATATGCATGTACACATGTGCCTGGATTTACAAATAATGTATTCTGAACTTGTCGTATTAAATTTCTACTCATGATCATGATATCGTATCTTCGGTTTCTTGTTATTTCATAGTAAAGCAGTTTTATACAAAACATAAAAATGTATAGAAATAAATTAGATGGAGATCTGGATACGCTTTTATTCATACGGAGAGAATAAATGTGTGGAAATGTAGAGCTTGTGGTAAGAATGATAATGATAGTAGCAGTTACAGTTGATATATTTTGCAAAATATCTTCAATAAAATTCGACTAAATGAATTATGCAAAAAATTAATTTCACATAAAGCAGATGTTGCGAGTAAAGAAAATATTATGTTGTTCATTTTTTAGGGAAAGTATTAAAACATATATGTATAGATTACAAACAATAAGTTTACAAAAAAATATCTTGTTCGATATTTGTAGAAATTCAGATAATTTACGTCTAGATTGTTTTTTACCAATTGAAATCGAATTTTCAAAATGGATTTAGGTGCATCATACACATTTCTAATATATAACATTCAATAATTTTAAAAAAAATCGAAAATTGTAAATGTTTGCATATCTTTACATTTTAAAGGTGTCCAAACATTTTAGCACACTTTAGAAAAAATGGATGTATGTATGTATGTGCGGATACAATTTTCCCCGACGTTTTTGAAAGCACAAACCAATCGATTTGAAGGATTCAAAAAACATTCGATTTCTATTAATGGAACGACGTGCTGATTATTTTTTGGCAAATGCAGGATTGATAAATTGATTCCATTTTTGAAATGGCAGGTCCACCGGTTTGGAGTCTCAATAAAAACGTTAAAGAGTGAAATTTGAAAAAATTCAATATTTTTTTAAAAAAAAGCTTATGAAAATGCTTTCATTACGGTACGTGAGGTTCCAGCAATTTGCTTTAAGGCACGATGCCATGCACAACTAGTTATGTCAATAATTATTCTAGCACTTTTTTGCAACGGTTTTATAAATATTTTAAATTACAAAGTTGGTGTTGAGTTATCTATAAACAAAAACTGTTATAACGATTGAATGATTGTTTGCAGATAAAAATAGTTCAATATATTTAGAACTAATTTGTATTAACTACTAATAAACGATTAAATTGCGATATGCAAGTGATTTCGTTTGAGTTTGTTCAAATATTTCTGAGACATAATAATAAAATATTATTAAAAATGTAGAAATCAGGTAATAGATAATTTTGAGATTTATTTCTTAGTCTTCTTGTATTTAGATTTTTAAAATAAGCAATTATAAAGTTTAACAATTACATCATTGAAAAATGATCATTAAGCATTTGTATTAAATAAGTTCTAAATTTTTAAAATCGTCCTCGAAAATACTGAAAAGCTTTGGAAACATGGAAAATAAACTTCCGAGTTGAATATTCGTTTTTAATTTTTATGTCAAAGTGATAAACCGAGTCAACCGAGAAAAAATATACCATCAGAAATTTATGTTTTCTTTTCCGGGATGCTAAAAATTGGGAAGTTGTTTGAATTTATTTTTGTCCCCGGAGATAGCTAGAATAATGACAGGAATTGTATGTATATATCTATATATACATATACATATATATATATATATATATATATTTCTATAATATATACGGATCATTTCTTCTAGTGTTCATTTTCTGCATGTTTAGCATGTTATACAAGATGCTGCTTGTGACTTGAATAATAATGCAACATTGGCTTCGTGAGAAATTCTATTATATGTATATATATATATATATATATATATATATATATACTTCTATAAACGTATTTTATGTATGTATAAAGAAGCTTATCCCTCGAATTATATTGAAGACAGGATTTTCCGTGTAAGCTGAACTCACTATTTCATATAAATCGTATTACAAATGTATTTTTATTTGGTAGAAAATATAATATATATTTATAGAGATATTGCGTCGTGTTTTTTCATAAAGTTCTCAGCTTTCAAGAGGTTCTGAATCTGTGATTTTCAGAAAATTTAGTAATTCTAAGTTACACTGACACCTAAGTTAAGTTATTGAAGAATATTTTATTATTTAAATTATTTTTTAATATTTTTAACTTCCCATAGGGCAAGTTATAGTAATCGCAAAAAAATCGAAAATGAAAATCTTTATATCTTTACGTTTCAGAGGTTTCTGAACATTTTGGTATACCTTAGAAAAAATTGATGTGTGTGTATGTGTGCGGACACAAACTTTCGTCAACGATTTCAGGAACACCGTTCAACCGATTTGAATATTTAAAAAAACATTCGATTCGTATTGATAGTAATATAATAATATTATCTGGCCTGCGTTTTTCTAGCGCATTTTCTAATGTCTGTGGTTAAGACAAAGAAAATCTATATTTTGGGTTTTTCTGATAATAGGTATATGATTGGCTAGGTTCTGTGAAATTGAATAATTTTTCTGTCGAGGTTTGTGGTTAATATTGGGTACATAAATAACACAAACTGTTTATAAAATCGAAAAAAAAATCATGAACCTATTTAATATTTTTACGATCATTATTGTTCTACAACATGCATATACTTATACCTTTTGTATTTTAAAACCAAAAAAAAAAAATAATAAAACTATTACGGTGATGGTTTTATTAAATGATGTATTATCTCTAAGATAGATGTAAATATTTAAAATATGTATATATATTTAGGAATAATCACTTAAGGGGGATGTTCGCTTTTTATTTATTGTTTTTCGATTTTGAGATTTTTTGATATTATGAAAGCTAAAAACCTTAGAATTATTTAAAAAAAAATCATCTCAATATCTATTTTTTGACGAAGTTATATATATATATATATATATATATATATATATATATATATATGTTCAGATCCTCTGAAACCTTTTCATCGCTCCTCGGGGTATTGTATGCCAGCTGCTCTCTTTTTCATTATTCGAGACCTCATGCACATGACCTTTTTAATGTGTCAGAATATTTGAACACCATGGTGTATTAGTACATTAAATTAAATGGTGTATTTAGTACATTATATTAAAAACATAAATACGTTTTTCTCAAATTGACTTTTTTCAATGCGGTGCCACGAATTAAAAAAAAACATGTCGGATCGACTTGCATTTTTTTTAATTTGTTCACCACTGCAATACCTAGTCCCCCTACCTCAAACAACTTCATAACATTACGCAAAAAAAATTTGCAAAGCTTCTCGTCCCAAAAAAGGCCCTTTTTGACACTTTTTTTTAAATAGCTGCCATTTTTTTTCTTCTTGCTTTTTTTCTCTTATTTTGGTAGGGGGACTGGATTCAAACTTCTTCTTCAACGTAGTTTCGTTTTTTTTTGTTTCAGGCGATGCGCAATGGATTTATCTGTGGCACCGCAAAAGAGATCGATTTTGCAATGCCCACTTTGGCGCCCCCTGGTTAACAAATGACGGCGATAAAAAAAAAATTCTTAATATTCTATGATTTTGTAATTTTTGTTTTAAAAAAACCGCATGTCTCTATGATAAATACATTTCGAGAAAAACAAAAACAAATACCTTGCATTTTTTGTAACAAAAAAAAGAACAACTCCCTTAAAATGTACAATCAAGTCAATTTAGAACAAAAAACAAATTACAAGAAAGTTAATTATTGAGCACCTATCCAATCATTTACTATCAGAAAGAATCGAAAATTTAGGTGCTAAATCTTGGATAAATTAAAAATGTTATGTTACGGGTCTATAAACGCATGAGCTGGTAATTGTTTTTCATGCTGCTATACGGTATAGCCTATACCTTTATTAATATTTATGATTATATTTCGGATACTAGATTAAATTTAGTAATTACAGAAAATAAATTATCTTAATTGAATTAATTATAGTATAATACATCACTAAAACAATATTAAGCCTAATATCAGTATTATGCAATGCAAAGAATAAAAAATGTTATGATATTGAGATAGTTTATTAAGGCTTGTAGATCTTGAGATTCTTTGATGGGTAAAAAAATCCTTCCTTTACGCAAACCAACTTGCGCGATTTCTATTTTATCCGAGAATCGGCCCCTTGATCTTCTTACACATATTCTTCGTTAACCCAATATTCACCTGATTCTTCGTGAGAAATTAATATCTCAATTCTGCTTCTGTTATTCTCGTATGCAAATATAAATGTCTGACATTTGAACTTTACAAGGCCGAGTTACATAATCTTTTATGATCGAGGATGCGACATGTAGTGACCGACATAATAAAGCCAACTTTCCATGAGCATGCAAATATTTGCAAATTTAACAAACGTGTGTAGATAAATAAGAACAAAGCCAAGAAACCATTTTGCCTCTATCTAATTAATAAAAAGATTAGGAATTAAAATTCTTTTGAATTCTTAATATCGTATCCTTCCTATTAAAATCGGTATACAGTAACCTGTATACTCAAGTAGAAAAATAGAAAAAAAAGTGTACAGGAAAGCAAGTTGGCAGTTAAAATTGGTAGACAGGTAGAAAGTTAAACAGCTTTACAGTTAGGCAGGTAAACAGTGAATCAGTTAAAAAAGTAGATAATGAGACATGTAGACTGATGGACTGGTAGAATGATAAATTATAGACAGGTAAGCTGGTGAATAAGTTGATAGATAGACAGGTAAACTTTTCGAGATGTAGATAGGAAAACAGGTACATACGAACACAGGTAAACAAATGGTGTGTAGACAGGTGAACAGGTAAGCAGGTAGACAGGTAAACAAGTAGAGACGTGCGCGGAATAAATCTAGAGAGGTAGACAGGTAGACAGGTGTAAAAGAAGACAGGTAAACAGATCATAAATAAATTAAAAAATATTATTGTTTAAATCGATCATTCACACATATCGGGGAGTTTACGCAATCTGCCACAAGGCAAAAATGCCGCTTACAACCAGTTTTAAATTATTAGAGAGAATAGGAAAGCAATTCCTCTACATATTAGAATAAGCAATTAACAAATTGTAATTTTCAGAATTATAAATGAAATTTTCATAAGTTATTTTTGTTTATGAATATTTTTCTTTCTGAAAGATCATGAGCAAGTGGCTTAATGGCTTCGTTAAATTTTTTACATCATTCGATTGCGGTGCAGAATTCGCCAAAGTTACATTTTAGCGTTTTATGTTGCTTTTGGTATATAAAACAGTGTTGAATTTTTTATCAGTATTTTACGACATATTCTTCGTGGGTTTCGACCTATAAATGTCTTTGTTGTGCTAGGAAATTTTTGCTAACATGCAGTTTTGTTATGGATATTTTTCAAGATTTCTGGGTTTATTTTTGATCCATTAGTTAGCTTTATTTTTATACTTGGTTTTATGTTTAATGACTTTATTTTTTCTTTGACT